>NW_027040724.1:0-600000 GCF_037179485.1 Ochlerotatus camptorhynchus | reverse complement strand
TGATCCAGAAATGTTTCCTGCCGTCTTCGTCGAATTAGATGCTAGATTGTTGCTTCTTCCATCGAAAATATCCGGCCGTGGCGATTCAAAGTTGATCAAGGTTGATCAAAATAATTTGTATCCCTGCTTCCAGTTTGATCACATGAGCATTTTGTGTGGTCGGTGGTTCTGAATATGGACAAACAGGCAGATGAATTCTATTCCTACTCTTTACTGTAATAAGCTTGGTGGCCCTGAAAAGAGCCGTTTTGTTTCCAATGTTGGTGATGATTTAACCTCTGAAACCAAACAGAGTGCGTCTCTGTCACTTCAAAAACGTAGATGACATCCATGGCCGCTTACGCTTGGCGTGTTTAGTGTAGGTGACAGCATCACAGATCTCATTTTTCAGGAACACCTTCAGCACACCTCGTAAATCAAACCGGAGATACGTCAGACACCGCCACGGTGACCCAGACGACGGATGGTGGTTATCTCGAAGAATTTGCGTTTGGTTCTGAACATGGCGATGAGTGTGTAAAATATTACGCAATTCCATCCTCCCTATTCGCACGCACCCGAGGATCGGAGGCGAATGCCACTTCGACTTGTTTCGTCTACTTACTACTCTCTGACGACTGTGCTGGGGAAGCAGCATATGCATGTAGGTAATTGGTGGATTTGTTAGTTAATTCGACGCTTTTGGACAATGCTGAACATTTACCAGTTTTTCAATAGTTTCTTGTTGAAAATCAACATTCGGAAGCATTGTTATCAATGCGTAGCCATATTTCTGATCGACTGGTGATAAAATTATTGAAATTGGACCAGGGGTAGCTGAGTTATTAACGTTCAAAATCTTTCTTAATTTGTTACATGTTCCATTTTCGGTTTTCACAAAGTGTACCCCCATATAGAAATCAAAGACGTAGTCCTACGTCAAAATTTATTGATAAATTGCTGAGCAATGATTTTCAAACATTGACAATTTGCCGTTACACATTTTACCGGAGGTATCGTGTTGGGAGAGTTTATAAGGCTTGTACTCGAAAAAAATGTACCATTTTTATCCGTGGGTAAAATTGATGAAAATCTGGGTATAACTAGTTTGGAGTGAATTGTTTACATGTGCAAAATTTCATAACAATCAGTTCAGTGGTTATTGAGATGTCATCGAAACAAGAAGAAAATCGCCGGAGAATTTTGCGCGCCGTCATGGAAAATCCGACTGCGACCATGAGATGGATCGGAAGACAACTGGGAATCACCCATACAATTGTGTCTCGGGTGGTAAAATCGTTTAAGGAGTCCCAAACGACCGAGCGGCGGGCTGGAAGTGGAAGAAAATCGAAGACAGCTGACCCTGTGAAGGCCCGGAAGATGTTGGATTATTTCAAGCGTAATCCGAACCTTTCGATTCGCGACGCGGCTCTGAAGGCAAAGTGTTCCGCCTGGTTCGTTCAGCAAACCATGAAACGAGCTGGGCTTCATGTATTCACGGTCCGGAAGGCACCGAACCGGCGTGATCAACAAAACACGGCGGCCAAATCCCGCGCAAGGAAGCTGTATCGAGAGTGGTTAACGAAATCGATATGTGTGGTTATGGATGACGAAACCTACATCAAGGCAGACGCAAAGCAGATACCGGGGCTGGAGTTCAACGTTGCCAAATCACGGTTTGATGTTCCGGAAGACATAAGGAAGAAGAAAGTGGACAAATTCACCAAAAAATACTTGCTCTGGCAGGCCATATGCCAATGTGGTAAACTGAGTAAACCGTATATCACAATGGGTACCATCAACAGCGAAATTTACCGCACCGAGTGCCTCCAGAAGCGTCTGTTGCCCTTCCTGCAGTCCCACGGAGGCGAGACATTATTTTGGCCGGACCTGGCATCATGCCATTACGCGCGATCGACGTTGGATTGGTACAGAGACAATAATGATGTTTTTGTACCAAAAACCGCCAACCCCCCAAATTCACCAGAGATTCGTCCGGTGGAAAGATTTTGAGCCATAATGAAGCCAAAGTTTGAAAATCGTCCAAAGTGTTTAAGAACGAGCTGGAATTGAAGAAAGAATGGGTGAAAGTGACCAAAAAGGTCGGCTCCACCATTGCACAAAATGTAATGAGGAGTCTTAAGGGAAAGGTGCGGGATTTCAGCGATGGAAAGGAAATTGAATAAAGTCATTATGCCGAAACATAATCCATATGTATTAGTTCATTCCCTGAAAGTTTCAAGAAAATCCGATTTAAAATAAATTTTTGGCGAACACTTTTGTCTGGTGCATTTTTTTCGAGTACAGGCCTTATACATAAAATTATTTTGTTTTTAATTTAGTACCACCATGCACCGCAATTTCGACACATAGTCCACCAAACCATACATTTGTAATAGTTGATTATCAATGTTTACCATGCTCAAAATATGTATGTGAATTTTATTATGGTTTCTTAGCACATTTCTGAATTATAACGTTCCTCTTTTTGTGTTGAAATTCTGCAGGAAGGCATTGGCTCATTTTGTTCCTGCAAACAACCAAACAGGACGCTAAAGCAGAACCAACTGGCTAAAACCCGTAAATTTTTTTTTTTTGATCGGTTTATAATCGAAGGATGAACGATGAAACGACAGACAGATCCCTGATCTGAAATTATATTTTGAAACGGCAAGGGAGGATATCTTGGCTAAATTAATAAAGATCTTCCAAATAGAATCAGAAGAGGATTCCGTCGTTTATTCGATCCCATAATGATCCCGTTAAGTTTCGTCCAAATCTTGGCAACTGTCACCAGTGATGGCATAATCCTCAATCAAATGATTTTTTTTTTCACTCTCTAGAGCTCCAATATAAAACTCCTTTAATATTGCGAGGCTATTCACAACATTTAAAATTGTAGCTACGAGTTGAAATGATTCCGTTGCACATCGTTTTCTTAGAAAGAGATAGCATAGATTGATATCTCCCTTTTACTCTTCACAGATCGAAGACACGAAGTAACTGCTGTCAGCAGTGATGGAAGTTTAGGTTCATTTTCGGCTGTACAGTAAAAATGGTGAAGCTCAAACTCACCACATTTTATTCGATTGAGCCTGTACAAATAAAGTAATTAATAAAAAAAAACTCACCACAGCTTGGTGAGAATTGTAGGTGGTGAGTTTCGTTATCAGAGCTACCGTATCACAGCTTGTAATATCATCCTCTGTTGTTTACTTATTGATTTTTTGTTTACGATAATCAAATGAGATTATGCTTATTGGTGAGATTTGATCTTTCGATATTATCCCAACACTGACCGACGCTATAGCCGAATATTCTACTGTGGTACCAAGACGTTAATTTTGTGACCAATTACATCAACCCACTCAATTGTCTCCAGTAGCAGTGAATTAAAAATGTTTGGGCCATCGACATCATCAAACGGAAGTTGAAGGCTACTGGAAACATTTTCAAAAACGAGACAAATATGTTGAAAATGTGGAAACACATATCATCTTTAACGAAAGCCTTGTGCAAACGATGGAAACAGGTGTGAAGGAAAAAGTCTGACAATTCTACTGAAACGTTATTGTATAACGTTTCTGTTCTTTAGCTAATAGAAAAAATATTTCAAAACCCATCATTTAGATGCTCTAGTGTTTATTCAACGTCGAATTAATCCTAACGAGCTGAAATCATAAACCCTAAATGTTTAGGGGAAGCCTTAAATTACAATATGCTTTGGCAGGGAAGTGTGCACACTTAATTCATATCACCGAAGTCGGTAGAATTTTATCGGTTTTTTGAACATCAGATCAAGTTGGTATCATTTTCAAATGACTGTTACATGTGAGAAATTAATAAAATTGACCTGTTTTATTTATTATAAATGAATGTGACAAACTGAGCATGTACTAATGAATTAGAGTTACTAATTATTGGATGTTTTACTGATTGTTAAACATTTTCCGACCAGTTCTGATGTTCAAAATTATCCGAACGTTAGAGGCCTGGATCTACTTCAATTGCACGTATCGTGATCAGTAAATAAATTAAATGCCTAGTTCAGAATTTCTGCTTTTACACAAGCCAAAAATTGCAATTCACTTTCCATGACATCCTTGACATTTCCTAAACAGCGTAAAAACTCCTTCTCACCAGAAATTGTGAAAGTCACCGTGGAAATTGATTAATTTTCAGCCTTCCATCCTATTACCGAGAACCGTAGAAACATTATGACGGAAATCTCCAACCACTTCCCAGCCAGCCGCGTATGTCAGCCTTGTGATGTTTTATGGTTGGCACGCGTATGGAGCGTACCTTGCTGTTCCAACTACTGCTCTTCTTAAATGAATTAACTTCTTTTCATAGCAGAGCGGTCTAGGATGTAAGCCGGGCATCGACGTTGAAGAAAAGGGGAGAAGTTGACTGTACTCATTTTGTAGATTGCTTCTATTTATCATCAGAAGACAAACAGCGGGGAACTTTAAAATGAGATGATTTTTTTGTTCGGTACTTGCCTTCGTCAAAGAATATGTTCTGGTGTTGTTGTTTTTTCCCGTTCACTTGATTCTATTTTTTCTTTAATTTAATGACTATATAAGGGGGCGCCTGGTGCTTCTTGGGATTGTTTTTAGCCGGACGGTTGTCGTTCATGAAAAGCTAATAGGAAGCGTCGTATTAAAGGGATATATTTGATGCAATTAACCAAGCGAAGGCTTGCTGGAGATAATGAAACAACGTCTTCAGTATGGTTTGGGAGGCAGCCCCCCAACCAGTGGATTGGTACAAAATAAATATTTTCATTAGAGCATCTGATTAATTATGTGATGAGAAAGTTATATGGTGTGCCAAGCGTAACAATCACAATAGGTATGGTTGTTTTACGAGGGAGAAACAAGTTGCCCTGCTGTTGCTGATGCTGAAAAGCACGAACAAAACTCGTTCACTCAGTTTTGGGCATCCAGCTGGAAGAAATTATGGGTGAGCGATAGAACCTGTCTCAATATAGCTTATTAACAGTTGAGAACGCGCTGTAGTGACAATGATTTGTGTTCGGTTTGATGACTTTCCCAAACAGTTGGTACATGGAGCTGTGGAGCTGTTTGTTTAGCATAGACGTTCATTGATTAAATATGAATTTTTAAATAATGAATTTGCATTTTTAATTTTGTGCCTTCAAAGCTATCAGAAGTGGTTTTGAAGTTGATAAAAATCGGTGATTTCACTGCATATTAATTTAAATGTCAAGACCCTGATGCTGTTAAACAATCATAGTATTAGATTCTGATTTAGAAATCCCAAGTGGTTTCCATCTGTTTCAGTTCTTTTATTATGAATAAATTGACGGTTTTATTAATACATTATTTAACCTTAAGAATGCATTTAAGAATACATAGGTGGGCAAATTGTAGTAACTAATGGACCCCACACACATACTACTGTAGAACAAGCTGTCAAAATTATGTTTCTGTTTGCATTCATGATGAATTTATTTTTTTTTTAAATATTTTATAAATAATTTAATCATTTAAAAATATTTTATAAATAATTTTGAAGAAGCCTGTCGAGAAATCTAAAAAGAGTATTTTTTGTTAATTTTGACGTCGACTACATCTTACGAGAGGTACGTTGGGTAAATCAATAATCTAAAAATGGGACCGTCACGAAAAGGTGTTAGGTTTTGAACGCGTATAACTTTGTCTTTAACAGATGAAATGAAAATCCAATTACACTAATCGATAGGAAATAGCTCTACGAATCTGTTAAAATAAATACGTTTCCATAAAACACTTTTGAAAAATGTATGTATAAAAAACGATAATTTGTGAACGTTTTTACCAAACCCAGTCGTCATAATCGAGTACCAATTGGTTGCACATCGTTCTGCTTGAACCTGAAAAGAAGTTATGAAAGAGCGCTGCTGTCGTGCATCCGCTCATTTTCGTTTCAGACGTCGTACTTGGGTACAGAACCGTTTCTTGAAGTTTTTGTCATATAAGAAGCTAGATAACAGCTTTTTTCATCGATCTACTTGCCGAAAATAGCTGGTAAAATCTTAGCACGTCCTTGAGGATGCAAAGAGAAAGTCAACGAAGAGAATCTGTAAATGATACTTAGGACTTAATGCATTGTTCGGCTTGATTTGTGGATAGTCGATCGCACCAGACAACGTAGTAAACCGATCTCCTGAGCAACTAGCAGCTGCACTATCTCCAACGATAGGAGGTGGAGCCTTCTGATTCGGATCAAACAATCGGTCCATCAATTTTTACAGAATTTAATTTTTATAAAACACCCCCTGTAACGACAACCTACAGAAATCATTTATGGACTTTGTCGTTCACTTTTCTACCCGCTTTACTATCCATTCCAGTAGGAAAAAAATATTAACGCTCTGGGGCACATGTGCCAATTGAGCTGACGTCTTCAGTAAAATTTCTTGACTTAGTTAAGACCATAATTTAGGTTTTTTTTAAATAGTACCAACTTTTATTTCGTATGCTAGAGGTTTGCAAAGTTGTAGAACGTAAAATTTCATGAAAGGTTGCTATAGACACAACAACTATAAATCTTCAAACAATGGAGATACACGCCCAAGCAACAATTTTTGTTTTATTTAAGTTTTATAGCAGTTGATATAACCAAATTATAAAACCTTCACTGACGACCACATTGCTTTAACAATCTCCTGAGAACCGCAATACAGCCATGTCATGGCCAATTGGCCCAATTTTAATGCAGTCATTAAAACTTGATATGCGAACTACTTTAGGAGCATAGGTTTTATGTCAGTTTTATCACACTCTAGACGTGATTGTTAAAAATGAAAACATAAAACCTCCTCCAGGTCAGAAAGTTTTAACAGCCTTCTAATGACTACCATAAAACTATATTAAAACCGCATAAATCGCTCCTGAAGAAGTTGATAAAACATGATACGCAAAACATTTTGACAACTTTGAAGGTTTTAAGTTGGGGTTTTTGGATGATAGTTAATATTGAGAAATATTTTATTGTGGTTTTATTCTTTCGATGTTTGATGTGAAATCATGATCCTTGTCAGTTGGTGATAATGGCTGATATTATTGTACATTGAAAATAAGACGACTTTATTATAATTTTAAAACCAATCTGTATATGCTTCACAGCATGCCGTGCAATATTTATGGTGATTATTATACCAAATAGGAGCATAAATTTAGTGCGCCATATGAATACTAAAATATAGGGATATTTTTAATTTGTCTGCATTAGCACCATGCATTAAATAGTCATTCAAAGATTATCTATTTAGTACAAAACTGTTACTACTGTTGAACAATAACCAGTCACATATTATTTAATTATACATAGATGTATGAAAGTGTTTTATTGCCTATCAATTAAAGCGTAATTATTCATACTGTGTGAAATTTGTTCATACGGCGACATTTTTTTTCGTTATAACTTGCTACTCCTTAAAAATACCTCAATATAACATATTCTCCTAGATTGGAATTCTATAGCATAACATAAACCTAATTTGGTTGTATCTTAGCATTTCGTAGTCCAAATTGAGAGCGTTAAGTTATATTTAAGCTATATAACTAGCTTGCTGGTTTTATTCGGTACAGCGAATCAAAACAAAACAAAAACCATGACCACCTGTCAAAAAGTCAACATTCCAAGCGATCCTCCTATTTTCGCTTGTAATCAAGATGTAAGAAATGCTTATTGGATCCACTAAAAGCTTTTTCAATACAAGGTTTAAAGCCGTGATGTCAATACTGGCCATCTCCAAACGAATTTAGTGAAACTGTCGGCGTTGCTTTAAGAAGGGTTCGTGGATCTTTCGGAAGTGTATCGGAAAGCCGCTTGTTCAATATTTTTAAGAGCTCCTTCACCGCACTGTGCCTTATGTAGGGATCGTATAACTGTAGTTCCTCCAGGAGTTTCATATTGTCGATCGTCTCATCTTCATCGTGTTCAGAAGCACTGAAGGGGTTTTCATTTCATATATCTGAAAAGATTTGTTTTTTATAATGACAAAACATTTCAGAGTATTTTTTGTTATAGTAGTATATTTCTTATCTGTGAATCTTAGGCCTCTGATAAAGATGATAGTTGTAATGAAGCTTTAATGAAGGTCTAAGACTGCTTCAAGTTTTATATCGGTCATAAAAAGTGTACCATAAAACATAATTGTATGTTTTGTTTTGGTTTTATTCTTCAGTTATAAGTAGTGATGCAGAACCACCTTACAGCTACCGTTAAAACTATGAAGTCTGAGTTTTAATTTAGTAGTTATAAAACAGTTTTATAGACGACTTGACGGCCTGATTTTATGACAAGCACACAAAACCGTAATACAACCACAGGCTGGAAGGGATGCTATGATAAAACAATGATAAAATAAGAATAAATCTTCCAAGCATTTAGATTGTTACTTGGGCGATGTTTTGGAAAATTTGTATGAAATTCACATTTTTCGTTTTAAGTTACATAAATTCGTTCAAATGAATACTTTTATTATTATTCAGCGATAGGTTTTGGTTAAGCAAGTCATTCAGTAAAAAAATCACATGATATTTGAAAAAATACAAGATTTTCTGAATGATTTTTCCTCAAAAATGTGCAAGTGAACGCAAAATGTTATCAGTTATTCAAAATATCTCAGAGGTGTATTGAGATATATTTGAGATGTTTGGATTTTAATCAAACAATATATTTTAGTTAAACAATATATAAGAGTGAGTCAACTTTACATGGCAGATCACATCCCCTGATCCCCACTGTTTTTCCGGTGTATATTAAGGTCACCACCAGCTGTGTTAAATTAGAATGTATTTTGTTACGATGTGGAACTGCGGGAAAACTTCAAAATTTGTATGAGTTAATGTATGGGGAACGGATCTTAATTAATCATTAGCTTACTAAAAATAGAAAGAAACTCATTCTAAAATTTTAAATTAGTGCATTACAAACCCGCGTTCTCCAAATACTTATTGGAAGTGGTATGTCTCAACAAGGGCGTAGCCAGTTTTAGAGCTAGGGAGGGGCGAAAAAAAATTACTATTGAAAAATTGGCCGAATGCCATTTCACTGAACGCCATTTCCCCGAAAGCCTTCGTGTTGCTGAGTTTAGGGGGGGGTCAGTCACTCTGGCTACGCATATGTGTCTCAGCATATGTCTGCAAAATACATGCGTAGCTTCCGGAAGCGGGCGAAGGATCTTTAGACAGGCGGAGACGAACCAGCCCAGGGCTGAAAGTCTCCTTAATGAAGATAAAAAAAAAATCTTTAGACAGACGGTTCTCCGAAACGACCCAAGACCGCTGCAGAGAGAGTTCGGTGTTATCGGGCAAACATGAAAGCAGTCAGAGATAATGTGTCACCATCTACTGGTTGGGACGCTAGAGAAGGTCTTTCAACTTGAGGAAGAAAATCCAAATTAATATTTAACAAGCCTTTGACACTACATACGCTTGACACGTAACTATAATGCATACTATCAAAACATTTAACAGGTGGAGAACCTGTATACAAGCTTTTGCTCTGATTTTGGAATTCAATAATTGAATCTCCCTAATTTTCAATTAATGTTGTACTAAGCACCTACTTATTGGAAACCAAACGTTTGATTTGAGAAAAGTCACAGTCACAGATAGAAGAGGAAGGGGCATAATGAGCACCCTTTTCTATTTCCATTGACTTGCACCCGCGAACATATAAAGCAAAGAAAAAAATAAACAGATACCATAAACTATAGTATGAAATCTACTGAAATAATAGGTAACTTCTATTGTACTTTAAACCAATATCAAGAAAAATGCACGACAAGTTCACTAAACAGCTCAACGTAGTCTACGTCAACCATGCGGTCGTGTCTTGTAAACAACCCCACATTTTTTTTTAGAACATTAGAATAACTGCAATCATTTCGGGTTTTCAGTATGTTATGTCAGCTTTATTTTTGAAAAGTTTCAGCCCATAATATTGTTTTCCACTGTTGGCAGACATTTTCTCGAAACCACATCAATTTGGCTGATTCGTCTGTACGCGATGTAAAAATGAATTATTTAAAATCTAGCATCGGATTTTTCTGATATTCAAAATTTTCGATTTTATACGCGCATTTGACTAGCGATTTTTTTATAACGAAAACTGATTTTTTTCCGTGCGCCGCTATTTTGGTAATTTTTCCGAATTTCGTAAAAAAACTGATTTATAGCTGCTGGTAGTCTAGTCACATAGGAGTATTGAGCGAAACCCCAAAACTTGATAACATGATAAAAATTACGCATAAACGAAAATATTTTATATTTTATATGTTGTGTAAAAATGCCTATATTTTCAAGGAAACTATTAAAACATGTTGCGCCCTCTTTCTACAAACCATGGAAACCATAAAAACAAATCAATATTATTATCATTATATTTTTCAAATATTAACTTCAATCACCTTTCATTTGATATTTTGATCTTTGAAATTGGCTTAGTGGTGCAAAAGCTATTTTTTTTTTGAAAAAAAGTCATATTTTTTGGTCCACCCTAACATGAAAATGGCCACCTTTAAAAAAATACTAGTCTAATATTTTACTATACGGAATAAAACTATCATTTTTCCCCAAATTCTAAGAACCACTATATCATTTTACAATGGAATGGCTGAATATATATTTTAATCACTGTAAATCATGACGTTTGCTCGATCAGCGTTCAAAAACAAAGTAGGTTGCAGTGGATTATTTTGATATAAGGGGCTCTGTGACCTTGCGGCGACCGTTGAGTTTTATCCCTGGATCATTTTATAATAATTAATTGATAGGGTTGCATCTCGCTGTAAAAGATTTTAAATTTATAGTGAATTCAGATCCAATTTAGCTTACCTACTGGCAAAAAGTCCTTCCCGTGACAGCCGTGGAGATGCATTGGGGTATTCGGTATCAAATTAGAACGGATGTAGAACTAACAATCATTCCTTTCCCGATTATCATTAGCGCATGAACCATCGGAGCACCATTGATTTGGATATATGTACAATTCTTCTGGTTCTTGTCTTTCACGGAGTAGCAACTACGAAATGTACGGTCAAGCTCTTGTTAACAATATATTGAAATTTTTCTTGGTTATAATTTATGAACAATCATCATAACGGTTTAAAATTAAAAAAAAAAATCAAATTAAAATCAGTTTGATCAGACAACTTGCCACATTTTTGGACCAAAATGCAGTGTTATTTTGAAAAATTCATACAATCCAATTGAGACATTTCCCCACCGATGCCCATCGCATAATCACCATCCCAATCGGTTTCCATCAATCTTGGGAAGTTCATTAAGTAGCTGCCAAAAGCGTAATCGAATGTAATCCGCAATCGAGGGGACCCTTTTTGAAGGATGACGAGTCGACATATCCTCCCCCGCTGGGAAGAATCTATAAGAAGTATTGGATATGTAAGCCTCCGACAACGACGAAAATGTCATCCTTTCGGCCTGTTGGAAGCTGGTTATCGTCTGATCGGATTTACAGCGTGTCGACCCTGGATTGAGGAGGGCGATTTGAATCACCGATACGGCTCCCCTCTTTTCCGGTTGCAAAACATATCAAAAACATTTCTTCCTGGGGCTTCTTGAAAATTCCGACATAAAGGGATGGAGAATTCTTTTGAATTTCACTCACACAGAAAATGGTATTTCTGACTATACAACAACAATAGAGTAACAATGTTGCCTGAAATCTTTGCCCTAGCCCCAACATAAAGGCATGTCCGTTTGAATAGGTATATGAATCCATGTGGTTTCTGCCCAGAACAACATTTGCCGATGTTATATTATTCCGTTGAATTGCAGTGAGCTTCGTAAATTTATCTCAATCATTTATATTAATAGCATCTGGTTCTGATGGAACGTGTTCACAAATTCAATGGCCCGGAAACGTTTCGCTAGGATTGATTCATCTATTTCGAACTCTCGATCTATCATATTTAGCGGACGATCCATCCCGATACGAACTCGAAATCAGCATTTTCCCACGTCTGCCATCAACGGGTCCTAATTTACATGTCCATTCAAATGCCAACCACTTACCGAAGCATGATATGTGCCGGTTGGATGGACGCATCGCATTTTCGGCTGCATAAATACGATCAAGCACTCATGCCCTCGTGAAGGGTTATTTATTTAGGATCGTGTGCGAGTACGTGCCCGAAAGGCAAAACAAAATATTATCCTCAATTATCTTCCCTGCGGGTTTTCTCACTGAAAAGAACCTCCGGGAACTGTTTCGATTCAAAAATGTAAAGTAACCTAGTAGTAGGTAGGACTGTAAACCTGAGAAGTACTTAATGGCGATGGGAAAAAAGGGGTGCAGACGGGAATTTGACTCGCTTTCCGGCGTTCTCGTCGTCGTCGTCGGTGGGAATCAGTTCAATAGCAGGCCACAGGTGATTGAAGGGCTAATTGCTACCGGGAAAGGCATTGTGGGAAGTGAAGAAAATATATGTTGTGAGCTGTTTTTAGAAAAGTAAGCGTAGTAAATATGGTATGTCGTTGAGCGCTACAACTTTATTAAATTATTCCAATAAACAATATAGTGCTTCACAATTTTCCTGCCCGTGTGATGCCATTTTTCTACTGAAAATTCAGTAAATTTTCGAGTTTGATCATTTTCTGCAGGATCAATGGAATTTGATTTCTTTCTACAGAAATTTGCAGATTTGATGTGTAATTTTCATGCGTTCTTTTTTTTTGCAAATGCCTTTGTAAAATCCACTTCTATCATAATTTAACATTCATTCCAAAAATTTCTCTAGGAATATTCTTTAATAATATGAGTTTCAAATCTTGAACGGAACTGAGTTTAGGTTCATTAGTTTTTTTATTTAATATTTCAACAAAAAAAGGCATAGATCAGTGTTGTTCATACTATTATTCATCTTTCTATTTAATTATTTAAATTTAAGGGATCCCTTAGTTCCACTGGGAACATCCCAACATTATTAACTTTGTTTGTTTTTCTGATAGCTCATCACTCACACCTCCAAATTATCAGCATATGTTACTTACTATCCTTTCCAATCAGGCTAAGGCCTTGTTGTCCTCTGCTGTCCGAAGAAGTTGTCTCCACTCTACTGGATCGATGACCACACGTCACCAGCCTCGTAGTCTGCGAAGGGTCCGCACGTCGCCTTCTACTTGGTCGATCCACCTTGCCCGCTGCACGCCTCTTCTTCTTGTTCCTGTTGGGTCGCTTTCGAGAACCTTTTTCACTGGGTCGTCGTGCTGCATTTTTACGACGTGCCCAGCCCACCGTAGTCGCCTAATTTTTGCAATGTGGACGATGGATGGTTCTCCCAGCAGCTGGTGCAATTCGTGGTTCATTCTCCTCCTCCACTCCACCGTAGATCGTACGCAACACCTTCCATTCGAAAACACCAAGGGGCGCGTTGGTCCTCGATGAGCATCGTCCAGGTCTCACCGTAGAGGACCACCGGTCTAATCAGCGTCTAGTAGATAGTCAACTTCGTGCGGCAGCGAATTTTATTCGACCAGAGCGTCCTCCGGAGTCCAAAGTAGGCACGATTCCCTGCCATAATGCGTCTTGGAATTTCTCTGCTGGTATCATTTTCGGCGGTCACCAGTGAGCCCAAACACACGAACTCATCTACCACCAGGCATGGAAAATCATTTGATTTCATTTCGTGCATTCATTTACATTTATTTGCCTCTAACTTTTTTCATCAACAGAATTCCGCAAAATGATGTTCAAGGTTTTTATAGGTTTTGTTATTAGCTACAAGTTTTCAAATCCGTTTCTCTTACGCATGACGAATAAGAGTGAACAGAAGCCACTACTGTTTTTCAGTGAATGTATTTTACATTCACTGGAAAACAGTAACAAGTTCTGCCCGCTCTAATTCGTGATGCATAAGATATACAGATTTGAGTTACGAACAAAAGTTGTAGCTAATAACAAAACCTACTAAAGTTCCATACATTACTTTGCGGAATGCTGTTTATGAAAAAAGTTAGAGGCAAATGAATGTAAATGAATGCATGAAATGAATGTAAATGATTTTCTATGCCTGTCTACCACCTCGATTTCGTCACCGTTAATCTCAACTCGGGGTGGGAGGCCAACATTGTCTTCCCTAACGAACCTTCGATGCGTTGATGGCAAGTCCAATCCACCTAGCTTCAGCCTTCAGTCTGATGCACGTTTCCACCATCGTCTCAAAGTTCCGTGCCATGATGTTGATGTCATCAGCGAAGCCAAGAAGCTGGATGGACTTCCTGAAGATCGTGCCACTCGTGTCTATCCCAGCTCTTCTGATCACACCTTCTAACGTGATGTTGAATAGCAGTCACGAAAATCCATCGTAACCCCCTTCGAGATTCAAAGGGACTCGAGAGTGTCCCCGATACTCGAACAACGCACATCACTCGATCCATTGTCGCCTTGACCAATCGCGGCAGTTTATCCGGAAATCCGTACTCGTGCATAATCTGCCATAGGATTTGAAATCTATGAACAAATGATGTGTGGGCACGTTGTATTCGCGGCATTTCTGCTAAACCTGCCGAATCACGAAAATTTGGTCCGTGGTAGCGCGGGCACCCATGAATCCCGCCTGGTATTACTCCACGAACTCTCTTGCAAATGGTGACAGGCAGTGGCATAGAATTTGGGAGAGTACCTTGTAGGCGGCGCTCAGCAGTGTGATCGCGCGGTAGTTGCAGCAATCCAACTTGTCGCCCTTTTTGTAGATTGGGCATACGACACCTTCCATCCACTCCTCCGGTAATATCTCCTCCTCCCAAATCTTGGCAATTACCCAGTGCAGCGCTCTAGCCAGTGCTGCACTGCACCATCATATTTTAATAGCTCACTTGGTAGTTGATCTACACTAGTTGCTTTGTTGTTCTTCAGCCGACCGATCTTCTCCTCAACTTCTTGAAGATCAGGGGCTGGTAACCTGCCGTCTTTTGCGCGTGCTTCAAGGTATCAAGGTATCCATGTTTCAGGTAGTAGTCTTTTGTTATAATATGACTCGGAGAGGCGTGAGGTAGGAACTTGTGACAACCAGAGCTAGGTATTCCGCTCCTTCCAGGTTGTCAACTCACCATTTTGTAGCATATGTTACTATTCCTTCTAATTCTTATATTTATTTTTAAATTTAAATCTTAATGAGAAGTCCATTACCAGGGGGCTCTTGATGAGAGCACTTTGGTGTGGGGGTAAGTTGGTGAGCCCCTAGAAAAATCGCATGTCAACACTGCTTCTGTACGTACGACTAATATTTCCTGCACGCGCTGCGTTCCTCGTATTCTTGACCCTGCTCTGAGTGTTGTCAAGGGAATTTCGAGTACATATGTCTAGTGCTCGCAGGACTAGGATAATTCGAGATTTGGATCATCTGAAAGAAGAGCGGAGGCTACTGGAAGAGCTGAGCCAGAAGAAGATTGACAAGAAAAGAGCTTTGTACTGGAAGGAACATATAGAAGTGCTCGAGCGTTACTGGCAATTTATTGTTCGCAAGCATTAATTTCTAAATTGACAGGATGATGCGATAGCCAATAGTGTATACAGTTTGAGGAGTAGCCAGGGTGGTGCGAGAAGGACAGAAAATTAGGTTTCTTCCACAAAAGGCATCTGGCATCCCGCACGTAGTACACTGCTCATCAATACTGACAGAGGTTTTCGAATCTGCTGTGCCTAAAACGTTTGGTAAGTAGTTAACCATTTAGTCATGCTTCTGTCGGAAATTATGCATAATCTGATTAGAACTAGAAATCTCTTTCACAGACCACCAAATAGAGTACCTGACTCTGCAAAACATGTCTAGTACCTCATCCGACATCCGAAGTCGCTACTTTTTTTGCATTCTCGGCACAAAAAATACTTTCTAAGCCCCGCCCATTCATAAAAACAGCGGGAAATCCTGTTAGAAGAAGAAGAAAAGAAGAATAAGAAGAAGAAGCAATTAACCCAAGAAAAAAAAATTCAAGAACATTTGAAAATGCTACCTTAGTATTTTATCACGTAAATCGGTGGTACCTCTAGTACGGCAGTTGCTTTTAGACTGTCACCTCCGGATTGCAAGCTCGCTGATTTCATGCACACCTGTAGATGAACGAGCAGTGATGGTTCACGTACATGTCATGGAAATCGAACTGTTTTAATTTTTTAAGTTACAACGGATTACATCAGCAATAGTGTGTTCAATCTTACGTGTTGTTGGAAATCTAAACCTACCATTACATACTATCGTTGTTTACTGTGATTTTCAATTAAATTTAGATCCAATATACGACCGCGATCGTGTAAATATATCTTAATTCATAAAGAGAGTGGTAGGTGAAATGAGGGTAAAGTTCCATAGCGGGCAAAAAGCATCCCCTTATATTTCATCTGATAGTTGATTTGATGGCAAAAAATGGCTGGCTTACGTTGCAGTTTAAACGTACTAGGTGAATGGTCATTTGAAATTAATATAATCGAAAAACAATGTTGGTAGAAAACCATACAGGTTATTTTATGCCGGTATCCAGTGTTGCCACATATTTTACAATTTAAATCTGTATTTTTACCGTAAAAATTCGTTTTAATCTGTAATTGGCTGGCAAAAATCTGTATTATTTCATTAGTATGATCTTATTTTCGTAGGATTTTCGTAAATCTCCATTGAGTTCATTTGCTAGATCATTCAAATTTCAGAAAGAGTTTGTTCAAAGTTTACAATCTTAAACATGATTTAAGTTTGCTTTCTAAAGAATTAATCTATTTAAATGATCTCGAAATCCTTAACCTAGTTTTTTTTGTGATTTGTATTTTTTCTACAAGTTTAAAAATGCAAAATATTAAAACCCAGTAGTGAAAAACAAACCTGATATTTTTTTTAATGAAGTAAAAATCTCATTTCCCTAGAATTTGAATTTTTTTTTATATCTTAAATTACGAATATCTTTATTAGATAATTTGTATTTTTTTTCAAGCTCAACAATGTGAGAAAATGATAAATCGAACCTTGAAACTTTATGTTTTATGTGTTACTTATTAAATTTAAATGTTCAAAGTTTCATTTTCTCATGAGATTTAAAGGATATTCATTTCGGTTGGTGTTGCTCAAACCTATATATCTCAGAATTGTTTGTCAAAAAAACACCTGTAATATACTTTAGGATAGTTCCATGTTTATTCCTCTATATACAAAAGTGTTCATCTGTTTTATCATGTTTGGATGTTTACTCGAATTGCATACAATATTCTTGATTTCTGATATTACGCTATTAAAATGTGAAAATATCCAGTTGACTCTTTAAGCCACATCATGTAATCAGTTTGTGGGTTGTTAAAACGGTTTGTTTGCCGATTCGAAAAATCCAAATTTGAATTAACCATAGTCACCATACGATAAGGTTAATTAAACAATAAGTAAGAAAAAACTAACATCTCTTCTTCGAGCAATCAGAAATTAGAACATTTGAACATTAGAAGTCGATTCAAAATCAACGAAGTTAATAAATTAAAATAATATTATATATGCACGCTGCATGCTCATCAACATTCAAACATTGAAAGCGCGTCGTGAATTTGCAATGGTTTCGTTTGTGAACGATATAGTATCGCATCGAATTGACTCAGTAGAACTGTTATCAAAGCTTAATTTTTACATACCTTCTCGGCAACTGTGAACTCGAAATATATTTACTACAAATCACTATCGCACAAATTATTCCAAATTTGGTCCACTAAATCAAATTATGACTGCTTACAATAAACATAGTGAAGCTATTGATTTTATAATGACAAAAACCAGATTAAAGCAGTACTTTAATTCTATTCGTAATTTAAACACATAACTTGTAACTTGTAAAAAATGGTCTACATCTGATTGACGACAAAATAAATAAAAATAAAAATGTATTTCAACTGGCACAGTTGTCAGTCAGTCTACATTGATTGGCAATTTCAAATAAAAACGTATGTTTTAAAATAGCATGTAAGGCAACAGTACAATTGTAAAACGGTCTACACTGATTGACGACAAATAATTAAACTAAAAAAAAAAAATGCGATTTGCGTTTGGTGCTCGTAGCTGCTCAAAATTCTGTAAAATCTGAAAAATCTGTGTATTTTAAAAAAATCTCTAATCTAAGATATACAGATATCTATATCAAAATATTGAAGAAGAAAAAACTGTATGTATACAGATAAATGACGGATTTCACGCCAACTCGTCTTCGGAGTTGGCAGCACCCTCTCAGAACCTTATGAAACTTTGTGGGTGTGGAGACTTAGCAATTTTAAGCAACTTTGAGTACGTATTTTTTTCAAAATTTATCTCGCCTAACATTTGATAAGGGTCAAAGTTTTTTGTCGATTTTTTTTCAAATCGATATAGCTTAAAAATGACAAGCCCTACAAAATAGTGATGTATGGCGAACTTTTAGCAAATAATCTGAAATTTTATAAAAAAAATTAAATAAATTAAAAAATTGGTTTCTACACTCTAAAAAAATATATTTAAAAATTAAAAGTCATTTTCCCAAAAATGATACCGCTCAGATTTGCTTGATATTTTTTCTCATGAAAGGCAATATAATTACCTAACTTTTCTTCATACATCGCCAAGTGGGCGCTTTTAAGGAAAAAAAAGTTGTTCGAACAACAACTTTTTCATGTTAATTTTTTTTTAGCGTGTTTCTCTCAAAGTCGAATAGTAATACCAACAATCAATACGAAACTAACGATTTTAAATTGGCTCACCACTTTAGTAGCCTATTGGTCCCAAGCAAACGATTAACGTACCCTATTCTAGTTGAAATTCTATTACTACACTATGTTTGTTTTGATTCGCTATATGAAAGTTTGACAGATAACATCAGGGGTGTGTGGATTCATGCAGAACATGCAGGGGTGAGTGAAATAGCTTGGGACTGCTTGGGACCGTTGCTCTGGTACTGAGTGAGCCAAAAATAATAATGATTTTCTTCGGGACCCAGTGGTCTTAGAGTTACCTCTATGGTAATACGCTCACAACCTTATTAAAATCCGTTGAAACTTAATGAGCATAAAGATTTTGACCTTTTGATAATCTGGGCGTGCTTAAAACAAAAATCTAGCCTAACATTTGAAAGGGCCTAATACAGAGGATTTTCCTGCATTTCGAATGGTGTTTTAATAAATGAAAACTCTAGTGTTTTTGTTTAGTGCATAATTTATTTTCCTATAATTCTCCATACATAATTTGAGTTTTTCATTGATTATTAGTCTATCGGAAACAGAGTGAAATTTTTCGGAGTTTCCTTTGAATGTGAAAATCGCTTAGTAGAAATTATGTTTTGAGAAATAGGTACAAAACAATGAAATTTTTGTGTACCAGGTATAGTTTTTACATGACTGAACAGCTCCTTGAGTTCATCGGACATCTTTGTGTATTGATCATTTGATATGAAGCAGAAGTTCAATTTTGTTATGCTTGTATCTGTTTGTTTAACTGCCCAGTCATACAGTTCTTGTGGAGTTGTGATTGTGTTTCCATAATCTCGAGCAAGACTTGCTCTCTTTGCCATTCGTTTGAGAGTTCCTCCAATTGCGTCACATGGGCCTTTCCCATGAGACGTTGCGAAGAAGTGCCATTCTGCTTCCAATCCATACTTGGGCTTGAAGTTGCACAAACTGGCAAAATTCTTTTTATTTTTGTAATGAGCCGCTGCTCCATCTGACATGAAAGTAATTTTTGTGAAACTAATAGATTGTTTAATGAAATCTAACAATTTTGATATAAATAATTGAACTGCTATTGTATCATGGGTCAATACTTCTGAAATAATAATAAAGCTTAAATTTTCCAACTTGTTTTCTTTTATGTAGTAAATTTCGAAAGGATGTATCGTAGCTTGATTATTGTTCCAATGATACCCCTGTGCTGAGTTTTGAATAATAAATGAATAATTTTCAGAAAAGTCGCAAATCACTAAAATTTCACCGTTTTGAAGAGAATTTTTTTTTATTACTTAGGTAAGATGATTGCTCTTTATGAATAAAATCATGGGTTATGAGCTTTTCAACTTTTTCAGGTTTAATAATAGTTTCCAAATTACAACGGTCGGTAGTCAACCACTGTTGAAATAAAACTTCTTCCATATCATCTGCTCCTAATACTGATGTAAGTTCCCTCACGATACTATCTGTGGAAATGCATTCTTCACATGTACGATAAAAACAATCTATGATTCTAATAGGACTACTGCAAAGTATTTTGTCTGCAATTTCTTTATATGAATCAAATTTTACATTATTAATAATCAATTTAACATTTTCATGTATAGTACAGACACATACATTATGTGTACCTGTACTATCCAACAGTATGCAATGCTTTGGTCGGAGCTGAGTGAACGAAGTAAATCCGATTTTAGCACTTTTGTATTTCTCTTCAAAAATCATAAAAGCCTCTTTAAGAGACATCATCAATAAACGTTTCTGAACATGCTCTTTATATCCATTTCGATATTCAGAAACATAATCATTACTTCCTGGCATAGGCCTACTAATATCAGCACTGTCAAAGAAATTTAAAACAATTTGTTTTTCAGTATCATTAAATCCATGACCACTTCTTGCTTTCTTACTACAAAGAATACCTTGTTCTCTGACTAGCCTTTCAATCTGTTTCACTGTATGATGGGGTGCATTAAACTCATTAACTATTTGATTCACTGACCATGATTTAGGGAGCACTGATAACACTTTTAATTTGTCATTTGTACTCGTAGAAGGCAAATTAAATTTCTCCTTTAACTGCATGATCATTTCGTCAAAATCATTTGATTTGTTGACATCGTCTGAATCCATCCCAAATATATTTTTACGCACTGCCTTTGTGATCTCTGCAGATTTTTGAACACGATAATTCATACTTCTCATACTTCTCGATGAAATTGGTGATAACTGTAAGGTTGAAGCTATACAATTGAATTGTTCCACATTATATGGACCTTGGATCTGATCCGCTGATGGGATTGATTCTAGCGATGGATCTGTATCTGTAAAATTAAAGAAAAGAAAAAAAAAATATTACCACACATTAATATATAACGCTGTTAAGGTGATAGTACCATGAACGGGGGTGGTTTTGATAATAGGGGTAACTTTGGTAATGCATCTAAGCCAAAAATTTATGACTTAAGGCACATCGTACGCAATATTTTGGATAGGAAACCGATGTTCCCTTCCAAAATAATGAATACGAAGAGCATTAAGTCATAACTTTTTGGATTAGCTGCATTATCAAAGTTACCTCCATTATCAAAGACATCCCCGTTTACGGTACATCGAAGCCGCATCTGAATTTTCCCCATGTTTGTGGAGCACGAGCTGCATAAGCCGCATATCGTACAGTCGTGAAAATTTGATAGATTGTTCACCGAGGTTGGCCTACCAATCGATCAAATTTGTACGATAAGCGGTTCATCCAGCTCGTGCTCTAAAAAAATGTTGAAAATGAAGTTGTATCTTCGATGTACAATCCTTAAACCACACAGTTGAAACAGTTAAAGTTATTATTATTTACCTAGTGTATCATCAAATTCCTGATGTTCTGATTGCTGATGACTTGTTGATGGTTGCGGCTCTTCAAACTTCCGAGCATGGCTTGATTCTTTTCCATCCGATCGCCTCTTTTTCGGGAGAGGTGTCCTATTGTGCACTAAAATTCCACGACACGATTCACAAATACGCATTGTTACATCCAATTGATGATCAAAGCCCCATGAATGTATTTTCTCTATGAGACTTGATGATAAATTACGTAAATTATTGCGGCTGCAATTGGGATTGTTTATGTTGGCACTACATTGCACCCTTTTAATAATCAATTCAGCAGATTTTTCCATTGTTGTATATATAAACACTTTTTCGTTTCAACAACTATGCAGCACTACACTTTCAACAACTATGCACTACAGCAACTATGAGCATTGTTGTGATATCACCAAACTTAAATATTAGATTATGTCGGTAGAAACAGACTGCGGTGCTTTAAGTTTATACCTTATATCTCTCATGTGACTACCTGCGTTGTTATATAACTGCTATATAGCAGGTAACTTAACGATTATTTTAGGCATGCCTTAAATAATCGTTAAGTTACCTGCGCTATTATATGTATTCACTTGAGAGATGAGGTATAAACATATATGCATATTGCTTACTAATGGACACACCTAATACATAAAAATAAATGAATGATTATTTTTCTAATTAAATTAATCACAAATACATGAATTGAAATCTTTTCATGAATAAAACATACTAAGTGATTTTTACTTAGTTTACCTGTTGATTTGGAACAATTTGAGGGTGGTTTTATAGAAGTTGGATAGAGTGTATGCATATATTATAATACAATCCATCACAGGAAAGTGCAAACCATGCTGAGATGGCTGTTCCTCATTAGAACGTTTTGTTCTGAACTCTTATTGGACGATTTGCAGGTAACTTCTCTGTACCCTTTTCAAATGTTAGGCTAGATTTCGCCCAGATTATCGAAAAGTAAAGTACCATAAAGTTTAATCGAATTTTAATAAGGTTGTGCGCGTATTACTATTCGACTTTGAGTGAAACACGCTAAAAAAAAATTAACATGAAAAAGTTGTTGTTCGAACAACTTTTTTTCCTTAAAAGCGCCCACTTTGCGATGTATGAAGAAAAGTTAGGTAATTATATTGCCTTTCATGAGAAAAAATATCAAGCAAATCTGAGGGGTACCATTTTTGGGAAAATGACTTTTAATTTTTAAATATATTTTTTTAGAGTGTAGAAACCAATTTTTTAATTTATTTAAATTTTTTTATAAAATTTCAGATTATTTGCTAAAAGTTCGCCATACATCACTTTTTTGTAGGGCTTGTCATTTTTAAGCTATATCGATTTGAAAAAAAATCGACAAAAAACTTTGACCCTTATCAAATGTTAGGCGAGATAAATTTTGAAAAAAATAAGTACGCAAAGTTGCTTAAAATTGCTAAGTCTCCACACCCACAAAGTTCCATAAGGTTCTGAGAGGGTGCTGCCAACCACTGGATGAGTTGGCGTGAAATCCGTCAAATCTGTATATGTGGCATAAATGCCGGTATCTCTGAACACTAACACATCGTTTGGTTCGATAGCTCAACTGGTATGTTTAATAGAAAAATAGCAGTTATTTTCAACAATGCTATTTGTTACTCCAAGTGCGGCATAATGCCTCCGCGAATATGTAGTATGTGTAGTATAACCATCAGGCGTGAATCATTGAAATCCAATAGACGAGTGCACGGATGGATTTGAGTTCACTCACTCGACAAAAAGTGACACAACAGTGGGGCCCTGTTTACTAAAAATGAACACATGAATAATACTCACGTAACATTTGAAACGGGTCTATCACGGGTATGTACACAAAACTTGTTAAGCCTTTTGCGCGCGAACCGAATACGCTAATGCAAACTAACAACTCCATCGGGCTGAGGAAATGCTCCCCTTCCCGTTATCGCTCTTGGTTTGAATGGGCGTACTTCGGTTCTCGTGAAAAGGACCTAGCAAATTATTTACAAAAGTTGATAGGCTCTTTTCAAATGTTACGGTAGCATTATTCATGTGTTCATTTTTAGTAAACAGGGCCCCGCTGTTATGTCAAAAAAATTTAAGTAGATGTATTAAAGTTCACCCGTGCACAGATCTATACACACTTAGAAATAACTAATTTTACACGAGACGTAATCCATATTGTACGTAAATCGTGGAACGTAAACAAACATTTCATGTAAAATTAAGCGTTCTCAAACCGAAACATAAGCAAATCGACGAAGAGAACGTTTCATTGCATTGATTTTTTCGTTTCTTTCAACTCATTCTTATGTCAAAAGTGCCGCTTACATGTGTCGGTGTCAGGGAACCGAAATTTACATGACATTTTTGTAGTGTGTAGTGGAAGAACATAGATAAATCCTAAATGAATGCTTCTTTGCCATTAAATCAGGTTGTGATTTTGCACCGCAGGTTTTTATTGGCCTTTTTAATTTAGCATTTTAAACAACAATTTAGCAATTTTCGTAAGACATATCAATTGAAGTATCTTCCCAATAGTCTAATGCAACATTTAGGTGGCATTGCACTAAAATATCCATTCACTTTATGGATTAAACAGAGATCTTCCTTAGTATAGACATTTTACCCCCATCCTCCCTACCTAATAAAACGTGACGTGGGAGGGTAAATATGTCTGTCTTATACTGCTCAGTGTAATATCTCTCACTTTTACAACACCAGAATGGTTTTTCTAATATCCCAAAACTATTATTTTAAAATTATCAATTTTACGTTCACTCAAAATGCGCTCATTCAATCAACTCAGAAAATCCACATTCAAGCATTTGTACACGATTCCCCCGAATTGGACAGTGTGTGATGTAGTCCAACCACCGCTATATCTCGGCAGTCCTCCAACTAAGTGAACTGATTATTTGTATGTGATTAGTTTCAACCATATACTAGTGCCACCGCGCTATTCGAGGGATTCCCGTGTGTCGAAACCTTGTCAGAAAAGTTTTCCAGTCTGCTGATTCAAAATGATCGGCAACCGCATCGAGAGCAATTTGCCAATGGAGAAAATTTGTCAATCTTCATCCCGGCGCCGCCAGTGACAAAATTGTTGTAATGACATTTCATTGTCGTCTGGCCATTTGGAAATTTTCTGCAATCGGATATAATGCTTTTTCGATTCATTCCTCTCGTTCCATCTTTGGGCTGCACAAACCACAGCTTTCGCATGTAACACGAAAGAATCATCGTCATCCTTTCCCGCCGGAATGCACCCTTCCTTCTGCCATGTATACCTAGCAACGAATCGAATATACAGAGTTTACATTTCGTTGCAGCATGAAATCGCCCATTTATTGATTGAATAATTTCACGTCTCAGTAATCAACGTTTCACTTCAAATCGTGCACAAATCGAATAAGTTCTCAACTGAAGCTTGATGTGAGGTGAAGCCGAAAATTATCGTCTTGTTCCTATAGAACATTGCATGCTTATGCTGTGCACTCATAGTCCCTGTTTCTACCGTACCACCCAGAGAATCGAAAGGGTAATCATCAGACGACAACCGACGTTTCGATTGAGGATGTCTTAACAATGGCAGTTTTCCGTTTCGAACCCCTAGCATGCGAACCCGATCTCCCATGGACGACAGTCAATGAACCTCACATGAATGGCATGCCCTCGTTTCCTTCTTGGTGCAAAGTAATTTTGCGTGCAATTTGTGATACGCTCGAATGAGCCTACATACTGCCATGGAATTTGTAATATCGGTCGCTTCCTTTTATGAAGACGACCGACCCTCTGCTGCGATTCGCCAGAGAAAGACAAAAACCGCACCCTCCTGATTATTGGTGTGGTCTCTCCCATAACTGATGAGTCGCAAACCTTGCGAAACAGAAATGCAAGGGGCACCCGCACCAGACTAGCTGCAACGATTTATCATAAGCAAAAAAAGAACCTAACCGCCTTTTATGTTTTCGATTCCCAAATTGTTTCGTCTTGTGCAACCCTCACAACCTGTTCACTTGAATCTATTATTATGTTCCATTCTTTTCCACAGCCAGAAACGAACACGACAAATTTCTCGGCTTTCGACCAAGAAGAATCTTTGACTGGTGCTTCTTCCTGGAAAATGACAACAATAGCAGAGAGCACCACTGACGCGGAGGACTGATGGCCATGTAGAGAGGATCAATTGAAGCGCATCGGAACAGGTTCATAATAATCTGCCGGGTTGAAAGATGATGTGCCCACCGAACAAAAGAAAATGTGATGATCCTTATCCTATCCCACCACCCGCGATAATCACGTGTAAGAGGAAAGTTTGTATTTTAGGTGCTCTTCTTTGCCTCCTGTGCTGGAGCGGATCGGCTTGGTGCATTATTTATTGCTCTTTCATGGTTGCTCTGATAATTGTATAGTAGCTTCGACTTTTTTTTTTGTTCTGCTCATTTAGTTTTTGACCATGATGGGTTCGAATACGCCCAAAGGCTGAAAAAGGCGGTTTCCAATTACAATAGGGATGGGTGACTAGGTTTGGTTGGTATTTTTTCATATTTTTGAGTGTGTGATTCATGATCGAAAAACCAAAAAAAAACACTTCAGCATTTTGAATCTAGGATTTCAAGATTATGGTTTTAACTTCTTTGTTCTTTGAATTGCAGCACTTCCACAGCTATTTATTCAAAGTTTTCTATGCTAATAAATGAATTGGAGTCACATATTGAAATATTATCAAGATTTCTTTTGATGTCTATCTTGGAGAATAGCAGCGCCGGTGGTGTAGTGGTAAGCGTGATTACATCTCACCCCCAGCAGGCCTGGGTTCAATCTCAGTCGGCGCCGCCGGGATGTTCTGAGGCATAACATCTCTGATCACGCCTTCCTTCGAAAGGGAAGTAAAGCCGTTGGTCCCCGGTTCATGAGTTGATGGGTCAATAGGTAGGGTCCAGGTGTGGGAGCTGCCTGTCTGGCGTCGGTAGCATTGGTGCTCATCACGGAAAACAAGATCGACGAAAAACAAATCAAAGAAAAAAAATATCTTGGAGAATTTGATAAGCGGCAGCTAAAAAATAACGCAGGGATGATCAATTTGTCCCTATTGAACCGTTAACCTATCTTATTTTGCATATTTTCAGCTGGCCTGGCCAACCCGAGAAAACAAGAATAAACAACCCATCTTGTCACGAAGCAGTAAATATTATTATCTGCTTTCTTCGTTCCACTCGCGTTGATTCAATCAAACCGAGTTTCGTATTTCCACATTTCAAAACAACCGAAATCCTTCTTTCTTTTCTGTGCGCTCACTGTAGATTTGCGCTAGTGAGATAATATTGATGACGATGGTGAGGCTTTCTTCTTCTTCGGAATGCCTTGCCTACTCAAACCACCGAAGATATCCAGCTGAGAAAAAGGTTGTCCAAAATGTTATTCGATAACGATTCAAAATGAGTTCCAAGAACTCTAAGGGCGACGATATTATGAGCTGGTACAGCAATCATTTCCAATCCGTTGTAAATTGATATCATTTTTTGACCTTCGAAATGTTAACAAAAAATGTGATTATTTTCCATTTAATTCCACTTAGTATTTTGTATCCTTGACACATATATTGCATACAAAATACTAAGTGGAGAGTTGGTTGGAAATGCTATCGAACATGAAGCTTTAGTGTCATAATTTATTAGCTAGAGAATGATCTTAGAAGAGGGTAGGTAGATAGTTCCGTTAGAGCGAAGGGCTATGTGCGACAGTGCAAGTCGTAATGACCCCTCGCTCATTTTCAACTTTCACACTGCCTTACTCTAACGGAACTATCTACCTACTCTCTTCTAAGATCATTCTCTAGCTAATACATTATCACACTAAACCGTCATGTTAGATAGCATTTCCAACCAAATCTGAAAACCGCAAACTTCGCGTATGAATTAACATAAAAACACTTTGAATGTACTAAGTGGAATTAAATGGAAAATAATAACCCTTCTTGCTCTTGTGAATATTCCAATAGCAATAACATTCATAACTTTCAATGATATATATACAAAACTTACGATACAATCATTGCCTAATTGGAAAATTATACTGTTTCAATTGAGCGAAGAATATTACCCTTCTAAAAAAAGCTCTGTCTCAAATTACATATTTCCTGACGGTGATGAAAAGGAGGAAGTACCTCCCTATATGCTACTTTACTTTAGAAAGAGCAAAACTGCATCATTCAAGCGGACCTGCAACAAAACGCCTCTACCGAACAGATGTTCTCTTCACGAGTGCCGTATACATTTTTCTCTATGCCATAATTCCTTAAACAAACATAGTGCATTGATGATGGAAGTGCGACACAGGGCTTTCCGGTGCAACTTGTATTTTTATCATACAGTTGTTTTCCACATAGCATTGGCTGTTACCATCACCACGGTCGTCAATTGTCGCTGAGCTATCTATCTAGCTGGGAGGCATGTTTTGATTTGGGTTTTTGATATTCCTCGCTTCGTCTACTGCGGCGGTGGGTTCATCGCCTGGGAAACGCGATTCCCGGCTCTTTAAAGAATGCCCCGGGTAATTCAATATGCGATGTTGTGGCACGCATGGATGAGACGGGAAGGACGACGTAATTTCCAGCAGCGCAGAAAAGGGGTTCCTCCGGTTACGGTCTGCTTCTGAAGGAGGTGTCGAATTCGAAGCATCCCTCGTTGGGTAAATGGTAATAATTAGCTAGATCATGTCAGGATCACATCCGGCCACATGTAAATTGGGTAGAGTTGCAAATTTTAATTTCCCGTTCCCTTCCGTTTTGATGAGTGACGACGGAAATGGCGGAGGAAATTGGCGGGGGAAGATTAATAATGTTTATAAATATGAAAGGGATGCAGTTCGTCTTTTCAGCTGGGGATAGGGCTTCCAATTTCCATAGAACACAACATTGTCGGTTAGTTATGTAGTTTGAGGAGGAGATTCTGTCCCTAACGTAAGTACCAAAGCAACGATGCAACATTTATTAAAATTTTAAACCATTCTTTGGAGTAAATCATGGTCTACAAGTCTATGATACATTCAAGGCAAATCAAAGGACTTATAGAACTTATCAATTAATGAGTTGGAGACGGCCCCAGTGTAGTGGTTAACATTCATACTTCTCACGCCACAGTCACGAGTTCAAATCTCACTCACGAACAAGTCACGAATGACCCAAGAGTGTTAAAGTGACTATTAGACTGATGCAAAATTTGAAATTTTCGCTCCACAGTGCTTAAACGGTTCCAAATTTGGTCCTGCTTAGCCTCCCAAAATTTGAAATACTTTAGTAAGAAACTGAC
The DNA here is from genome assembly GCF_037179485.1 of Ochlerotatus camptorhynchus. Lineage (NCBI taxonomy): Eukaryota > Metazoa > Arthropoda > Insecta > Diptera > Culicidae > Ochlerotatus > Ochlerotatus camptorhynchus. The sequence continues at coordinate 571,150 of NW_027040724.1, read as the reverse complement.
TTGGCACAAACCATTTCAAGTTTATATGGGAATTACTATAAGAAAACTTATGTTTTTGTTCATATCTATCTTGTTCACCACATCACTATGCTTTTGAAAATGATAACAGTGATTGTAGAAAATATTCTCAGCTACAACTTTGTTGAAAACCCTCTTTTCAATCAAATGTAAGGAACAAAAGTTATTAATTATTCAAGTCACTGATGTGTTATGATTGTGCTCATTCAACTGTTCAGCAGGCAACATTGGTGTTTCTGATGCGAAGAATAGAGCACAAATATCATGGCTACTATGTCACACTGCAGAATACAGTGTTGCCCACAAAACAGCTGCTTGATCATGCCATAGGATTATCAATCTTTTAAATAATTAATAACAATTTAATTTGACATTTGACTGAAGAACGACATTCCGCAAAGTTGTAGCATAAAAAAATCCTTAAGAATAGTTATAGAAATTTTTGAAAAAGCAATATGGAAAATGGGTAAAAGACAATGAACAAAAAGTTTGGTTTTCCCATAGTAATTTCCATATAAACTTCGAATAGTTTGTGCCAAGCCAGTTTCTTACCAAATGAGTTTAAATTTTGGGAGACTAATCAGGACCTGATTTGAAACCGTTTGAGCACTGTGGAGCGAAAATTTCAAATTTTGCATCAGTCTAGTGACTATTTAATAATAAAAATAAAAATAAATCAATGAATCGCGAATCACCGGTGGGTCGTGGACTGTCCTTCGGTAGGTTGCAGGAGTTCAGATACACTATCTATCATTTATATGAAAATTTGGAATAAATCGGTCTCAAAATTATTCTGTAAATTTATGTTTATGATTTTTTTTCTTAACTTCAAAAAGAAAATTCCATCGTAATAACATTTAGACTGAACAGAGTTTTCTGATATTTGGGCCAGAGTTTTCTCCTGAGTTCTGGTTTTAGTTAAAATTGATGTACATCGTGAGAATATTGAAATAATGAAAAAAAAAACTTCTTCTTATTCTTTTTCAAAAACAGCTCTAGACAATATGAATTGATCTAGATCAAAATAAGTTATTTACAAAGGGCATACATACTAGGATGGGTCAATTTTAGAACCCCCTATTTCCCACTGCTTTTTAAATGAGTATTGAGGTCCCCAACAACTGCAAAATTTGAACGAATCTGGTAATACTCTCGATTTGCGGCAGAATTTTAAAGTTTGTATAGGAAAATGTATGGGAAACGGAACAATCCTATTCAAATCAAAATATTGCTCATATTTCAACAAATCTTGGAATTAGATTGAAAATACTATACAAAACAACTTTGTCAAAAACGGCAATTGATGGATTTATGACTTTAGACTATGAGTTCTTATATACGTAGCTATGCGCGGAACAATTGAATTAAATTAATATAATGATAACTTTTTTCTCAGAAGTCTAATCGATTTGCAGTCTTCGCCAATGTTGATCTGCATAGTACTCCCAATCTATTTCCAAGGTTTGGTAAAATTTGAACAATATTTGAATTTTTCGTAAGCAAATGAATAGGTTGGTTTCAGCGGCGCCGGTGGAGTAGTGATAAGCGTGATTACCTCTCACACCAGCAGGCCTGGGTCCAATCCCAGTCGGCGCCGCCGGGATGTTCTGAAGCATAACATTTCTTCGGAAGGGAAGTTGTTGATGGTTCGATAGTTAGGGTTCAGGTGTGGGAGCTGCCTCTGGTGTCGGTAGCATTTGTGCTCAGTATGAGAAACAAGATCGACGGAAAACAAGCCAAAGGAAAAAAATAGGTTCGTTTCATTTCTTATACACAATTTAAAATTCTCCCGCAAATCCAAAACATAACCAAATTCGATCAAATTAGATACATTTGTCTCCAAATAGACATCAAAAAAGCAGTGGGGAACAGGGGGTTGTGATCCACTTTACAAACTGGACCCACCCTAATACATACTGCTTGGAAAACTGACTTCCTATCTGATGCCCGAAGGGGCATTTATCATATACCAATCGACTCAGCTCGACGAGATCGGAAAATGTCAGTGTGTGTGCGTGTGTAACCAAATAATAGGACTCATATTTCTCGGCAACGACTGAACCGAATTGGATGCAACAACCACAAAATGAAAGGTGCCCTTAGAACGCAATAGAATATTTTTGGAATCTGTCCATTGGTTCCGGAGATATTGTCCGAACATGTACAGGTGATTATGCGTTACGAGAATGTAGGTATCCTAGGACCTGCCAAACCTATCATGTGACACCTCAAATCAGCAACAAATTCATTGGTCGTTATTCCGAGTTCCCAGGACCACATTGGTCACATCCGGACATGTCCCGGCTACATCCGGGGAAGTTCCTGACTTGACCAAACCCCATCATGCGACACATCAAATCACATCAGAATTCAAACCAAGATCAAACGACAGTCAAACGGTTAGCTCAGGACCATATTGGTCACATCCAGCCAGGCTTGTAATTGCTCATTACAGCTAAAATGCTATTTTTCGTAATTATGAAACTATGAGATACTATAACGATAATTTTAATTTGTAAAAAGCAAGAAGAGGTGGAAAAATTTGTGGTTGACATATAAAATCTGTCAATTTTGCTTCCAGAAGGTCACAACTAGCGATTTTATGATCACTGATTGCTCGCTCATCGCGTTGCTCATCGTTACAGCTATTCGCTATGGTGACCCTCTGAAAGCTAAATTGACAGGTTTTATGTGCCATACACACACTTTACCTTCTCTCCTTGCATCTTGTAAATAACAATTATCATTAAAATATTTCATAACTTCATAAATCCGAACAATAGCATTTTAGCTGTCATGCTGGCATCCAGCAATGCCCCGAGCAAAGTGACAACTTCCTCCCTAGAACCAAAACCAATTAAGTGACTTACCCAGGACCACATTGGTCATATCCGGTCATTATCCAGGTACTTACGACTGACCCAGGACCACATTGGTCATATCCGGTTATGTTCCGTGTACCTCCTAGATCCTGACTAGAAACAAAACCCATCATGCGACACATCAAATTACATGAGAACACGAAAACAAGATCAATTACAGCCAAACCGAGTGTCCAGGACTATATTGGACACATCTGGACATGTTCCGGGTACCCCGAGAAATTGGCCAGTTTCTGACTAGGACAAAAATCTATCAAATTTCATCAGAATTCTTAATCAAGATTCTGGTCGAAATCGGAAGTATCGATTGTCCCAGACTACATTGAACGGGGATGAGGGCGGACATAATTGTAAAATAAGATCAAGTAGTAAACATCATTAAATTCTATTGGTTTCTCAGGTTTGGTAAAAATTGAGCATTTCCGGAGAACTTCGAGATTTGGGCGTAATTGCTATTGTAAACAAATATGTCAATCGCTGATTTCTTGCGAATAAAAGCTCAATCTCGCGAACAAACTATTCCAAATGACAGAGGAATCATTCCTCTATGTGAGTGTGTTGTTTGTTTTCTAGGCTGAGTTGTTATTCGCGAGAAATCGGCGATTGAAGTGTTTGTTTACAAAAGCAATTACGCCCAAATCTCAATTCACTCCGGATTTTTTTAATTTTTTGACAAGCAACCCCTTGGATTCTATCAGAGCTGCCAGTCTTCTTGAAATGTTGCCTTCGGTAATAAGGGGAACAACAAAACAACATGCATCACTTAGCACCTGGTCCTAAAACACAAAAAAAACGAATCTGAAGGCAGAATGCCATTCATAAAATCACGAGGAGAATTAGAATACTGCATTTCGGTATTGTTCGCTGAACCTTCTGGTTGAGATCATCAGATCCCAAGCTGGTTGGTATTCTATTCTTCTACTATCACTTACTAGATCCGAATTATCATTCAATATGCGCCGAGCACCGTAATAGCTATGGTGGTTTGAAACCGATTGGTTACCCTACAAACTCAGCCGAACCACAGGTCCACAAGCGTTAGTAACAGGATGGGCCAAGGATTAATTTGGCGTCATTCAACGAAATTAAAAACTGACACAACCGATGCACTATGGGCAAAAAAGGGTCCAAAATTACCCAAAATTCAATATCTCAACAGCACGCTGAATTCCGGCCATGAAAAACGACTTTTCCGAAGGGAAATCGTCCGGGGAATCTATTGCACGTAGTCCCATAGACCGGAGAGCCTTGTAGGTATGTGTTTTGGATCATTTAACCCCATTTTCCCCTTCTTTTTGGAGGAAATGTTTTTTCACTGCTCTATTTTTCGTAAAACATAAGCACCTTATGCATGGTTTTAGAATACTATGTCTTTAAACAACAGTTCATGAGATATTAGGGGAATACGGGGTACACTTTATAGCGGAGTAAGGGGTAAAAGTGAACCCTCGCTAAATTTATTTTAATTCATAAAAATGTTGAACGATGCGATTGTTTGAATGAACCCAAAGGTTGCCTGCAATAATAAGATTTTTTTTTGAAATTTTAAGGTTAATTGGGGTTAAATAAGTTTTAATTTACTGCTATCTGTTTTAAAAGAGTTTTCACTTTTTTTGTCTGTATACAGCAAAACGATATAGTGGTTCTCAGAATTTTGTAAAAATTAGTAGTTTTGTTCCTAATCGCAACATATTAGACCCTTATTTTTTTATTTTGTCATTAGGGTGACTATTTATATATTAGGGCGGTCAAAAAAAAATTTCGATTTTTTTAAAAAATTTATAACTTTTGAACTTTTTGGCCGATGTCCGAACTCAAAATATCAAATGATAGTTAATTAAAAGTATTTTTAAGAAAAAAATATTAAGATATTAAAAAAAAGGATTTGTATTAAAAAACATTGATTGTTTTTTTCACTTTTACCCCTTACTCCCCTATAAAGTGTGCCCCTTATTCCCCTAATATCTCATGAACTGTTGTTTAAAGACATAGTATTCTAAAACCATGCATAAAGTGCTTATGTTTTACGAAAAAAAGGGCTATGAAAAAACATTTCCTCCAAAAAGAAGGGGAAAATGGGGTTAAATGATCCAAAACACATACCTACAAGGCTCTCCGGTCTATGGGACTACGTGCAATAGATTCCCCGGACGATTTCCCTTCGGAAAAGTCGTTTTTCATGGCCGGAATTCAGCGTGCTGTTGAGATATTGAATTTTGGGTAATTTTGGACCCATTTTTGCCCATAGTGCGATGGGGAGGCGAATCTTATTTATGAGTACGAAAATGGGAAAATAAATTGCGGCGATGGATTATGGCACCGGGGGACAACGGTTTCACCCCTGAGTATTTTTTCACCACCATCATCACCTCCTCCAACATGCACCGTGCACAATGGTACGAAGGAGATTTCCAGTTAATCCCCGCTTCCTTCCTCAATCATGAATTTTCTTCCCTTTTATAGGTGTTCGGGAAATCCTTCTCATCATTGCATCGTAGAATTGATCCGGCACGAGATGCTGCTTTCCATCGGGGTCGTTAAGGAAATCTAAGTACATCTCCCCCATATCACCATCGGAGAGCTCCCATTGATTCATCCCCATATTTATGGAAGTTTGTTCCGATTTTGTCATATTTTATCCATGGAACGATTACTCACAAGCTGCAACATAAAGGCTCCTACCGGGAGGGTTTACCCCTGTTCTACACGGTAGGCTATTTTTGCACCCCAGCGGACTACAATTGGAATAACGGGGAGTTTTCGGATGGTGTGGGGAAAAACTCCCTGATGAGTAACCCAATTTTATATTCTCCCTCGTGTACACTATGGTTGGATAGGAGTGTCTCGGAATTACTTGCCGATGAAATTTAATTTTATACCTTGGTTGGAGGTGGACTGGGTGCAGCCGTGCAGGGGAGCAGCTTTAGACAAAAATGCAATTGTCGCTGTTGATGCGGTGGATCAGCAGTTGTTCTAAAGTGAAGATAGATATATCCTAATTAAATCATGGAATCACAAAATTGGCAACGTAGTTTATAGGCATGATTTTGAATCTGTTGGTATAGTCTTACTAAAGGCCATAAAATAAGTACACACTAATCCAAGCCTTGGCAGTTCGGTAGTATTTGAACTACGGAACTGTTCGGTATAAGTTTAAGAAAACCCAGCGAAAAATTCAAAAATTAATTCATTCATTCCGAACTTGCACCATTATTCACCAATTTAATGAAAAAAATAAAATGTGTAGATTTTATTGATTTCTTATGTGTAATGGTCATTTGAAATTTTACGATCAGCTGTTGAAAAAACCCGGTTACATTTTACCGTCTTCTGTGATCTTAATTCAGTCCATATTATTTGATGAAGTTCGTTTGACCGATGTTGAAACATAGACAAACGATTTCAGCTTGTATTAGAAACTATAAATGAAAAAAAGAATGATTTACCAAGAGGCTATTAAAAGGTGATACGGTCAAAATTTGGTCAATATCAACTTGACGTATTTCTTTCAATTTTGCATTTAAAAAACCTGAACACCCCTCATTTTGAAGGTGTGTGTGTGTGTAGAATGTTGCTCCTATTTTGATTTTGGAATTCACTCTTCAGTTGTCAAAATGCCGTCCAAGCAAGAAGAGCAGCGTATCAAAATTTTGCTCGCGCATCGCGAAAATCCGAGCTACTCGCACGCAAAGTTGGCAAAATCGCTAAAAGTTGCCAAATCAACCGTTACAAATGTAATTAAAGTGTTTGAGGAACGTTTGTCGACAGCCAGGAAGTCTGGGTCGGGGGGAAATCGAAAACCGGAAGCCGCTGAGACGACAAAGAGAGTTGCCGGTAGTTTCAAGCGAAACCCTAACCTCTCTCTCCGAGATGCCGCAAATAATCTGGGTGTATCGTCTACAACCGTGCATCGAGCCAAAAAACGAGCCGGACTATCGACTTACAAGAAGGTAGTGACTCCAAATCGCGATGATAAACAAAATACGACGGCCAAAGCGCGATCCCGGAGGCTGTACACGACGATGCTGACGAAGTTTGACTGCGTGGTAATGGACGACAAAACCTACGTCAAAGCCGACTACAGCAGCTTCCGGGACAGGAGATTTATACGGCAAAAGGAAGGGGAAAGGTAGCAGATGTTTTCAAGCACATGAAACTGTCAAAGTTCGCAAAGAAATATCTGGTTTGGCAAGCCATCTGTACCTGTGGCTTGAAAAGCAGCATTTTCATAGCTTCTAGGACTGTCAACAAAGAAATGTACGTGAAAGAGTGTTTGAATAAACGTCTGCTGCCTTTCCTGAAGAAACACGGTTGTTCCGTACTGTTTTGGCCGGATTTGGCATCTTGCCATTACGGTAAAAAGGCCATGGAGTGGTACGCCGCCAACAACGTGCAGGTAGTTCCCAAGGACAAGAACCCTCCCAACACGCCAGAGCTCCGCCCAATTGAGAAATACTGGGCTATTGTCAAGCGGAACCTAAAGAAGACCAAAAAAACTGCTAAGGGCGAGCAGCAGTTCAAGGCAAACTGGCTTTCTGCGGCGAAGAAGGTGGACAAGGTGGCTGTACAAAATCTGATGGCAGGGGTCAAGCGTAAGGCCCGGCAATTCGGATTTGGAAAAGTGGAAGCCTAACTGAATATTTTTCCTGAATTTTATACTAATTGAACTTGAAAAAGAAATTTAATTTGATTTTTTAAATAAACGATTTCACCGATTTACACGCGTTTTCCCTTGACCAAATTTTGACCGTATCACCCTTTATAAAGAAAATTAAATAATTACTATTCAAAAAAAATCTGTTCATAATGGCTGACGTTAGTTTATTTGTAAATATGACAGTTTGGAAAAAGCAAAATTAAGGCTACTTTGCTATTTTTTGATTAAATACGAGTAACACATAGTTACTCAATGTAGGGGAAATGGATGTAATGTCGGCCTAAATGCCCCTGATTTGGGTCCATACATAAATTCAGCAATCGACTAAATTTTAAATAGCGACCAAAAATATCCATTAGTACCGTCCCAATGACGCGTTCATCTAGATAAAATTGATAAATAGCAAATTTTTAGCGATGGGTCCAATCTTAGATCCATAGACCAACATTAGGGCCATTTCCCCTATATTGTATACATATATTGCCTCTTGGAAAATAATTTGTTCGTCAATACAGTTGGGTATCCTTATTGCCGGATGTTTTTGGATTTGGATGGATTCCTAGATGCCTGAGCTTTGACAGGGTACAATGCTGACCGGCTATTCTATACTTTTCGGCGATCTAACGGCGTCCTTATCCCGGAAAAATAATATGGACATAAAAACTATGCAGGAAAAAGGATTCCTCACTGTATTTTCTAGGGACCATCGACATAGAGAACGATTGAGATATAGAGAATATCGAGATATAGAGAACTGGATGCATAGGAATCTGAAACCATTGAGATAGGGAGGAATATCCAGATATAGAACCTCGAGAAATGGAGAATTAACTGTAATAGGTTCCTAGACGGAATAGGTGTAATGATTCTATAATGACATTTGATAATAGAATCCAATATAGGAATATATAACCAAAGCTGGTACACTATGGTATTTCATTTTGAATAAAAGTATCAGCAAGTTAATAGATCCAGAACAACCCCAAAATACGACCCTTACGAAACAGGGTAAAGATTGATGAAGATTTCGAGATCGCACAAATTATGTTGAAGATTGTAAGGGGATTATTATGGAAGCAGTTTAAATTTTGCAAATATCTAACTTTGGTTTTAGATGTCCAAACATTACGATCAAATTGTTAGTATTTCAAGACAGAAAGTGTGACAAAATAGTGTAAATTGATAGTTGAATATGTGCCTGGCAACAACACCAATTTCAAAACAACGACAAGCATTCTTACAACTTGAACCAAATATAAACCGATAGTAGTGAAAATCAAAAAAATCCCATGGTAATTCACCATAATATCTACCTATACAAACTTTAAACCATTTGCGAAATTTCTAAATTTTCCTCAATCTTTGCCATTGTTGTAAAGGCTCATATTTTCTGGCTATGAATCATATTTGAGGGTGGCCTATTAGATTGCAAATATTTTTTTTTAATTAAGCGCTCTACTGGTACACTTACCTTATACCATGTTTCAAATATTACAAACGTTAGAAGTTTACAACCTGAAAGATTCTACTCTTGTAAGCAATCGTGCACTCGAAACTATCGAGATTTAATTTTAGTGTTAAGTTGCGCCGGTGGTGTAGTGGTAAGCGTGATTGCCTCTCATCCCATAAGGCCTGGGTTCAATCCCAGTCAGTGCAGCCGGGATTTTCTGAAAGGGAAGTAAAGCCTTTGGTCGCCGGTCCATGAGTTGATAGGTAGGGTCCACGTGTGAGAGCTGCCCCTCTGGCGTCGGTAGCATTAGTACTCAGTACGGAAAACAAGATCAACTGAAAACAAATTAAGGAAAAAAAAATTAAAAATTAATAGTTTATGTGTGATAGCTTGCCTCGTAATTGAAGCACATTTTCCGCGGTTCGAAATTCCAGTGATGACCTGTGTTATATTTATACTTGGGTGCTGATCCGGTCAACAACTATCATAGATGGACCTGTATTCGATTGCCCGGTTCTGGATCGCCACCAAATTCAAGATGTTATTTTCACGAGCAGCTCAATTCCTGGCGCAAATGACCAATCATTAGCAACGTACATCCACGGTCTGCAGGACCTACAATATCCCCCAGCATGTTCCTGGAGCCGCTGTCAAGCCACCAAACCCCCAACGTCAGGTGTGTTCAGTGCGATCATGTTGCCGAGGTAGGACTTTCAAGTTCCAGAGAGAAGCTTACAGCTGACAAACGTCAAATGAAAATCGGGAATTTGGTTAACATTGGAGGCATTTGGTTAGATCCTTCCATTACACTGTATTTTATATACCATTCATTACATTGCATATTACTGTTACATTCACTCATAACCTAGCTCGGAGCGTTTGGTACGGTATGTCCACGCATCCTTCCACCCCTGAAGATTCACGAAATGCATCGCTGTTTAGATATACCATGCCAGCACCATATTTGACGCGTTCCTTATGATGACGCACTCTTCTATTTTGACAAGATATTTTTTAAAACCTTGTAACACCATCGTCCCTCTAGAGCACTGAAACTAATATTTGCAGAAGTAACATTTCAAAAATAATTATTTAAAATAATCGAACGTTATGGAGTGCTTCGATTTAGCAACTGCTTCGAATATGGTGCCTCCACGGTTTATTTCAACTCGATTCCTTTCACAGAATCGTCTTTGCGGCAAATGCAACGCAGTAGGCCTGGCCGTTTTGATGTTTGTGTCATATCTCAGATATGCTGCAAACATCAATGATGACAAGAAAAATGATTAGGTCTTATCTAACCTAATGATTTTCCAGGATGCTTTCTCGTACTGGCTGCGATTGTATTAGCTTAGATTAGATTAGATATATCAACATGATTAAAGATCAATAGAATACAAATTCAACAGACCAAGTCCGCAATCACACTGATCTACGGTACCGAATCCGATGGGAGGCTGGGATGGACTCCTTCCCCACTGTTTTTTCCACATCAAATCGAAGGGTCTGTTTCCCGTTTCGCATGCTAGATTGCACTTGCCATGCCCCTACAAGTTCTTTGTAGGTCTGGCGCTGCGTACGATTACTGCTTTCAGGGTTGGGAAAGGTTTTGTTTTTCACACTTACCTCCCATTGACTCATCGGAAAGTGGTTCTACAAGGAAATAGGGAAGGACCGACCTTCACTGACAGTCAGGGGAGATGATTTTTCCAAGGCTTTTCCATCTCCCCTACCGAATGGGTACCTGTGTTGTGGACCCTGTGTTTGTAACATCATGCGGGATATAAACCGATACCCCGTGCGTTTCACGGACTGATTCATGAATATTTATGCCTTCTGCCTGGGTAATAGGTTGACTGTCACTATTTTCGTTTTTAATTTCATGGAGTTTGGCAATCATTTATCATCCCTCCAACGGTAAGCCAAGTTTTCAGTAGTAATGGAACGGATCCATTGCTGAGGGCGGAAATCCGAGGATGCCAATGAAAATGAAAGTGAAATTTCAATTGCTTGCGTCTAGCGGAAGTTAATCACAATAAATATGTTACTTGGAACGTGCGACGTCATTTTCGTGCGTTGAAGATCTTGCTATTCAACTGGTTCATAGAAGTTATGACGGATGTATCCGTTTTCCGATGATTTTTTTTTTCGGTTTAAAGCGTGCATACAAAAAAAACAGTTGAATCGGAATAAATTATCACATTCTAAAATTTTAATAAATTTTTAATCACATCTGATTACTGTCCGGCATCCCGCTCCTTTTTTTATTCACGACCATTAAACGTATTTAGAAAGCAGATACAATGCCCTGATAGGGCTTTCTTATGTTTCCTTATGTTTTATTCATGAGCGATAAACAGTCGATTATTTATTCGATTTTATGAACACCTTCGGCAGATAGTGTTACAATGTTCGAATTCGGGCTGGTCACGTTCTCGCTGAACGAATAATTTGAAAAGCATAATTTCGATTCATTCGACCGAACGAGTAGGAGAAGGTAAGCTGTCTCTGTGGACTCAATCACAGCATGCCAGATGCTTGAGAAGGTAGCTGGTGAAATCTAGTCGAACAAATATTTATTTGATTGAGCAAAGACATGGTTACCTTTGGGGCGTGTGGACTTCAGGTTTCATTTCCTGTGATCATTTTGGATAGAACATACTGCAGGTCACTTTGATGACGGTTGAGCAACTGACGGTTGAGCAACTGACGGCTGTGGTTGAGTTCGATTTGTATTAGTGTTCTGTCTTGGGACACATTTGCAATAGGCATTAACATGGCATATTTACGATTATATTAATTGCAATTGCTTATCAATATTTCATAAATGTCCATTCTCACGTTATAAGCCCTGCTGCTCACTCACTTCTCCGGGAGATAAATTATGATCGATGGGTCTCTATCACATCGTTCGCCATTCAGATACATGTTACCATCTCAAATGTCCCCTCCTTTTGCATGTAATCGATAAATCATACGAAAACTATTTCTTTTTGTGTATTTCATTCACATCTCCTTCTCGGTCTCACCGTCAGTATCGATGAGAAACCACTCAATCACTCCGGCTAATCCGACGTAAATGGCTGACAATCACGCCTCTAATCAAACGTGCCATTGAACTTCATACGTATTTCCATCTTCAGAAATTTTAGTTACTTTCGAGTTGAACCATTTTTGGTTCGCTGCCGAACCATATGCCACTTTAGTGGTAGCTCCATTTCGTAGAACCCGCAATGCGACTACCTCAACTTTACTTCCAACCCATCATGGTCATTAATCATCACTTGAACCGAAAAGTTAAAAAAAAAATAGCTACGGCTAGGGGGATTTTTTTTATCGGGAAAACCCATTAACTTCATTTCATTCCACTAGATCACGAAAATGGTATGGCCGTAAACAAAAATAACAAAACTGGTGCGGAAAGAGAATCACGTCTTCGGTAAGGATGGACAGATGCTCCTGAATTGCATCTCCCTTCAAACTAGAGAAAAAATTAAAGTGGAAATGCAGCCAACACAATAAACACGCACGAGTCTTTCAAGTATTGTACGTCAGAGAAGAATATCAATAAATTAGCAGCAATTTGTTTGTTATTACTGAAGAACTAAGTTTCTGACTTTCACTCCCCTTAATTTGGAAATGCATCGTGAAAGTCTATTTTTTCATCATCGAGAAGCAGAATATAATAATGACTACCCTAATAGGGAAGGATTTACAAACTTCCGAGTCTGAACAAAGCATTAGACTATTTATTCTTTCGCAATATATTGTTTGGCAAACGATGAATTCTATCACCCAATATTAAAAAGAAATCTTTCATTTTGATTATGACACTTAAAATCTATTACATAATTTGTGGATGACTGTTCTTAATTTTTGGATTGTTGGATCTAGATTTAATTTCCATATTGAAATGTACATTTTCAGAACAATTTCCGTGTTCCTGTTCTTTTTACTATCATGGCTAACGACTTGCTTTAGATTTTATGATTTCTACGTATTTCCACTCTCAATTTATGTTTTAAAGTCCCATTGAAAATCTTGGATGCATTTCTTAATCTCTTTTTTTCTTCCAATGTTTATATTTTAGCAGTTCCAGCAGTGTTGCCAGATTGTTTTAAAGTTTATCGGTATCAAAGGTAATAAAAATCGGTATTTATCGGTATTTACTATTTAATTAATTTTATATTTTTGCCGTTTTGAAAGCGAAAATTTTAACGATGGGACGACTGGGACTTGAGATGAATTCTTTTATTTAACGGCTTTCTCAGTCTTAAAACACTCTATATATTTTTTTAATTTTATTTTTAAATTTATCGTTGTCTTCAAGTGGTGATCGAAATTGCGGCCAAGTAGTTTTTTTTTTAAATTAAATATCATTAAATGAACCCAAAATATGGAAAATCAGCCACAATAACGACTAAACTATTGACAATAACGACAAACAATATTTTCCCTTAAAAAAAAGACTGAGAAAGCCGTTAATCAAAGCAAAATTTTAACTTTTGAACTATGATCGGAAAATTCAGGAAGAAAACTTCGGGGAATGTTTGAATTAGCTTCTGAACGAAGCTGAAAAAAAACATCCAGAGAAAGACGAAAGAAGCTCTCCTGGATGAAGTTCGAGGAAAGTCATCCGGGAAACTTCTAAGACATGAATTGGGAAACTTGTGGCGAAAATTTTAATAAACTATCGGAAAAAAATCGGATGAAAAAGAAAAGCCAGAAGCCAGGAAAGTTTCGGAAATCGGAAGTAAATTTCCAGAATTAGCCATTTCCAGAAAGAAGAAGCTCGGAAAAACCATCAAATAGAAGTCGAACAAAAAAACCTTTGACTTATGGTCAAACTTCCAGAAGAAGACGAAATAAATTTCTGGGAGAATTAATTGAACTTCCGGAGAAGACGAAACAAACTTCCTGGAGACGCTGGCAGAAACTTCCTAAGGTAGATTGGAAGAAAAATCTGAAGAAAGTTGGAAGCCAGAGCGCTTACGAAACAGTCGAATGAAACAAGAACATAATTCCGGAACAAAGAGATTCCTGGGGGATGTTCTAAAGATCCAGAAAATTTTCCTGATATTCATTAAACATCCCTGAAGACTCCGCAATTTCCCTGAAGTTTTCGCATCATTCCTGAATATTCCATAATTCCTCGAAATTCCTTAAAAGTTCTTGTAATTTTCCCGAAATTAGGGGCTGTTTTGGAGTTGTCTGGTCATCCTCGAAGCACTCGGAACTTCCCTGATTATAATGAGACTACCGGAATATCTCTAATCACCTTTGAAGTTCTCTGGACTTTCTTGAAGATTACGAAATCTCTTACGTGCTCTCACAATTTTCTTGATTTTATTGTAACATCAGCATTGAAGTTCTCTGATCCTCCCGATTTTTTTTTTAAATTTTAAAAGTTATCGACACTGTCATTAAAAAGCATAGAACTTCCCATAAAATGTTCTCACAATGTTCTAATATTCATGTAACTTCCCTTACGTTTCTTAAATTTGCATGAGCCTCTCAGGACATTGCTGAAGTTTTCGGAAATTGCCTAAGTTTCTCGGAACTTCTTTATAATTTCAGCAATTTCATGGAAATTAATTGATCTGTCCTGATGTGCTCTGAGCTTCACTAAAGTTCCTGAAAACCATTAAATTTCCCTGAAGTTCTTTGGACTTGTGAAGTTTCCAAAATATGTATGATGTTTCTTTAAGTTCATTGGAGGTAGCTGGACTTTTCAGAAATTTCCGTTTTTTTTTTAATTTTAACAGAAGGTAATGAAACTGTCTTTAATTTATCGAAACTTACACAAAAGTCTGGACTTTTTTGAAGTTTCAGAACTTATTAAATGTTCCTGCAGCTAGTGTGGATCCGCAATAAAAATCTGATAGCATCCTTGAAGTTCCGGGAAAGTTGATAAAACTGGCGAGAGAAGATGAAAGAATCATTCGAGCGAAGGCTGAAGAAGCTTCCAAGGTAAGGTGGAAGAAAATTCCAGGCAAAGTTGGATGAAACTTCAGGAAGTATAAAAATGAATAAAAACTTCCGGAAGTTAAATAATGTTTAAAAAATATTTCTCGACTCCTTAGGAATTACCGGAAAGAGCCATCGACTATTTCTCGATTGATCGGTAGCCAAAAACGGCGAGGAAATGCAAACATTAGTCGAAAGAGTATCAAGCATAAGACATCTTTAGAGATGATTGTTTAGAATTTTGAAGGCTAAAAAAATATGAGGTATTCAAAAAGATACAAGTCTCTCACAAAAATTTTCTCTGAAATTCGAGCACGGGCAGGCAATAATAATTTTAAAAAGAAAATCGGAACAAATCGGTATAAAATCTCAAACATCGGTATTCTGAGGAACCTTATCTGTATATCGGTATCTAGTTTGGAAATCGGTATAAATACCGATAAATCGATACATCTGGCAACGCTGAGTTCCAGGCAAAATAGAAGCTTCCTACACGGTAACCGCAAAACACTCAATAATAACTATAAAAGGCTCGATATTGACTACAAAGTAAGCATTTTCGAGGGAAACTGGGACTACCCATTAAATGAGTAAAATAAATCACCCATTTATGAGTTTTTGTTACTTACAAATGGATACTTACTACTTATTTTTGTAGATAAAATTACTCATGAAAGGGTAAAATTTTACTCATTTAATGGGTTGTGCCAGTTTCCCCTGAAAATGCTTACAAACCTCGGACTTGGATGGGGAATATTCGCTACAAAGGTCAATCTTTTAGTAATTCTACTTGATAATTGAGGCTTATACCATTTTTGCATTGATACGTGGCAAGCATAGTGATGTTATATGTCCCGAAAATTACCTCGACCGAACCGGGAACAAACCTGCCATGTCCAGCTTAGTTTTCCGTTTTTGCCTTGCACTAACTAGGCTAATGGAAACCCCAATATACAATAATCTATTGTACGATGAATCTCACTTCCAGTTAAGCATACCCTACAGATTTATAGTTCAATTCACGCGCTTTCTCGCCTTTCTCCAATTTCGACGATGAATCACATCTTCTTCTAATAGTAGGACACTTTGTGGCTCGAAACTGTAATGTCATAAATTAGTTCAACCAATCGCCGTCGGAGCAAACCATGCGCGGAGATTGCAGGCCACCAGCATAGCGGAAGACACACACTCTCCACCATATAGGCCAACGGGTTTGACAGATGGCCCCCTCTGTTCACCAAAAGCAGTAAAACCACGATGCTGCTACCGAACATAAAGCGCTAATAAAATTTATAATCGAAATTAAAGCTTCCCAATGATGATGACGATGACAGGCGCGGAAGATATGCTGGTGGATAGACGAATAATTCAGGAAGCTAAATGAGGTCGTCAATAAAATTTAATCTCATCCCTCAGCGGACAACGAACATGAGATTAGGTAGGGAAAAGTCCCTTGCTTCCTATGGACGAGACAAAGCTGATCAATTCAGGAGTAATTAAAGATTCTATCCAATTTCTCGCAGTTCGAAGTGGCAGGATGATGAAAGGGGGAGGCGGAAGGGTTTTCGGATACATGGCAGGAAGTTTCCAGGAATCAAGAGCAATCAGTGCAGAGTAATTTCATTACAGATAGTTTGCAAAGTTGATGAGTCGTAAAAGTCTATCTATAGATTGCTGCTTCTGAGATTCTATTCATATTGACCAACGGGTAGAGAAGGATTACTGTGGGAGGGGGGCTTGGTTCATTTGTTGGCTTAAGAAATCGAAAAGTCATTTCGAAACGGATCATCGCAGGCGGGAAGAAACTGCTTTTTCCCCCTTTAATTGTGAGACTTCAGATAAATGAACCCTCTTTTAAGTGTTTTTGATTGAGCAGAAGCAATTTTTCTTGGAGACATAGCAATGGTGGACAGGCGCAGCACTGATGATTATTTGAAATGTAAACACATTGCGTAAAAGAGTTTTTACTTTTACTTTGTGAAATTCGCTAGATTGCAAGATTGCTGGAATAGGTCATTTTAATTTGAGAATTCTATGAAGCATGTTTGCTAGAGAACATCCACAGCCAGCAGCCTGAGATTTACACAGTGATGAAATTTTCCACGGATTGCAGCGGATATCTAGAGGCACGGTGTATCGGAAACCACCCCAATCCCAGAAAACACCCAGCATCTCAAAACATTTCACCCCTGAAAACATAAACAAACAAAAGCACCGATTCGGGAAATACCTACACAATTCCATGTTGAATTGACATTGTTTGATCGCATTCGCTACACTCTTGACGGAGCTAGCAATTTGAGTGGAAGGAGGAATTTTCTCAACTGCCACCGCTTTTCCAATTTAGAAAACTAAAAAATTTCCTCAGGGGTGACGAAGATAGAAACTCCGACGAGTGACTAGCTACTGCCATACATCGACAGGGGGAGGAAAGTAATTTCGAGATTGGAAAACGGAGGGTGGTTTCGCTGAGCTATTCCTTTCCTAGAGCGCCTATAAGCAGTGGAATTTCGCTCGGAATAGCTGCACCCTAGACAGGTTCGAGGATAGGCCTTTGTTGGTATTCTGTTTTCCGATCCATTTAATGTAAAACTTAAACGCTAGGCGGAATAATGTGCTATGATCCGTTTTTAAACAACACATGGCAGTTCTCTAAGAGGGAGCTTCTGCGGTCATGAAACAGAACGCGGTGACGTCATCTGGATTTTCCACCCTTATCCACGTAGGCGTGGAACGAGCGCCAAGAACTTGGTTGCGTCAATATTGTGCCATGTGACACGCTCAACTGATCTATTGTGGCGGTGTGGTTTCGTATTTTTCACGGTTCGGTTGGATGACAAGTGCAATAAATGTCATCTATTCTCCGAAGGTTTAGAGACGGTTTTCTGCGAATTGTATGTTAAGGCTTTGGGGACAGCTTAATCACAGACAAACAGACATAAGACATTGAATATTTTTCAATATAAAATATCGTCACCAAAACACTTCCGCCATCTGTTGAGTATACTGTGACAGGCATTTACTTTTGCTGATATATCTGCAAAATATCTGTTTGTTAGCTGATATCTCAGCAAAATGTTATTTGTTAGCTGAGTCTCAGCAATTGTTTTACTGAATCTCAGCAAAATAACAGCAGACTACTCGTCTGTTGTTCTCTAGGCGAATAAATTTAATTGTGTAGGTCATTTCTAGCAACACTGGCAATGCAAACAAAATAGAGATTAGTGACGTTTAACACACGCACACTAACGGGGGTCTATCGCCGTGTAAAGTCGTTTATTATTTTCCTCGGGCTAACCTCAAAATGTATGTAATTCGATCTGTCAAAATGAGTTTGACAGCGGTTTGTTATATATTTTCCTCGGATTTTCACTACCACAATTTCACACAGTACACCAATACCACCAGGCGTGAAAATCTACCAGGCTGTTGCACTCTCGACAAAAAAAATTAATTGTGTTGGTCATTTCTAGCAACACTGGCAATGTAAACAAAATAGGCGCTGTCCTTTGACAGTTCGTTTGGCTCAAAACCTGAGAAGGAGAAGCAGACTCAAAAAATATGAACGTCAAATGGAGCCAGAATCAAGCTGTCACAAACTGTCATTGGGAGTCAAGTAGTTTCATGATGCTTTTCCTACAGTTCAACAAGAATACACAAGGCAGTATCTAAATGATGCGTAAAGTAATTTACCCAAGTAATTCACCTTTTTTTTCAACATCGTAGTATGGCGTACAAAGTAGTGTTTTTGTTGAGTTGTGCTGTGAAAATAAATTAATAATTTCGTGTGAAATAGTGGCGTGTGCCGCGAAAGGATTATTCCAACGCGTGCCCGTGGTGTTTTTCTAACAGGATAAGTAGAGGAAAGGTTGCCTAGCAACTAGTTTTTTTTAATTTTGTATTTTCCCCCCGGCGCGCTATTGATTTGTATAGTGAGCTGTGGCGGTAAAATTTTATTTTGTGTTCTCCTCCCCTGTATATGTCTGCTGCTAACAGTGTTAGCGTTTAATTTGGTAGAATGGATGTGTGTAATGTATGCGAGCAGTCTATTGCTATGAGTGGGCTCCCAGTTACGTGTGTAGGTCCGTGCCAGGGCGTCACAATATCAGCTTCAATCGACCAAATCGATGCGACGAAGAGACTGCTGGCTTTCTTTTTCTGTTAAAGTCGAACAGCTTCGCAGCATTCTAGAACCTCAGTCGGCGTGCACAAACAAATGTTCAATCGCTTGTCTCTCTTTCTCCCGTCGCTCCATTGGTCTTCCTTTCAAGCTTCGTCGAAATGGATGAGCGAAAGAGCGCTCGACTTTGATAGTTTTCTCTTTCATGAAACACATCAACAGAGGTTTCATGACGTATATGACGGAAAATGAAATAACACATTTAAAGCATTTCTCACGTCAAAACACTTGAAGATTACACGTCATATTTCTAATTTATCTTCCATCCATATATTTATCTAAAAAAATGATCGAAAACGGGACATAACGCATTTTAAACAAATTGAAAGAGCGGCGATAGAGTGTTCGTGAAAGGGGATTGAAAGCCATAATGAAGTTCGTTTAACTAGAAAATCGACGTTATTTACATTGAAAGCGATGAGCAAAGCAACGACGAGAAGTTCCACAGCCAGCCTTTCCTTCCAAGCGTCCTTCTTTTTTATTTTCGTTTCTTGCTGATAGTCTAGCTAGGCGTTATAGAAATGAAGCGTCGAACACGTATGTATGAGAGAAACAAAACACGAGTTCATTTTAGAGCTTCGAAATTGTAGAGCCCTGGTCCGTGCAATGGAACGTTCCATTTCGCTTGTGCGGCACTCACTAAGACTGCGGCCAGGCTTATAGCAGATAATGCAAATGTTCTGTTCAAGTGTGATAGTTGTCTATCAGATCAGAGTTGTGACGAGCAGAATGATCTGATCTCGCGCGTCAAAAGGATAGAGGAAGAGATGAAGAAGGTTTTTCAACTCTCGGACTCGATCACTGGCATGCGAGATCACATTGCTGCTCAGGTGGACATCGCGGTTAAAAGCGGGATGGCAGATATTAGAATAAATGTAAATGGTCTTGAAAATTTGATTTGTGAGAAATTGGATAATATGAAAAGTTCATTTTTTAAAATTGATGCGGAAAACCAATTAGCTGTAAAGAATGATCCGTGTAGTTCATCTAGGACGATTCAGTCGGAATCGGACAAAAATACCAGACGCAAAAAACGTAAATTAGTAATTAGTAATAGTGATCATGATGATGATGTTGTTTTTCAAGAAAATGCGAGTTTTGCGGATGTTGTAAAAAGACATAGTCGTATTAGTCAAAGTAAAACTAATAGTAACAGTAATAGTAAAAGTAACAAACCAGAAAATCGTAAGACTCGTCCAGTCATTGTGATTAAACCGAAAGAGTCCAAACAACCTTGCGAAGATACTCGTAAGTTTTTAAAAACTCAGTTGGATCCAAAAACACACAAAATCAGTAATTTTAGGAATGGTAAAGATGGCTCCATTATTGTTGAGTGTGCAACAGGAGCAAACGTAAGTGATGTGAAAAATGGTATTGAAAGCAATCTGGGTGAAAAATATAGTGCTGTTGTTCCCACTTCGGTGCCAAGATTGAAAATAGTGGGCATGAGCGATCAGTTTTCCTCCGATGTCTTTATTGACTACTTAAAAAGTCAAAATGAAGACATCGCTATTAATGATGTAAAAGTAGTGAACATGTTTGAAAATCCACGCTTCACTTATAACAAGTTTAGTGTTGTAATTGAAGTCGATGTCGATACTTATAAATGTTTGTTATGTGCGAAAAAAGTAAATGTAGGGTTTGATCGGTGCTCGATAGTTCCCGCGATTAATGTGTTGAGATGCTTCAAATGTGGAGAATTTGGGCACAAGAGCATGGATTGCAAAAATTGTGATAGATGCTCTAGGTGCAGCCAACAACACAAAACGTCGGAGTGTACGTCAACTGTATTGAAATGTATTAATTGTTTGAAAATGAATAAAGAACGAAAAATGAACTTGGACGTCAACCATGCCGCATTTAGCTCGGAATGTTTGCTCTATAAAAGACTTTTTGATCAGAAGAAAAGCAGCTTGCGTTTCAATAAATAGCAGCCAAGTTCCAGGAATGTGAATCAATTCGATTTTTTATATTTGAATATTGCGGGGTTGTCAACAAACTACGTAGCATTACGTCAGATTGTTGAGGAAAAACGTCCTCTTTTAGTTTTATTATCTGAAACTCATATTGTAGAAACTGAAGCTTTTGATCAGTATAGTATTCCGGGATATATTATTGCTGCTTGTTTATCACATTCTAGACACACTGGCGGTGTTGCTATTTATGTCAAAGAATCAGTTCAATTCAACCTTCGTACCAACGAAGTTATTGATGGCAACTGGTTCTTGGGCATTACTGTTGTACGTGGCATGAAGATGGGTAATTATGGTGTTTTGTATCATTCTCCCAGTTCTAGTGACCAGCGTTTTGTTGAAGTTTTAGAGAACTGGCTCGAGACATTCCTTGATTCTAGTAAATTAAATATATTGGCTGGTGATTTTAATATTAATTGGCGTGATAACCATAATTCGAATCATTTGAAGCGTTTAGCTGAGTTTTTTTAATTTAAAGCAAACGGTAAATGAATATACGCGTATTTCCAGGCACAGTAGAACTTTAATTGATGCTTACACAGTTTTGGTCACGAACTGCTCAAATAACTTTGCACACAGTTGATGAAACATAGTTCTTTTTGAAGCAGTCGATAGAATAGAGTTTAACCTAAAAAGTAGATGTTAATTCTAGTAATAAACTGTATTTGTTTTTGTGTTGTAAAAATTAAGTGTGAAATGTTAGCTGCACATCTCGGGCTTTAAGTGTAAAAAATCATTGGTGTTGATTCAAATGTTAAGATTTACCTACTTTTTGCATATCTATAGTAAAATTGGATCTAATCCATCAATTACTTTAAAGAAAAACAAATTTCAACAACAGAGTGAAAAGTTATCAACAAATGAGCAGTAGCATTTCATGTTACGTGATAAAACTACGGACTTTAATCATGAAAAATGTGAAACAATAGCAAGTAAGTTTGTCCCATCAAGCAAAGTAATCGCATATCAGTTCCATTTTTGAATTAAATCGTGCAGATTCTAAGTTACAGTTCTGATTTTTTGAATCGCCATTTTTTTCACTGATTTAACAAACCAGCATGCTGGCTACTAATTTTAACTTGATACAATTATCGATTAATTTGCTATAATTTTTTAGATATTTACATAGAAGTTGCACTTCTTAACTTCAACTGCCATTTTCTCACTGCCTATTTATTGGTGGTAATTGGGTTGTTTAACTTCGAAAAATATACCAAATTTTTATACATCATCTGATGGAGCTTCGTTTTCTGAGCGCAACGATATTTTTATCGATCCCGTAGACATTCATCTTGATTTTTAAATCAAGATTTAAATGTTTGATCCTTGACACTAAATCGATTCGTTGACAGCTCGCTCCCATACAAAGTCCCACCAAGGGGCGCTAAGATGGTGATTTTTTGCTATTGTAATCGTACTTATTTAAAATAGTTCCAGTGTACCAAAATTTATGAAATTTTGGATTTCGGTTCCATTTTGAATGCAGATAATGAATATGTATTCACCTCAATACCCCTAAACAACCCAATTCACCACAGCGAGAAGTAGTGGGATTATCCCGGGATTTTATAGAATCCCACAAATTTCTTGAAACGATATGAAATGTGAATACTTCTTATGTGTCATACAGTGCGGGACCGAAATCCGTACACCTAAATGATCATCTCATATAAGTCATTCTATAATTCTTGACCAATAACTGAAAGGGCCTATCAGCTTTTGTAAACAAATCTTGAAATGTCCTTCTTACACGTTCATGTGAAAAAGGAATTACAAGTTATATAATGTTATATAACGAATATTCTGCGAAAGCAATTTATCTGGATTTAAAAATGTTTTGAGATAAGTCGTTGTATACCATATTTGTAATGTTTGTAATTCATGTGTTATTGGGGCGTTTTTAAAATTGTATTGACGTTCTGTACATTGTTCTAAAGTATTTATTTCCAGGACTATATTCGCATTTTAGGCCATTTTATTTTTATTTTCAGGCCATTTTAGTCTTGCAAAGCCAGCCAAAAAAATCTTGGCCATATAAAAAATTATGGGCAATGTTTCGCGTTTAAAGATTTTTATGTGAGTAGAAGTTTCCAAAATTATTTGAATTCATTTAGTAAAAAAAACTAACTTGGTGCAAACCATTTGATGTTGATATATGGAAATTACAATGAGTTCATATTTTGGGAGGTATAGAGATGAACTAGCCTTCGGCTAAAAATCTCTATAATAAAGATAAAAAAAAATTTATTTTCGTAGGCTAATCAGGACCCAATTTGAAGCCCTTTGAGCATTGTGGAGCGAAAATTTCAAATTTCGCATCAGTCTAATGGACCGCTCATAACAGGGTGTCCCTGAAAAAAAAAAATTATTAAAATAAATCAGTATCACTGAAACGTCAACCATACACACTTAATCTAGCTCGGTAAAATCTCCATCAGCCGATTACCTCGGCATTTAATTTTGCTGATATCTCTGCAAAATATCTGTTTGTTACCTGATATCTCAGCAAAATGTTATTTGTTAGCTGAGTCTCGTCAATTTGAGTCAATTTACTGAAACTCAGCAAATTAAATTGCAGAACTGCTCGGCTGTTGGAATCTCGGCGAAAAAATTAAGTGTGTAAGGCTCACCTCTTTAGAATGAGACTTGTATGAAAATGTTCAATCGGGGGGTCTTGAACATTTTTTTTTTTTTCGATTGTTTGTAGTGTAAATCACCCCTAAAAATTGATTTTTATGCCCATTTCCGAGCCCATATCAGACCTAAAATGAATGGAAAAATCACCATAGAACATTTTGAAACTAGTCTCAAATTAAAAATGAGCACATAATATTTTGTTTGGTGGCTGTTTCAACCTTTGTTTGTTAAAAAAAAAAAAAAAAAGATTCCACTATGCGATGATGCCGGTAATTTGCGTTCGATTGTCGAGGAAAGAACAATCAACGTTTTGTTTATAAAAGTTGATAGGACCTTTTCAATTGTTGGTCTACAATATATAGAATTGGTTCCGGTTATTTGATAGATCGAAATTCTATCCGCCAGACTATGAATATAGCGTCTATAGTTTACAGCACTGTCTGTTCATGCACAAATTGACAGTTTCTTATGGGATTTTTCGGTGTAGTGGAAAGACAAGACAAAGTCCGCCACACGCATATTATAGGTTATGAGATTTTATCATTTGGAGTAAAGAGTAACAGAGCCGCCGTTAACGCCAATTATATTTACCTGGGTACTGCGAACACAGCCGTTTTTGTTTTGCAAGTCAGCAGGAAACAACTTGAAAATTTTCCGATATCACAAATTGTTTTGCTAATGCACTGCTCACAATTTGCATATACATGCTGTCGAAAGTTCACCCTTTGCTCCATAAATAACGTGTACATGGTGTTGGGAGTGCACCTACCCACATGACTCTTATAAAGTTTGTTTGCATTCTTCCTTCAGCAGTTCGTGCAGGTTCGTTCGTTCGTTACATTGTTTACATCCGAGTATTTGAGCAAGTTTTTTGTTGAAGAATATTAGTAAAAAAATGCCGAAATTACAATATTTTCAACATTGACCACAATACTTTCTCTGCCGACGGGGATTGTATGAGAAAAGTATCACTTTTAGCAGCTCTAGATCGTTGGATTCTTTTTGACAGCACCAGTTGGATTCTTTTTGACAACCATTTCGTGTTTCTCCGCACCACTCAGATATTTACAATCACATTCATGTTTTCTTTGAGTGCAAACAACTCCCATGCACAAGGCGCCGCCTCGCGCAACTGCCGCTACGCTTCAAGAACATCTTGTAAACAAACAGCAAATCCACTGATAGGGCACCACCACGAGCACGAACAGCACCCGAACAACCATGTTCGGGCTTATGCTGCTATGTTGTTTTTATTCTGCCCGTTCATTTTTGACAGTTCATTTATGCTTAATTCACACCGCGATAACCGCACGATTCGCACGTGAGTTTGTTTTGGTTCGTCAATTTGCGCTTGTTTTCAATAGTTTTAGTGGCGAGATATTTGTTGAATAAAGAAAGCTAACATGGAAATGAAGGAAGGTAAGTGTCCTCATTGCGTTGTGGAAAAAGGGGGCAATAATAGAATTTTACTGTTATTCCAGAAATTCTGAAGCGTCTAAGCAATGCGGGCGAGGATTTCGAATCGAACCTGGCATACGGAATCAAACTATGGAAGTCGAACAGCTTTTACTACATGTCCAAGTACGAAGTGATATTCGAATTCTGCCTTGATCAAGTGGGTGACTTTTTAGAAGGATTGTCCGGGCTTTCGTCGGCCGAATTCGACGAAAAGTGGCAGATTGTGAATGAATTTCTGGCTCTGCCGTGCCCATCTAATGCCCTTCCACCGAGGTTGATTCCCAAGTTGAGGAGTGTTTTGACAGAGTTACGAACCAAACAAGGTGATGCCATTTCCAAAGCGTTGCTGGAAAGCTGTTTAATCGTGGCATTTGATGTTAAGTACAAAAATTTCTACAAATTTGATTACGAGAGTTACGGAAAGACACTGAATCTGGCGCTGGATTGTTATCAGATGTACTTGAAGATGCATTTTGTGAAGGAAGAAGAGGAGGAAACGATCAAAAGAATCCTGGACGATATAAGGATTTACGTAAAATCGGCCGGAGATGACGGCAAATGGAAGAAGGCATTTACGTTCGCATTGACGAATCTGTGCCAAGTGATTTTGGCATTGAAAGCGCATAGGTTAGATCGGCATGAAGAGCTTCTGGAGCTGTTGCGGGATGTGTATTTCCAGGATGGGAAAAGTTCGAACTTCAATCGAGTGCTGGACCAATCGAAGAAGCGGCTGCTGATGAGCTATTTCGATCCGAGCACATTGCCGATTCATGTGGTGGCTCTGTTGATTGAAGGATACTTGAGAGCGTATCGGGAAATCAAGTTGGATGTGCTGTTGTTTTTGAAATACATTCTTTTGTATGTGTTTGTTGATCCGGAGAAGTCGATTCTTTCCGATGTTCATCAAATATTTCAGCTGACAGACTACGTGTTCTATCTGCTGAAGAAGTACTTCATCAAGATTGATCAGAAGCTGGTGCAGGACTTTGATTTCACAGGAATTTTCACGGTTAAATTGAAGGAATTCCTGGAAAAGTATGAATCATCAGAAGAACATCTGAGGGATATCTTTTCGTTGATTTGTACGATTAATGAATACAATCCGCTGATACTGGAAACGAGTATTATCGACATCATTCTTCGAACGATGTTCATCACGAAGGGACCGAAAACGGTGGAAAAGTTCCAGGCTATGTTAATCTCCACAGTTGGGTTGTACGTAAAGTTGAACCGAAGTGAGAACTTCCGGGAGGAACTGTTTATGAAGCTCGGAGATTACCTCGACGATCATGATTTGGGTGAGCGGCTGAAAGAACTGCGAAAAGTGTCGAATAAAAGAAAGTCGTTGGCAGCTGTGAATGAAACGTCTGGCAAGCGTAGGAAGCTGGATGATGGTGAAGAAGTCATCCAGAAAGATTCTACCGATGAAGAGTGTTACTTGAGATTGCTCTACCCATCGCAGACGGAGAATGCTGCGAAGAAAGTGTTCCGTTTGCAGCTGCAGGACCAGTGGCAATCGATCGCGTTTGCTTGGCCGGATTCCAACGGCCACCTGAATCAGGCCATGATGGACTATGTGAAAGGTCTGCTCACGAAACGTAGCTTCACTTACTGGAGAAAAATGCAGGATTACCTGGAAGAACTGCTTGCAACTCTCAGCGAAGAGCAGAGCGAAACTGAGCTGTTCAAGCTGGAGTTTGCTACCTGCTGGATGTGTTACTTTTTTGCTGGAAATACTCTCATTGAACAGACGAACCTATTCTGGGAAAAGCTTGGAAAGCAGTTCATAGAATTTGACGAACTAATGGCGAGCTTCGGACGAATGCTTCTTGATGGGAGCACCCGAGATGGTCGAGTGTTCGATTCGTTCCTGAAGCTAGTCTACTTTTACGGAAACTATCGATTGGTAGTACATTACTACCGACCGGATTCGATTGAAGACAGCCAGAACGATCACATTCATCGGTTTTTGAGCGATGAAGAGTGGAAGCAGTTTGAGGAATTAGTTCCATCATCTGGATTAGCGTTTCTGAACCGGATACATTTGCAGAGGATTCGCGTTTCGCAGTTGAACGCCGAGTCTGGGGAGGAATTGGAGCATCATTCTGAGCTTGTAGAGAAAATCCTTGCCCCGGAAGGTTCCGATCAGCTACGGTGGTTGCTGTTGGATCGATCGACGAACTGTTGGTTCTTGCAGTTGCTCTCGCTGGAGCAGAAGGTCTCCGTCGTTGATCGTCTCTTGAATGATAATTGTTACGCAGAGATCGAGCACGTCGTTGAACAGCTTGCCGACGATCACGTCCTGATGGAAGTGGTAGTACTATCCACCTATAAGAAGATCGCCGAGACGGTCTTCGGTCAATGTAAATCCTCGGTGACCCGAAAGTTGTCCTTTGACGGGATATACGAATTCGATGAGGATGGTACCATGGGCAGGATTCGGAAGCTACTGGAGAAGAAAGCAGAGAAGAAGGACGCGGTGGTTGCTGTGAGTAATGTGGATCAATTGAGAGATCTGCTGAAGATTTTGAGTGAAATTCGGATTGACGAGATCGCTGAGACAGAGAAGACGATCATCGTTGCCGTGGGTATCCTGGTCTTCACCGACGTGATGACCTGTGGGGAACCAGATTTGATCACTTTGCATGGCAACATTATCAATAGTAAGTATGCTTCAGAAGTATGGGAGTCAACCTAACATAAACATCGATTTCTTTCACAGAACAACTGACATTCGGAATGGTGCCAAATCTGCTCAAGTTCTTGGACATCGACACGTTAATTCGTATTTTCGGACAGTCATCTCCCGTGATGGTGGCATTCATCCGGCAAACAGCTGCCTACCTAACAGAGGAAGCATTCGCCAGTATACAAGCAATGTTGGAAAACTTCCTCCAGCAGAGCGACGAACGTTTCGAGCTGATTCTGTCCATTTTCTTCTACTTGCAAAAGGTACATAATTGGACCGGTCTGGTGTCTGGAAAACTTCAATCAAACATTCGCGTCTATTTCAGAGCAATGCCAACCGAAGAAAGTTGATTCCTGCGGAGCAGTTGAGCGAGCTGATTGCACAGTACGTCAGTGCGATTGAGGCGTTCATCGCCAGCAAAACGGCGAAGAAGGTGCGGAAATCGGACCTGGATATGTTCAACAACCTACTGAAAGGATGTTCCTTGATCATTCACTACAAAGCCGTCTGCAAGAAGGAGCTGTCGGATGACTTGCGCGAGGTGTTGCTGCAGTACATCGATCAAGCGGTAAGTTTACGGGAAACTGTCACTTATTTAGACAAGGTATCGGTAGGCCGTGGTGGGGCAAGCGTGTCACCTTAACAATTGTACGTTCTATATAGGGCAAATAGTGGATTAATGGATAGCAAGTTCATAACATTTTCTTCATAAATCAGCAATGTAATGCCAATTAAATCTCGTCATTAAGATCATTTTGACCTGCATTACCTAAATTTCTACCTACCACTTTTAGTGGTCCACAGTCAAGGCGTTGCCATTAGCCATAACCCAAGATAGACGCTAAAACTAGCTTCCTTTCTCAATTGCAGCTCAAAGTGGACAGTCTATCTTCGAGCACCCTACTAACGAACGCTCTCCAGCACAAAGCCTTCCTCAAGCTGGACCCGGAACGAATCGATCTGGTAGTGGAAAATCGGTGGTCCGGTTTCCTAACCCAGTTGCGGAACGAATGTCAGAATGGTGCAGATTGCACATCAGCAAACGACTCGGACGTCGACTCCCTTCATATGCAATCGAAAAATGTCAAGGTGTTCGCTGCTTTCCTAACGCACCACCAGACGGCGAAAAAGCTTACGGTACGGTTCAATCAGCTGGAGAAGGAAGCCGCTTCGGATCGAAGCTACCGAACCAAACAGTTCGTTCTGAGGGTTTATGCCGTATTTGCAAAGAATGCCTTCGGGTCGGGAGTTTCGCAGGATGTGGAAAAGGCATTCGTTAGATCGTTCGGAACGGTAGTGGCCGATGAGATCGTACCGCTGTGCGTGATGAAGAAATTATTCGACGATCGTATTTGTTTGGAGGAAATCCTCAGCTGTCTTTCGGCGGTCGTTTCCAACCCTAAGGTTAGTTGAGAATATTCTTGAAAGTATCATATCGAAAAGTTGGCCAACTTTGTCCCATTGCAGCTCACCCTGGTACCGTCTATCATGGACAATATGTTGGAATTCCTGAGCTGTATCAACATCAAAAAGTGCGCCGTCAAAGACGGTGAGGAAAAGGTCTTCTACCAGCTGCATCGGTTGATCAGTGACGTTTTGTACCTGATGATGATCATCAGACCCAACTACGTTGCCAATCGCCTTCCGCAGTACTTTTACGTTTACAACGGGTTGATCGCTTCGATTATCTCCTACAAGGAAGATCGCCCGCTCGAGAAACCTTTGAATAGTTTTGAAATTCTAACACTGTCGGATCTGTTGCTACCACTGGAAAAGTAAGTTTCTTCTTCGCACACCGATTGGTTTGAGCTTCATATTATTGTTTTGAATTGCCATAGGATCATGAGTCACGCCGGGCAGAAAGTTGCTAAAGACCTCCGCATCATGGCCCCGTACGTGCTGGCGCAGATTATCCACTTCATCATTCAGAGCAAACGATCGACGACGCTGCACGAGAAGATTTCCAGAACCGTTTACAACATCTGCTACGGGTTGATTGAAATTTACGATAAGCACTCGTCCAGCTATCTGCTGCGGACGTGCGACGAGGCGTCGAAGAACGTCTATACAGAGATCGTGAAAGGCTTCCGGAAGTATCGTTCCTTCAAGGGGAAGATCTAGGCAGGCAAGTATCGGGATTTTATTATTTTATGGCTATAATTGTGAAGTAGACTATATTTTTCTCAGTTCGTAACCTTATCTGAGTTGGTGTGTTATTTTTGAGAAATGTCCAGTATTAGGTTATATTTTGTTAAAATTTCCCAAAAAATAGGTAACTACCTGAATATTCTCGGTGTTGCTCAGGCGGATTAAAATGTTAGCTTCTCTCCCACTTACTAGGATTTCATTCAGAACGCCCATTGAGTTTTTCCGAGTACCATTTCAAAAAGACGAAAAAGAAGTATGATTGCATACAAGGAAAAAACAAGAAGAATACATAATATATGGCACAGGAAAAACTCATCGACCGATTCTTCATTATAAAAATCCGTTGCCTCCTGTGAGGATTGAACTCACGACCGCTGGTTTACGAGACCAGCGCTCTACCACTGAGCTAAAGAGGCTTTGTTAAAAAGCGCGTGAAATGTGCGCAACGCATCATGCAATGGTATGTGCACTTGTACGTTTGTCTCTAGCAGACTTGCACCTTAAGGCCGATTTGAGTTATGATGAGACGATTCGAGTTTGTTTTTCCAACTCTTGACTTGAAAAAGTCGTTGAAACGAGTTGAATCGTCTTCTTAATCGAGCTTTAACTAAGTTTCACTTAAGAACACAAAGAAAAAAAACTCATCAAAGTTTCCATTGTTGCGTATATTTTTTTTAATTATTGATGGCTTACATCTTACATTCTTATCAGTTTAAATATTAGGTCAGTGTTCATAAGTTTATGTATTCGTATAAGTGCAATAATGCCTTAAAACTTAAAAAGTCTGCTAAAAGTAAACGTTTAAACTATGAACTGAACATTTGCGCGCTCGAAAACATACATATATTTGCTTCAGCTAAACCTCAACATCGTCCTATAAATTTGGATATACAATTTTGACTAGATCACAACTAAGGAACTGAAACAAAACTGAATAGTTGGAATACAAACAAACAGAAGGTAACGTCTAGAAATTGCACAAACATCCTACGCCTAATTTCATGCCATACCATATTATCGATACTGCTAAATACAAGACAGAGAGTGATTCCTACTTAAAACACGACAATCGCACGAAACCTATCAACTTGATTCGACTATTATAATGTAAGTTTGCTGAACAGCAGCGACAGAAATTCCAATTTGTGTTTCATACTTATCCGGTTTATAATAATATAATCAATACGACCAATAGTGTATAATTCCGATCAAGAGATTTCCGCGACTAGAACCCAAATTAATCATTTAGAATAGAAGCTTGTTCAGCGCCTTTCTAGGACATCATTTGCGCAGCCGGCGGAATCGGATGGTACTGAGGAGGCTGTAATTGAGGTGGTTGATTCGTGGCCTGCGGCTGCAGTTGAATTTGTGTTTGCGGAGGAGGTTGTTGTTGTTGTTGCTGCTGCTGCTGTTGCAGATGTTGTTGAGCTGTGTTTTGTTGATTGTTGTTGTTGTTGCTGTTTTTGTTACCGCGAGACGATCCTCCCGATGAACCGTTTTCGGTGCCGCCTTGTTGTGCTTGAAGTTCGGCCTTCAAACGGCGAGCAATGTGCGAACGGGTGTGCTTGCGTAGGTGATCTTTGCGGTAGAAACCTATCGATGATATATAAAGATTGGTGACATTAAAAGTCATGGTCATTTCATTTTGAAAATCAACGACCATGCACCTCCATTAGCATGATAGTGTAACGTTTTGATAATGGAGACACATGGTAATTGGTGATTATGTAGCTCGTACCTTTCCCACACTCCTGACAGATATGTCTTTTCTCTCCAGAATGGATGACGATATGAAGAGTTAACTGCTCCTTGCGTTTGAACGCCTATCGAAAAAAAAATCCATCATTAGCACAATCACTTCCACCCCGCCAATCAATGGCAATCTCACCTTCAAACAAATGGTGCAAACAAACGGCCGCTCCGGATTGTGGCTCTGTTTGTGGCGTGTCAGGTGGTCCTTTCGTTTGAGCGCGGCGTTGCAAATATCGCAAATGAATCTACGTTCCAGGTTGTGTCCGATCAGATGCTGTTCCAGTAGCTCCCGTTCCGGGTAGGCCATCTGGCATTCGGGACATAGGAACAGCGGGCTACCGTCCAGTGCCGTTCGGACTTGGATTTCTCCCGGTTTTGGACGAGGTTTTCGCTCCTTTGGTGGCTTTTTCTTCTTCTTCTTTTTCTTCTTTTCGATTCCACCGGTGCCATTGGTGGTGGTGGCTCCGTTGACCGTTCCGGTGCTGGTAGCAGGGCCTGGGAATAAGATTTGAAGTTTGATGTTAAAACAGTAACGGGTAGAACAAATCTTGTTCAATTTAGTACACAAGCAACGCAAACAAATAGCTCGTTTTCAACATAAACTTTCAGAACCCATTTTGGTCACTTCTGGGGTGCCTCAGGGTCCTCATTTAGGCACAATTATTTTTATTTTGTACGTAAACGACATTTCCAACATACTTAAAAAAATAAAAGTAGGGTAGAGCACTACGTCGGCCTAATCGCCCATTTTGGGCCTAGAAAACTTCAAATAAATCCATGATTTCAGAGTTAACAAGTCAATTATGCGTTTGGTACGATACTTTAGTTAATAAACTACGGAACGAAGTCAATGAGAACGTGTGATATGAAGGTTTGCACCCATTATTCCCAAAAACAAAAGAAGCGCTCCGACAGAATCAATTTTTATCTTCATCCGATAGGCCGAAGTGAATTCATTGGCGTATCAATGGCGTCTCAATGCGTTAGGCCGAGTTTAGAATCCGTAGGCCGAGTTTGGCGTCAAGAAGCAGTCTTAGACTTTTGACAATATCTCAACGATTGGTTTCTCTTTATCAAATATTACGGTACATACGGAAAGGTAAATAAATTTGGAAACCATCAGTAATAATAACATTCCGTTTGGTGCTAAACTGTGCTAGATTAAGAAAGACGAAGTGCGGGTTGTTGTTAATAGGCTGGAAATGGGGTAGTTAACCCCATATTTGGTGCAAACATTCATATCACGCGTTTTTATTGAGTTCGTTCGGTAGCATTTGAACTAAAGTATCGCATAATTTACCTGTAAACGCCGAAATCATGGATTTATTTGATGTTTTCTGCTTGATAGGCCCTAAATGGGCGCTTAGGCCGAAGTAGTTCTCTACCCTATTTAGCAAAAAATAGAAACACCTATTTTTGAAATATTTTTAGGCAACCAAAAATTAGAAAAATGTAAAATTGTAAGAGACCTAGGTGTAATCCTAGACTCCAAACTCACTTTTGTAGAACATTATTATACCATCATAATGGAAGCAGTATGCTGTGCTTCATAGCTATAACTTTCAAGACCCATACACTATTAAATTATTACACATTACATACGTAAGACATATTTTAGAATACTGTAACCTAGTGTGGAATCTGTACATTGCCATACACGAGGAACGCATAGAAACCGTAAAAAAAATCCTTTGCTAATTGAATTGGTCCGCATTTCCTCTTGCATCATATGAAGCACGCTGCATGCTTATTAACTTACAAACACTAAAAAAACGCCGCGAATTTGCAATGCTTTTCTTCACTAATGACATTATTTCACATCGCATAGAATCATCAGAATTACTCCGACAATTTAACTTCCCAGACAACCAGAATGCACGTATATTCAAAGTTGTTTTCGTGATATACAAACATATAAATAAACAAACAATTCGTATACAATGCAAAGAAATGGCTTATACGTACAAAAGTGGAGGCTATATATGTACGTGCATATTTTAATTTAATTTTAAACGAGTTGATTTAATATCATATACGATCAATTCTGTAATAACAAATTCATTTTGAAAAGTCTTACGATGTAATCCGATTTAATTTGTGATACAGTACGATGGAAAAATAAGTCATCGCATATTGGTCGGAAATTTGCATTCTATACGATTTAACTTAAACATAATGCGAGGTATGCCATTCTTATATGCGATTTTGACTAAAACTGTAGCAATTTATGATACTGTCTGTACATTATTATACGACTTCTGGTTGTCTGGGTTATACCCACCCTGTCGGCATCTCAAAACACACGGAAATTATGCTCAGAAAAATTACACAACAAATATACGCAAGTATATGCAAAACATGATTTTAAATTGGCTCACTACTTGACTAGCCTATTGGTCCCAAATACATCTATAGCGTACCCCATTCTAATCGAAATTTTAGTACTACACTATGTTTGTTTTGATTCGCTATGAAAATGAGGGGTTAGTGGATTTTCCTATGTATCGAGGGGTGCATCGATTAGCTTGGGACTGAAAATAGTACCAGAGCTGAGCCAAAAAGTTGAGCATGTTTCTTCGGGACCTACTAGTCTTAGAGTTACCTCTATGGTATAATCTACACTGCGAAGTCATTAGCATTGCTATGTGAAAAGTACTAATCAAAACCCGACTAAAACATAAATAATGCATAGCATGTAAGTAAAACATTGTAACCGTTGTAAAGGGTGTCCCACATCAAATTGCATCACGGAAAAATGCTGTAGAAAATTAGCCATTGGGTATTTTCTCTTGAATATTTGGGCAGAAGTAGTTTAGAGTGTATTGTTTACACTGTATTTTTATCGCTGTCAGATTTCCGAAAGTTGGAAAAAATGGCGTCACCCGAAAAGCAACGTCGCGAATTGATTTTACGCAAGTACCGTTCCGATTCAAATTTCGGACGATTCAAATTTCGGACACTTTCATTTTTAATTAAATATTACATCCAGTTAGAAACAAAGTAATAATGTTAGATGATCGTGGAGGGCACAAGTCAAAAAAATTTAAAATTTACAAGACATGTGGATCATATTCGACCGAGATAATCAACTTTTAAAAGTGTCCGAAATTCGAGTTTAAGTGTCCGAAATTTGAATCGGCACGGTACCTAAAAAATCCTTAACTCTCTCATCGGGACATCGGAAAACAACTCGGAATCGTGCAGTCAACGTGATTAAACGTTACTACGAAACTATGAGCATCGAACGGAAGGAGAAATGCGGTCAGAATGGATGTTCTATTAGTGATCAGGATCACAAGCGTGTCGTCAGACCCCCTTCACTCTTTGGAATGTATAGAGACAGATAACAGCGCCAAACGGTTTGTGACGAGACAACGCTGAACTGCTGCGTTGGAAGAAAACACGCACACCAACATCTATGCATGTACGAACCCACACAACTGAGCGGACGGTACAGCGCAAATCAAAACACGAAGTGGTGTCATCACTAATCGTCATCATTAAGCTTCGGCTACTCTCGTTTGCGTTTGTTTTCACCGGTGTTGTCAAATACTTCCTACGTTATAAAATAGGAAAGTAATGATTATTCCAACGTAATTTTTGAATGGAATGCTTGTTGTGTTGCACAGCAAAAAAAGTTGTTGAATATTACATCGAAACTGCTGCAACCAGGTCAATCCATCGGTTGTGTAATATCACATTGTACGATGTACATCGATTTTGCGAACAAAATTACATCCATTGATGTAATATTGTATCTGCTTTTTGCTATTACATCATTATTCCATACATCAGCTTAAATTACGTTGATCGATATTACATTTTTTTTTTTGCTGTGTTGCCATATTTTATTACGTTTAGCAATGATTTGGATACGGTGCATTCCAGTGGCTGGGGTGTTGGAATAATTCTTTAGAGAGAGGGAAGGGGTCTTCCCATGTTTCCTTCTATGCTTATTAAGATTATGTTGAACAACAGCTCCGCAAATCATCAATTACTATTAGAGATTTGCATCTTACTGATACCGGTGGTATATTGAAAACTCTTTCGCTCGAAAGCAAAACATATTACATGCACATCATGATGCGCACTTGGATGTGTGATTGTCTTCTCAAGTGTTTCTGTTGCATACACGGAGAACAAATTCGTTAAGTTAAGATAACAATCCTAATAATGTGATGAACTAGCCTACGGCTAAAAATCACAAAAATAAAGAAAAAAAAAAAAAAAACAATCCTAATAGTTACTTTCACATGGAAAAATAATGTTGTTTGAAAGAAACCTATAGTTATTCCAACATTAATTTGACCGTCAATTCAAACATATCCACTGTTCATCTTATACTCAATTCAACTAGAATTTTGATCAATTATAACAAACGTCAAATGTAATGTATTTATATAATTCGGTTTCAACTGATCATCATAAATCCGCACAATTTTAACTTGTGATGCGTAGAGCAGGCGATAAGATTGCTGGCTCTCACGCAGATGAACACGGTTCAAATCTAAGTTGAATGTTCTTGTACACTTTTTTATGATTTTTCAGTTGTGTTTTTGAGATCGATAAAGAAGCAAAACAAACTTCCTTCATATGTCGATAATGAAGAGCAGTTCGTTTAATAAACATTGTAAAATGTTGCTTTCCTAACAATAGTTTTCTTGAATCAACTAAAGCATAGTTGTATTTTGAAGTTTGACGTTTGTTCATCTACTGAAAAATATAGTTGGGCCAACCGAGGAGCCAACTATGGACTATAGTTGTTGCCCTCTATATATAGTCAAATCAACTAAAGTTTCGGGTTATCTCTAAAACAATTGAACAATATAGTTATTTTGACCGGAAAAATAATTACGTCTGCTATAATTTGTTCTCCGTGTATAAAGTGGTAATGATTGAAAATCGAAGCAATCACAAACAAGTAAGAATCTTGCTATCGCAATATAATGATGATGACTTCGAGGACGATATCGTCCTCTTCCCTCGGCTGATCATCAACGTCCGCGTTTGACATCTGCCATGCAGACACCTGTCATTTATTGAGCCCTGGTGGTAAAGTTGGCAGGGAACTCCCAATAGTTTCAATGTGCACTCAACACTGCGATCACATAAGGGTGGTAACTATATGCCTTGTATGAGGAATTGATTAGTGGGATATCTTGTTAATTAGATATCTTTGGAGTCGTGAAAGCGTTTAAGCGGGAACCCCATTTCTTCGGTCAGGGATGTGACCAAAAAGTTGAATCTGTCCTAGTCTTTCGTTCAGAGAGCCAAGGACCCGGAGGGACAGCATACGTACAAAGTGAAGAAGGCTCCAAATCGTGACGAACGGCAAAATACAATGGGAAAGTCACGGGCCCGGAAACTGTAGTCCCAGATGCTTACGAAGCCTCATTGTCTCATCATGGGTGATGAAACTTACGTCAAGGCGAACTTCCGGTAGCTTCCGAGGCTACTGTTCTTCACCGCCCAGCACAAGTTTGATGTTCCGGAGGAAGTAAAGAAGCAGAAATGTTGCCAAGAAATACATGATTTGGCAAGCGATCTGCTCATGTGGCAAACGGAGTGCGCCGTTTGTGACTACCGGAACTGTAAACGGTGAGATCTACCTCAAGGAGTGTCTACAGAAGCGACTGCTTCCTCTGTAGAAGCAACACGAGGGCCCTACGATCTTCTGGCCGGATCTAGCTTCGTGCCACTATTCAAATGTTGTCCTGGAATGGTACGAAGCCAACGGGGTCACTTTCGTACCCAAGGGCATGAACCACCCCGCCCTCAACGCACCGGAACTAAGGCCCATCGAAAAATACTGGGCTGTTATAAAGCAGGCACTACGGAAGCATCCCATGGAGGTCAAATCTGAGGAAGACATAAAGAAAAAGCGGGTTTCCGTACAGAAGAAGCTGCAGCCAGACGTTGTACAGAACCAAATGAGTAAAGTTAAGCGTAAGGTGCGAGCGAACGGTTATGGTATTGAAGTTGAATGAAATAAATATGCCAAAAGCTTACTAATGGGTTATATTTTACTGCCTGAAAGTTCGAAAAGGATTGGTTAACTAGGTAATTTTCTACAGCGTTTTCTCGTGATGCAGTTTGATGTAGGACACCCTTTATGTGGTCTACTTTTGCTTAAGAGGTGAACAAGCTTCTGGCTGAAAACCTCTATAATAATGAAAAAATACCTTGCTTGAGGAAATAAGAAACACATTTTTTTACATGGCCGAAATCAGGAATTTCCCGCCGGGATGTTCTGAGGCATAACATCTCTGATCACGCCTTCCTTCGGAAGGGAAGTAAAGCCAGTAGTCCCCGGTTCATGAGTTGATGGGTCGATAGGTAGGGTTCAGGTGTGGGAGCTGCCTCCCTGGCATTGCACAGTGGTTTAAAAGTGCAAATTCGTGAACTTAATTGTTTTCTGAGATGTACGTACGTTTTAGCATTAAGGTGTCTTCAGAAGATTTTCATAGTTCTGGATTCCGCACCTTTTGGAATGTTCACCTTAATTTTTCTTAAGGTGCAACTGCACTTCAAAAAACTAACTTTTTTATATTAACAGATATCGAGATGATGTCTTGTATAAATTTGTAGGGCTTTCAATTTCAAGAAACTTTGCTGAAGACATCAAGTTGCCATGACTTCATTGTATGAAGATATAAGAGATTATTTGCCAGCTGCACCTTAAAATCAGTTGTTTGAGTTTTTCTATGTCTTATTCACGTTGTATCTCTTTGGTGTCTTCTGCAAAGTTTTAGATAATATCTAAACACACAACTTTTCTCAAGACACCAAAGTGTTATGATTTGATTGGCGAGAGATACAGTGATTTTTAAGTACCTTTTTCAAAAAGCTATAACTAAGCTGGCCGCAAATTGCCGCATTTGCAACAAGTTTCATTTGAAAGCTCAGAATTTGTACTTGAAATGTTGTGGAGATCATTAGTATCCGTTAGTATCCTGGAAACTGTGGTGGATTTTAGTAAACAAAGATTTAAGATTTTTGTATGGGGCTTTTCAAGTAAAAACGATATTTTGCTAACTAACAATGGTCTTGATTTTTTGT
Source organism: Ochlerotatus camptorhynchus (assembly GCF_037179485.1). Taxonomy (NCBI): domain Eukaryota; kingdom Metazoa; phylum Arthropoda; class Insecta; order Diptera; family Culicidae; genus Ochlerotatus; species Ochlerotatus camptorhynchus. The sequence continues at coordinate 532,280 of NW_027040724.1, read as the reverse complement.
TTAATTTCTAGTTTGTTTTTACTTATTTTAAACTAACTTAAAAGTAAAATAACATGTTAAACTAATCCAAACATAAAACCAAAGTAACAATTAAAAATTTCTGATAAACAAATTAAACTTCAAAATCATCTGAAACATCATGTTCATCCTCCGAATCCATTTCTTCTCCATCATCTAAGCTCAACAAGAACTTTGCGTCTTGAGACAAATTTTTTGTCTCCTTTTTGGGGCTTTTCCGCATGCTTGAGATTAGTGGATCTGAAGACACTAGCAAACGGCGAATCAAATCAAGATTCAAGATCGTTCTGGAACATTTTCTAGTGTGGTCTCGGCGGTATCGTTTAAGGTCTTTATTCCTCGATTCCTGTGCTTCTTCGGAAAGCTGTCCGATAGGAACCGTGAAATGATTGATGACCTGGGCACCATGAATCAGGATTTTATGCACTGAAGCTGGCATGTAGTACCAGGGGTATAGGTCCACTAGATACTTTGCTGTTTCAATGCAATAACTAGAAAACCGTTCCGTGTTGATTTTGTGCCCTGACGCTAATACCTAAGAATATTGTATTGTTTGTATGTACATCTGGTTTTTCAGTATTCCATTTTATTACCTGTAATATGGTACTACATCGTTCCAGTGCTGTCACATCCAGTCCAGTTATTGCAGCTGTTTTCTTGGGATCGGAAAAGAAACGTCGGGCAGTATTGCCGTCGTTGGACGTTCCAGATCCTCCAGGCTTAGGCTTGTCAACAATCAGGCCAGTTTCCACTTTGAACCGTTTTTGGATTTGATTCTTTCTAATCTTCATGGCTTGAACATTCTGTCCTCTTACCTGCCATTTTTTAATTTCAAGTCGGTAAGACAAGTGAAGAAAGTATTCCATAAAGCTATAAAATATAGATATTGTATCAAACCATAATACTTAACACTTAATTTCAATAAATCTCACCGGATCCAGGCATGCAAAGTTGAAAGCCCAAACTGGAAAGCATCGCTGTTCTCCACGCGTTCAGTTACTGAATCAAGATTGTTCATCAATTTCGGGGTTGCATTACAAATATAGCAAGTTTGTGACGATTTGTTGCCCGTAACAGCGTTGCAGACCTTTCCGTCTACCATTGTCAAAACCATCTCATAGCGCACAATAATGGTACGGCCTTCTACCGTAATTACTGTTGGAACAAGCTGGTCAATCTGATTCTCTATATGTTTCTTCTCGTTGATTGATACTTCCGTAGTTTCACTCACGAGCTGAATCCTCACAGGTCTACAGAATCGGGTTGATGACGGTCGAGGATTTTGGAACAAAACTTTTCCGTTTACATCTGCCTTAATAGGAACTAAGGAAGTAATAAACATATTTGAATCACTAGATTCTCCGTCGTCATTCTCAAATTTTTGTTTGTATTCCGCATGTCCGCTGCTGCCATCGAATCCCCATTTTACCAAAAGTACAACCTGAGGAAAATAAATTATTGGTTCAAAGTCTCTATAATGAAAATAAAAAAGGTACAACCTGCTTGAGCTCGTCATCTGAAAAATCTTCGAGATGCTCCTTGTTTGCCAAAACAATCCTACTTGAGGTATGGTCCAAAAGCTTTTGAAGATTTACTTCGGCATTTTTTTCATCAACCATAATAAATTGATCTTCCGGATAGCACTGTTTCTTGGCATTGACAATTTTGTTGTACGACGGGTAAATATTCACGTTTCTCAGTTTTGCTTCTCCTTGGATTTTGAGGTATTGTGACTTGGTCAAGTTGGCATCTATGATCATTGCTAGTGCTTCCAGGTCAGAATACTGTAAGGGCTGCTTCTCCTGAGAATTTCTCCACGAAACAAGTATCTTTGATGCTCGGGTAGGGGTTGTCATTGTTGCTTCCTTCACTACTTTTGCCGCATCTACGGATCCACCTTCACGCAACTTCATTTGAGTAGCGTAAGTCAAGTTGCTAACGGAATGACCCCGTCTTAGATACGCAGTCTTTCGGCGTTTTACAGCATCAGAACTATCTCGGAAAGGTGTCGTTGTTCTACCTCGGCTTGTTGAAGGAAGTTCAGAGAGCAAGAGAGTGGGAAGATTGAAGGGTTTTTCGAAGTAGCGGATATTGCATTTGATCATTTTTGTCTCGGATCGGTGGAACTTGCGATAAAGCTTTTTAAAATATTTGCCAATCGGTAACAGAGCCTTCTCCACATCATCTCTATTTAAATCGGACTCGTCAATGTTGTACGCTTTATACACTTCTTGACTCATTTTTCGAACTTTTTCAATTTCACTTCCTTGGGTTTCCTTCCAGAGTTGCAGCAACTTACGCTTATCAATTTTAACTGAACAAAAAAGTTAGCATGTTCCTTCAATGTTTCACAATTTTCAATAAGTTTTACGAAGATTAAAATCAATACCTGATGAATAATTGGACATTTTCGATGGATGTTTCTTGAAAACGATGTTCTGATCTTCTCTTGGTACTTGAAATGCAGTAACAGGTCTTACGACAGCAGCCGACAAACTATATTTTTTTTCAAATAAAATATATGGTTTGCTTTGATCATTTTTCCTCCTTAAAAACAAATTACTGTCGAATCTCCCTAGCTCGATATCAAAGGGTCCATTGTGTAAGAGAGGATGTCAAAATCTTTTTGTATTAAAAACATCACTTTTAAATTCGGTGTTTTGATTAATCTTACATGTTATTTTACTTTTAAGTTACTTTAGAATAATAAAAAACAAACTAGAAATTAAACAAAAAAAATCGAGACCATTGTTAGATAGCAAAATATCGTTTTTACTTGAATAGCCCCATACAAAAATCTTAAATCTTTGTTTACTAAAATCCACCACAGTTTCCAGGATACTAACGGATACTAATGATCTCCACAACATTTCAAGTACAAATTCTGAGCTTTCAAATGAAACTTGTTCCAAGTGCGGCAATTTGCGGCCAGCTTAGTTATAGCTTTTTGAAAAAGGGTGATTTTTTGCTTAAAAATCACTGTATCTCTCGCCAATCAAATCATAGCACTTTGGTGTCTTCAGAAAAGTTGTGTGTTTAAATATTATCTCAAACTTTGCAGAAGACACCAAAGAGATACAACGTGAATAAGACATAGAAAAACTCAAACAACTGATTTTAAGGTGCAACTGGCAAATAATCTCTTATATCTTCATACAATGAAGTCATGGCAACTTGATGTCTTCAGCTTTGTAGAAGACATCATCTTGATATCTGTTAATATAAAAAAGTTAGTTTTTTGAAGTGCAGTTGCACCTTAAGAAAAATTAAGGTGAATATTCCAAAAGGTGCGGAATCCAGAACTATGAAAATCTTCTGAAGACACCTTAATGCTAAAACGTACGTACATCTCAGAAAACAATTAAGTTCACGAATTTGCACTTTTAAACCACAGTGCATTGGTAGCATTGGTGCTCAGCACGGAAAACAAGATCGACGGAAAACAAACCAAAGGAAAAAAAAATAGGAATTGGTTACACACTATTTTCTCATCAGCGTCACCAAGTGAGCCATTTTCTTATTAAACTATCCGCTACATGAAAAGTCCCACTGAACTGAACAATTTTGCTGCAGATTGTTCTTCATGGTCAGAATCAGAAGATATAATTTAAAACAGTATTTCTTTGCTCCCTAGCGCTGCCATGTAAGACAGATCTGAACTAAAATGGTGTCCGGAAAATATTTAGTTCTCACTCAACTAAACAGCTTTGGCCTAGACAAAAAATTTCTATGGTATCAAGATACACTAATAATTTAATGGAATATTCAGGTTTCACGTGAACCTAGTGAGTGAATGCCGAACGCTGAAAATGTTCACCATGATTGAGGCACTATTTTTTTTAAATCTTATGTGTGTGAGGAAGGTGTTAAACCATTTTTTTTCAAATGGGTGCTGGGTACCCGGTCACACAAATAGCGGTTAAATGACTTTACGGAGGACGTGAATATATTCTATCTGGTGAACAAAAAGGGTATAATGAGCATCCTGTATTTTAGCCTTAAATTTCTAATTGTTCAAAACAAAATATTTGATAGTAGTTTCAATATCATATTGTTATTGTACCTAGGGAAGAGCGCTACTTCGTCGTAATCGCCCATTTCCGTTCTATCGAGCTGAAATCACCAATAATATCGATGATTTCACCATGCACATAACAATAATACGTTTGTTCCGATCCGTTAGTTCACAAGCCACAGCATGAAGCCTATTACAGCGCACTGTTTGAATATTTGTCATTGTTCTCAAAACAAAAGAATCGCTCCTAGCGAATCCACTTGTTCTACCATCATCCGTAGGACGAAGAAAATCTAATGGCGTTTCAATGCGTTAGGACGGAATTGAAACTCATAGGATGAATTTAGAATCAAGAAACAGTGTTAGATTTTTAATAATATCTCAACATTGTTTGACTCTTTATCAAATCCAACGGTACGTATGGAAAGGTGAATAAATTTAGAAGTTATCTTTGATGAAAACATTCCATGTTTTGCTCAAACCCTTTCAAAAAAGAGAGGTAAAGTGCGGGATGTGCTTAGTTACACGGAAATTAGATCAAAAACCCTACTACCAATTATTCTGTTTCGATCAATTAGAAACTTAGGGCCTATTATTACCACCTGTTCAGTATGGTCCTCTTTCCCCTGAATAACTTGAATTAATTTTCAGTCATATGTATATATTGAGGAAAAATTTACCACGCTTCCCCCTTTTTGTCTTATACCTAATACATTTCTTGTCATAAAATCTTACGCCATCCTTCCTTCCTTAGAACGTGACATAAAATATGCATCACTCCTAAGTAGAATTCATTGATTAAGTCGTTGCTTAGAATTTTAACACGCATAATCAATGCTTACTTGACGCTCCATTTATGTGCATCATACTAGACAGAAATTTACACTACTTTTTCGAACTGTGCAGGGTTAACTCACTTTTGTACAAATTTATCTTTATGTACCTAGACAACAAATAAAAATCCTCTCATTTCCTTAAATCAGAGAGCATGAGCGAATACATTCGTTCATCCCTGGAAATTCTTCCTGAAGTTATTCTCAACCTTACATAGGTACAGTGAACTCTCTACAACTCGATATTGAAGAGACCATCGAGTTATAGAATAACAATCCCACACAAAATCGCTATCATAGTAGCCATGCGATTTATTTTTTTAACTATTTAACTAGTTCTATAACTCGATATCGAGCTAGTGGACATCGAGTTGTAGAGACTTGACTGTATAAGCAAAATTTTAATAAAATATACCGATGAAATTGTTTATGTATGGAAGTAATACTTTATAGAAACTAAACGAGGTAGTCCGAAAGACACCACTTGGTATTCACTTGCTTAGCCCACTAGGTATTACTACACTTAACTGTTTGATAACAATCCAGAATAAATGTCGTCCGAAGAATGTTGCTAAACTTTTTTATGATTGAACCCAATTCCCCATATTCGCAGAATTTCATCTTAACATATTGCACCCACCTTGTTGATTATGCAGCTGCTGTTGCTGCTGTGGCTGCCCGGTTTGGTTCTGATGACCCAGGATGCTGGCGATCGCTTGCGAAGCTGGCAGAATCATTCCATTCGAGTGTTGGTTGCCCGCGTTTACATTCTGTGCCTGAGCTTGTGACATGTCGATGGTGGAGAGAGGATTTTGCGTTTCCTTTTTGATGTTCTCCGCAGAGTATTTCAAAAAGTGATGAAGCGACAGGGGAAGGGCGGTTCCCGGAAGATGAGAGAGGTAGTCCGCTACGGATGCACCTGGGGCGAGTGATTGCCAGCTCGAGTTCTGAAGGACCCGCTTGCTGTCCGCTTGCTGAAGCAGTGCACTGATGTCTTGGGATATTTCCTGAGATGGTTGAGCCGAACCGGCCGTGCTGCCTGAAATCGATGACTGTGGATACATGTTACGTTGCTTATGGTCGATCACATCCGAATGCTGACTGTATGGGATCGTATACTGTCCGCTGGTGGTGGTGGACGGAACAATAGTAGTACCGTGTTGACCGTTATATTTGTTCGAGTTCACCACGCTGCTTGTATCCTCTGGGCGGAATTTTCCTAGGATGGGCGCGTGGGACTGGTTGAAATGGGCCATGTTGACGTTCGAGTTAATGGCGTGATATCGATTGCTGGTATCGTGCGAAGTCGAGGGGACACTGGTGACCAGCCCTCCACTCGCGAACTGATGAATTCCCGGAATCGTTCCGGGAAAGTGCGTTCCAAACGGGGAAAAATTCATTTTGGAACCTGAAAATACAAGGAAAGGAAAAATGTTTCAATCAACAGCCGGATTTTTCTTCAGAAAACTAACTATTTTTCGCAAAAGCCTTCATTGTGCCCACGGAACGGGTGTGTTTCTCCGAGCAGTGCCTAGCGTAAAATGCTTTACCGCTCGAATTTTCTTTTCCATCCATCCATCCACCCAACCGCCATGCCAGGGAAAAAGGTTCTAAATATATACTTCATTCAAGATTTTTTTTTTGCTCGTTTCGCTTTCCTGCTACTAGTTGGAATACGACATCCAGCGCCCATACACCCACCCCCAGTCGTCAGTGGGTAGAAAAGCGTAGAATAACAGTGAGAAAAAAAGTAGAGTAGGGGTAGAGTGGAAGGTAGGAGCAGGCTCGAAGGAAACAGCTACCTGGGTCCCTTTTTCCCACAACGTTCTCACTCCCGTATTTGTCGCCATCTCGTTGCGGCAGGAGCAGTGATGTAGCTAGTGGGTATACCTTGTTCTTATCGTTGAAATCGTTTGAAATAAAATTCCAACAGCTAGCAGCCACCAGTACCAAATTATGAATGCATTCTACTTCTCATGACGGTTCAATTAGTGCTGAGAACAAATCAAATTATGATTTTCTTGAACACTAGAATTTTATTTTGGTTGGAACCCTCCCGATCGAAACTATCTTCTGATTTGGTGTGATGTTAATGTTAAAGCGTCTCCACTTTTCTACCAGTAATGTATTATAATATTATTTGGTGCCTTCCTTAGCTCAGTCGGTAATGGCGCAGGTACAAAGCAATACCATGTGCTGGTAGTTGGGTGGCTGGGTACGATTCCCGGTCTGGTCTAGGAATTTTTCGGGTTGTTTAATTTCGCGTCTTTTCTGAATATGTCCTTGCCACACAATTATACTAATTTTAAAAAATTGTGGTGGCGTTTAATTAATAACTGCGGAAGTGCAACTTGAACACTAAGTTGAGAGCACGCAATAAGCTAATATGCGATAAGCAATAAGCTAGAAATGCGAATAAGCAGACGAAGAAGAAGTATTATAATAAAGGGGGAAGCGTGTTGATCATTTGACTTCGACAATCTTGAAATTTTAATTTCCTCTGGGATCTTGGAATACTAAGTTCAAGAATGTCTTGAAAACTTCTTATGTTCGGGTTATTCTTTTAGTCCGTGATAGTCCTAAACATTGACGGAAAGATGTTGAAAATGTTGTATGAAGTCAAGAAATACATTAACACCACAACTGAATGTTACTGCTTAATTTAATTTGTTTCCTTGTTGTCCTTGAAATCGTAAATATTGTAATAAACAAAAACAAAATTATCTCGGATACCCATTTAAGCTGATACATGGAAATTTATCAATGTCAGATATTGTAAGGCTGAGCTTAAAAACGCCAACCAATCTAACCAATTGCTTTTTTGTCTCTTATAGAAATACTCACTTACGTTTTTAAGTCGGAAATTCATTTCATAAGTGATGGTTTGAGTGCTTTTTCAATCAGGCGAAAAATATGAAAATTGTGTTTTAATATGTTTGTAAAATATGTAACATATACTATATAAAAACTATATACGATATCAACGGAAATACCCTAAGCTACAATATGAAACCAATGTTTCTAATTTGGAAGAAGCACAACGAGTAAATTTAATCTTTATATTATACTATCAAAGTTACCCGCATTATCAAAGATACCCCGTTTTACGGTTCAACATGTGATATCAGAGAGTCAGCATGGATTTGTCAGGAAGCGGTCAACAACAACCAACCTGATGTGTTACGTTTCTACTCTTGTGGACAGCCTTGAAAAGCGACAACAGGTCGATGCAGTTTATGTCGACTTTTCTAAAGCATTCGACAAAGTGCCGCATGCACTGGCAGTGGAAAACTCAATCGCATGGGATTCCCTCAGTGGCTTACTCAATGGATTGAATCGTACTTGTCTGAGCGTTGGGCTTTTGTCCGCCTCGGTGGAACTTCATCCGAAACGTTCTCAATTACTTCTGGGGTTCCCCAAGGAAGTCATTTGGGACCATTACTTTTCGTGCTGTTTGTTAACGATCTGTGCGGACTCATCAGATTACCAAAGTACATGTTCGCTGATGACCTGAAATTATTCCACCTGATAACCTCCATGGTCGATTGTTGCGCTCTTCAGATGGATATAGACTCGCTTGAATGGTGCTCATTAAACGGAATGGAAGTGAATATTCGTAAATGTAATATCATCTCGTTCAACCGATCTAGGACAACTGCCATTTTCGATTATAAGATGAACGCTTCAAGTGTCAACCGTGTGTCATCAATCAAGGATCTTGGATTAATACTGGACAGTAAGCTGAAATTCACCGAGCACATTGCAACAACCACCGCCAAAGCATATGCGATACTAGGGTTCATCAAGCGCAACACACAGCAATTTGAGGATGTATACTGTCTAAAAACATTGTATTGTTCGCTGGTGCGTAGCATACTGGAATATGGCGTTCTAGTATGGGCACCGTATCACGTCACGCTTTGCTTTCGCATTGAAAAGATTCAACGTAACTTTGTCCGCTACGCTCTACGACTGTTACCATGGAACGATCCGGTTGTTCTTCCGCCGTACGAGGATCGCTGTGCTTTAATTCGTCTTTCAACATTGGCTGATAGAAGGATTCTTCTGCAACGGCTGTTCATATTCGACATTCTGGACAACAATGTAGATTGTGCTGAACTTCTAGGGAAAATCCAGTTCAATGCACCGGCTAGGCAGACGCGACAAAATGACCTTCTCCGTATTCCTCAGCATCGTACAGTCTACGGTCAAAACAATCGACTGGATTGCTGCCGTCGTTTCAACGAATCGCGTGAAGATTATGTTTTTAATATTTCGAAAACCATGTTTAAAAATAGGATTAGTACTTTAACTAGAAATTAATAATTCTGTCTGTGCGTTTTTATTATACGAAGACAAGTAAATAAAATAAAAAAAAAATTACACTCAGAACCAGAGCTGGCAAATGTCATTTTCAATGAAAGATCTCACTTCTGCCACTAAACGATGATAGAGATTTTCTTCAAAATCTCATCGATTTTTTTGTCATGACAGAACCCAAGCAACACACATGTTCCATAGCAGTTTATATAACTTTTGTACGACAGGTTTCGGTTGTAAAGAAGTTTACTCAACATAATTCTATGAATTGGTTTTGCTTGGGAACGTGACAGTGTTGTGATCATCATAATTACTAGCTCATTTATTGCTATTAATGTTACTTGTTGATGTCAAAATCGCATAAGAATTATTATCATGAGCTAATGATAGGTAGATTCGTCTTGTGATAGTGAGAGGACCTGTTTTCTTATTGTCACATGACGACCGTGATATTTGCCAGCTCTGCTCAGAACACTCCTAGAAATTCACCTGGAATTACTATAAATGCTCCTTAAAATCATTTCTACAATTGCCTTGAAATTCTTGTCAAGACTCTTTTAGAGTTCTTCCTAGAGCTAGAGCTTACCTTAGAATTGTTCCCTATTATTGGTCCCTTTTTAAATTTGGAATTGATTCCTTTTAAATTTTTTATAAAATTCGCATGAAATTTTCATAAAATTATTCTTTTAAACAGTGATTGAATCTTTAATATAGTCCAAATTTCTTGGGTATTTCCAAGGTCCAAAAAGCCACACTTGGCACCGTAGTGTTATTTAGCGATAATTCATTGCATCAATAACAAATTATTTTTTTAGATCTTAGAAAAAAATTTAGACCACGTATCATGAAAAATACTATTTCTAATAAAACTGTTAACAGATTTTAGGAGCTTTAAAATTAAGATCATATTTTGCGTACTTTGACGCGAAGCGCTGAAGATTGTGAGATGCTGGAGGGATCGTTTTTGCTTACTGGGCAGTAAATCATGGATGAAACCCCAAGCTCTTCCACAGCCCAATATATCGCCATCGTCATTTGTATATTTGAGATTAACCATCAACATCGGATACTATTTGCATAATCGCAATATTTCGGTCATGTTTTGTCGCGGAGCGTTATGATTCTGAGATGCTCGATGGTCCTGGAGGGATCATTTTTGCTTACTGAGCAGAAAATCATGAGTTTAGAATTTTAGTTTATTTACGCGGTGATGATGTTGGTTCACTCGCAACTATTTTGAAAAAAATTAAGTGTTTTCAAACGAAAGTGTACCAAAAGTGCTTCTGAACGTGTTTCGTAGTTGGGTGTGGTGAAATTCGTGCATTCCCGGTTGATTTTGGAAATCCGTATCACAAAATTGCCCACCGATTCCTTTTTTTGCCGTTCGACGACGACGGGTGTGCTTTAGTGAGAGTGACGTTTATTTGATCCGTTTCTTTGCACGGGTGTGTTTTTTTTTGTAACTAGCGTAAGTGTGCCTGCGATTTGCATTGAGTGTCGGAGATCGTAAGTAATCTGAAGGATGCCTCGCTGGATACGCCTAAGACTGGACGGGCAGTAGCTGGTGGCCGTGAACGGACGGAGGTGCCGGGCAAAGGTGTTTATCCTAGACAAATAGTAAGTTACAAATTCGCTGTTGTCGTTGTCGTAGTCGCTGTCGTAATCGCCGACGTAGTCGTAGGCAGTACCGTTAGTATATTTAAAATTACCCACCAACCGCTGAAAATATGAATTATCGCGTATTTCTGTTGTTCATTACATGCCAAGTAAAATTCGAGAACGTAATTTCATTTGAATAGCTTGTTCAACTAGGTCTTAAACAATCGTCACGTCGGTCATAGCTTGTTATCATTACCTGAACCATGCGTAAAGAGAAAATCGAAACATTTAACGTTGCGTGAAAATGGATCTTAATAAAGGCCTCTTTCGTAGCTTTTAGTTTAAGGATTTCAAAGATCATCTGTTGCAGTGGTTTGCTTACTGAGCAAAAAAAGGCGGTCTCAGATCCTTTCACATTAAAAATGTATGGTTAGATCGCTTGTTTATCGTGTATTTTGTAAAACTTTTCGTTGTCGTCGGTGCCGGGTCTGAATAGTCATAAAAACTTGAGTAACGCTATAATGTGATATAAGAGGCTCGGTGGCCTTAGCACAACCGGTTTTGCTTACTGAGCAAAACATCATGAGTCTAATCTCAAGCCCATCCACATTCAAGTTTCGTCAATCGTTTTATCTGTTAACATTACTACATGGTAATAACAGCAACTCGATGATAAAAATGGAGCTCGTCTGCCTAGTGGCAAACGCTTTTGCTTATTGAGCAGAAGACCGTGGGTTCAATCCCAAGCTCCTTCGCGTTATATGATTGTTAGGACATCACTTCAGCTTATCGTTTACCAAAACGAACCTTGCTGCAAATTCAACCCTATTACCCAATATCCCAGTGATTCCTCGTGGAAGTGCAGAGGTGTTCTCGGCTTCCATCAAAGCGAGTGTCACGTCAACACATTCCTACCCCTTCCTTTCTTGACCTGTGTTCGGGCGCGGCCGGCGCTGGTATTGCCTAGTTTGAGATCACCAGTGTTTACACATTGAGGATGATTGCTAGTCGCAAGCATCGTCTATTGGTTCTCTGTGTAATTACAGCTGATCTGGCAATAACAGAGCAGCAACCGTGGGCGGTCAATCATGCTCATGCTCATGCTCAGAAAATCATGAGTTTAATCCCAAACTCCCCTTATGACTTTTAAAATGCATAATCCCTAAACAAAATGAATATTTTCTTTCGATAGTCGGCTATCGAGAAATTATACGAGCAACACATAAATAATATATAATTTTGGTTATATCGCCAACATGAGGCGAATTCTAATCGAATACCCTACCCGAACCTCCAACTCCGTAGCACTAGCTAAGTCGGTGGCCTCTCGTTAAGTAAGTAATACATCAGTCATGCTTCTGGAATTCTTGTTTAGATTGGAATCAATGTTTACTCCCCAGCATTATTTCTGAAAGTAGTCCGACTGCGAATTTCAAAAGAGTCGTGAGTGTCGCTAGTATTCAATCTACGAAGTATATCAAAACAACGCTAACGCTAACGCTAATATCGAAAGATTTCCAAGGCCTCAATGAGACTTGAGAAGTTTTTCGGGCTACAGAATCATGAAAGTAATCCAAAGGCTGCTATGCTGAGCGCATTAAAGAAATTCTTTTAGGAACCTTGAGCTTGAAACAAAAAATCTTGGAATCTGTTTTGAACTTGGATTAATTTACAGGCAAATAGTAAAATGGAATTTAGATGAGAATTGGTATAATCCAAAGCTTATTCTGAAAAGAACTGGTACGGAATTCTAGAAAAGAATTTGAAAGGCTTTGTGAGGAAAGCTTCAGAACAATACTTGGGAAATTTAAAGGCAATTATACGTAGAAGTACATGGTAATCCTGAAGAAAAACAAAATCCAAGGAGAATGTGAGGAAATGTACCGGAGAATTTCAAAGAATCTCTGAGAAGAACTCAAAGAGAATTCAGAGGATAATTCCACAAAATATCCAAAACTCCACATCTCCAATTAAATTCTGATAAGAGTTCCAAAGCAATGCGGACAAGTACTTCTTAGGAATTCTGACATTAATTTCAAAAGAATTGAGATTACAATTCGAAAGGAATCTGTGTCTGAAGTTGGTTCAATTCCAGAGTTAATTAGCAGTAGTTTTGAGTTTAATTCCATTGAAGTTCAAACTAACAAGTTTAGAGGAGAATTCAACAGAATTAAAAATCATTTGTAACGTAATGTTTGAAATTTTTTAAATAGGGGAAATGTTGGCTTCGGCAATACCTTAACCTATTATCGTCAGGGGGTAAACAAAGTCCTAGAGCACTCAAATTTGGCCAATAGTTGCTCTGAAACACAATGTATCCACATGCCAAAATTGAGCTTTCAAGGACGTTGTTTACCCCCTGACGATAATAGGTTAAGGTGATACTCTAAGGAAGCCTTAGCGTGAAACTTCAAAGGCACAAATGTCAGCTTCCACAAAACATACAAATTTGAAATTGCTACTCTCTGTTTGTAGTAGCACAGCAAACAAGGAGTAGCTATTTCAAATTTGTATGTTTTGTGGAAGCTGACATTTGTGCCTTCAAAATTTCACGCTAAGGCTTCCTTAGAGTATCACCTTAAGGTATTGCCGAAGCCAACTTTTCCCCTAAATGGTTGTTACAAATTATCATGGAAATTTAATGAAAAATTCGAGAGAAATTTTGAAAATAATTCTAAAGATGAAAAAGAAGAAATTCCAAAAAGAGTTCCAAAGAAAACTCTGATATAAAATACAAGGGAATTCATAATACATTCCGCAGACTGGAAGCATTATGTGGGCCACACAAACTCACTCGATGGACCGCATGGGGCCCGTGGGCCATTGGATATTCATCACTGATCTGGGATATGCTGAGTACTTGGCACAAATGCGCTACATTAGGGCTAACATATTCCAGGTTAGCATCTAGATAGAGCTGGAATTAGGGCCTAACGGCTTTTGTAAACAATGACTTTTCTCGATGATTTCTAGGAATTCAAGGCGCACCAACGCAAACCAACATAACCATCGGGTAGGGGAAGACTTCCCCTAGCTGACAGTGATATTGATTTGCTTGGGCGAGCCTTGAGTTTCTAGAAATCATCGGGAGAAGTCATTGTTTACAAAATCTGTTACGCCCTAATTCCAGCTCTATCTAGACATATTGTTTCAAGTTTACTTTAGATTCGATGAAAACAGGTCGAAAATCAAATGGTCGTAAGGACAGAAGGTCAAAAGCACGGAAGGTCAACGTGGACTAAACATCAGATGGACAAAAAGCCGATTTCCAAAACCTCATACAACAAAACCTTAAGTGGAATTTGCATGTTGAACAAGTTCACAGTAAATTAGTAATTTTTTTTTTGGAATTCTTCGACAAACAGTTCTGTTCTATGCACACGTTCATTCACAAATTTATTACTTAAACATAATATGGCAAAATGCATGTAAAATATCTACAACTTTGAATAAACTCATGAACATTATTTTCTGGGAACAGTACTGTTAGAACACTAAATGGAATGCATCGATATGATAAGCGAAATGTAAACAACATTAGACTAACTATCCCTAGAACGAACTACGTTCGAATTGGTTGTAGTTATCCCGGTTTAGTAAATTTCAATAATTTATCAATGTATCTTAAAAACAATCCATCGTTTCATACATCCAAAATGGTTTTGAAAAGGTACGTCACAGAAAACATTGCTTATACGTAAGAGTTTTATGTTCACCCAAACACTGTAATTAACTTTCATTTGCACAGTTGAATATCGAAAAAGAACCTCCCAATGAGCCTTTAGACTGCCTGAGGTTCATTAAAACTATTTTGTATACATTGTTATGAATTAGTTAAGAGAAGAAACCAAGAATTTTAAACTATTTTCAATTAAATTCTGTACAAATATTTTGAAAGGGGTTACGCCTGAGAGTGATACAGAATGAATTAAAACATATTTCCTTCTTGGCTTTTCCCTTTGACGAAAAAAATAAAATCTATCTATCTATCTATATAGGGGAAATTGCTCTAATGTTGGCCTATGGATCTAAGATTGGGCCCATCGCTAAAAATCTGCTATTTATCAATTTTATCTAGATGAAAGCATCATTGGGACCGTATTAATGGATATTTTTGGTCGCTATTGAAAATTTAGTTGATTGCTGAATTTTTGTATGGGCCAAAATTAGGGGCATTTAGGCCGACATTACATCCATTTCCCCTATATATAAATGAACCCATCGGCTTGAAAATTAGTATGCAGGGGTTTTTGGGGCCGGGAAAGGTTCTTATGATGGTTCGATACCCCTCCCCTTCTGTAAGGGGGGTTCCCATACAAATCAAACAGAAATTTCTGCATAACTCAAGAACTAATCAAGCAAATGAAACCAAATTTGACATGTGGAGGTCTAAGGAGATTTTCATAGGGGGTAGCCCCTTAGATAAGAGGGGGGCGCTACGTACAATATAGCATGATTTTTTTATTCGGCGCATACACTCAAGCTTATATTCAATCCCGAGCAAGGCCGGGCACTCAGCTAGTAAAAAATAAATATCATCCCCAAATGGGCGACTATGATACTCACGCTTGTGTTTGATGTCAGGAAGTTGCTACTGGTACGAATTCAAATCCCGTCTATCTAGTCAAAATCTCGAAAGCTGACCATTAAGATGACGTCACTTCGGCTGATGTTTACACTCAGATGAGCTAGTCTGAGTGTATGTTAGCCATGATTGAAAGGAGCCTAGGATTTAACTCATGATCTTCTGCTCAGTAAGCAAAAACGGTTGTAACTAGGTCACTGAGCTCCTCACATAACAACAAACTATTACGAATGGCGATCGTTCAAGCCCGGTAACCTAAAGCTCAAATGAAAGCGGTTTGTTTCTCCATGCGGTTATGTTTGGAAGCCCCTCACATTCAATGTGAAGAAGGCTATGATCTTTGCTCAGCAAGCATCATAGATCACTACATACAAACCATTGCGACTATTTTGTATACATTGTTATGAATTAGTTAAGAGAAGAAACCAAGAATTTTAAACTATTTTCAATGAAATTCTGTACAAATGTTTTGAAAGGGGTTACGCCTGAGAGTGATACAGAATGAATTAAAAAATATCACCTTCTTGGCTTTTCCCTTTGACGAAAAAAATAAAATCTATATCTATCTATCTATATAGGGGAAATTGCTCTAATGTTAGCCTATGGATCTAAGATTGGGCCCATCGCTAAAAATCTGCTATTACCTTACGCTACGAACATTTTACCGTAAGGTAATAGGACTGTTTCCGTACCTGCATTTTTGCTTTTACTGTTAATTGCTTCTGCCTGCGGTAAGAAAATCATATGCTGCAGAAAGTGCTGTACAGAATCTTACAGAAAAGCAAATTCGGAAACAAATCTAAAATCACGATTTAAGTTCGGTGAAAATGAGGACTGCCACGTAAAAATTTAAAAAAATCATCGGAGCTCATCAGCCGGTCCAAATACACTATGCAAGTCAAAACCTATAACCTACATCTTTAACCAGACTGAATCAAAAGCAACGAACACCAATTAATACAAGGTGTTGTTTTTTGTACTTAAGTTTTTCGGTTATGACTCAAAAACGGTAAGACATGTAACTGAAACTGAGAGAAAAAAATTCGTGGAAATTTTTATCAGTTTAATTTTTTTATGGATTGCTGAGATAATTTTCTAATCTTATCGTGTCACTAAAAATCTATTTTTCTACAATACTTTGTTTGTGAGCTATGAATTTTCAAAGAACGTGATGTCCGGGATAATCCGGAAACTTCAACTAAAATTTATCGGGTAAATTAACCACCCAATGTTTTTTCTCGTTCATATGTGATGATGTGCTGTAATGGAACTAACCATCAGGGCAAGGATTACCAATGTCTGCAGATATTTTACCGGTTGTAAAGTTCTGCGTGATGGTTTGTTGCAGCAGGGTGAATCAGCTTCGTTGAAGACCTTTGGAAGACAAATGACCAGATGGCCATCTGTAATCATTAGCAAATCCACGAACCCTCGTCCAGTCAACAAATCCTTTGATTCCCTTAGGCTGCCCCTCAACCTCAACAGGAGACGCAGTGCTAGCTCCAAAACAGCCGAATCAAAATTAATTAAAAATTATTAAATAATCAGCGGAAAAACATACGCAGCAAAAATTCACACGTCAGCTTAAGCGCGGCCTACTGTGACTCTACCCGATACATTTTAGTTGAACTTTCCGGATTATCCCGGACATCACGATTGTAAAAATAGAACCCCTATAGCCAAAAAGTTTGTTTGTTTCTTGTTATCCTCATTCCAATTCTCGCAGAATGGACTGTTATAGAAAGAATAAATAAATAAAAGACTATTATTATGTTATATAATATGTATGTGAACAGAAACACGCATTAACTTTAAACCGAAGTGATTGAAAAGAACTTGAACCCCCATAAAAAAAAATTTCAACCAAACCGGAGTATTGCTCAGATGTTAACTACTGTACTAATAATTGATTCTGATTTTTCTCAAAAGCATTAGTTGTCTCAGTTTATCAGTTTTTGAATGACACACCTTGCTACGACACTGCTATATTGCCAAATGCAGAAGATGCAGTGTTTGCGAATTGAAATTAGAGTAGATTTTCGTAAGAAATTCAAATTATAGATTAAAACCCACTTTTAATGACGAGGCATTAATTGATATTAAATAACGAGATGAACTAGCCTACGACTAAAAATCTCAAAAATAAAGTTAAATTAACATTAAAATTAACAAATCATTCACAACCTTGTTTGCTAATTGACATTGACAAAAGTTTGGGCATCCCACGAAAAAAAAAATCAATAAATTACGTTGAAATTGAGTGGAATTTCCCCACCATACTGCCTTCTGCCCAATGCCACCTGATAAGTGATAAACGATTCAAGCATCAAACTGTCCCGACTTGCAGCTCTGGTCGGCCCCCGCCTTCTTCGATCAATCCCATCCCACCTATTTACCACTTTTTCAGGGTTTTCCGACGCGGCAGCGGTATGAACGGTACGCAATTTTCCCATCGTGCTTTTGCTTGTACTATAGGTACTACGCTGTAGCAGCACAGTGCCTCAGCCTCAGCCAAACCCCAAACCAAACTCGGTCCCCAAAATGGTGATGGCAAAGATGGTGGCGGAGGATCACCGTATGGAGTCGCCGTCGTCGACGCGCACATAGAACAAAGCCTACTGGGTGGAAAGAGAAAATGGTGGATGGAGTCGCAGAGCGGAAGAGATTCACTTTCACTTTTTTTTCCGGAGGGCTGGGGCGTGAGGCACAAATTCAAAACAAAATCCCTTTCCTCCCTGCCGCCGCCGCGCAAGGGTTCCGTTTTTTACCCTTTCGACCGATAAGGATGCGACGGGAGGGGATGCTGATCACTTTTGGGTCCACTTACCTTTCTTCCGCAACCTGTGGTCTTTGGTTTTTCTTCGCTAAGTTTCTGTTTTTTTTTCCTCCTGTAATGTCCAGGATTGAGTTTGGGAAAAAACGGGACGCTCACTATGGGTTCATCCTGTCAGGACGTCGTCACCACTCGGAATGAGAAACCTGGCGCGCGCTTGTCTACTACTCCGGGGGAACCAACACCACACCAAGAGAGAGAGACAATTAAATGTGTGTTTGAAAAAGCTGGACTTTATTATTATCGATTAAAATAAAAATATATATTTTATTTTTACGACTGTAGCACAGGACTGGAACTACTACACTACCACTCCTGATTCCTCTGGCTTCTGCTACAACTGCGCCTGGCGCGCACAAGGATGGGAGACGTACCGCACATCCTGTGTGTGTTTGGCAATAGTAGGGCCTCACCCCGCCTGCGCCACACCACGAAAACACACTTCGATAAACGAAACGGAACGGAACGGAATGGGTGTTGTGTGGTCGGGCGCGCTGCTGCATGCCCAGTTAGGGTGTCTCCTAAGCTGCTAATCTAAAAAAATTAAATTCCAGGGGCCCAGTACCGTACCATGCGTCACCATGACTCACTTTGAGATCTGATAGAAAATCATAAAGTGCAAGAGTCATCTACCGAGTCACCCTAGCCATCGTGATTCACACTCGTCGTCCGAACGGTGCGCACTATCACACATTCTCAACACCCACTCGTCCCTCCGCCTCTCCGAGCTCAGGAGCTGTCGCGATACCACCCAGTCCAACTCAAGGGACCCGATAATCCTCGAAACACGCGTAACCATGAATGAACCCACCCGCTCCTAACTTGCTACCTTCATCAATCAAACGCCAAAACAGAGCCCCTCGTCGTCCCAGTCCGAGAACCTCTGCCACACAGTTGCAGCTCATACCAGGGACCTGTTTCATCAAAATTCTTTTCCTCGAACTTTGTTACTACTGGGGTTGGAGTAGAATTACGTCGTAAAACCGTTTCCAACGAGCACCGCTGCTACGGACGAGCGAGGGTGGGAATTATTGTTTGTTTTGCTTTTTTTAGCTATAGCCCAGCTCATGTATACCATTCCAAACAGCAATAGCCACATAAGAAGACGCTTCTGTCCGCTGCCCCTGCCTTGCCACCTCACGATACGATAAGAAGCAAGCGCATAATGTTTTTATGTATACCCAAACAGCGAACCCTCACCCCTATTTTCGCGTTGCTTTTCCGCACGATCCACATTATGTACCTAATATTTCCTACAAGCATATTCCGTAGAGACGACGACGGAGAACAAAATCGCTTTTCCTCTCGCAAAGTTTTCTGTTTTGTGTAGTATCGCAGCTCCCAGCAGAATAGCGCTAGCAGGTCGTTTTAGCCAAGCGTGGCTCCGTGCTGCTGGTGGTGCGCGTGAGGAAGAGCTCTGTTTTGTACACAGAGTCAGCGAGCACGTGCTTCAGTGCGCAGGCTCGCGCATTCTCTGCTAATAGTATAGATCGCAATCACATGGGCAGCCAACGAGATGCATATGGATGCACAGAAGAGCACTCTGCAAGGTATGGAAGTGCCCTGTTGAAAAATTGGAAGATGCATGGTACACGTGAATGAAAGTGGTCTAACCTATGAGACAGATGATGCTACCAATAATCGCAAGTATGTCCCATCTATAACACATGATTATTATCTGATGATGATGGATGGCGTGGTGAAGAGAATGTCGTTTCTGTCGAGGTTTTTGCCTCTCTCATTCGTAGGTAGAGGAGAGTGGGCACACTTGAGCCCTTGTTTTAATGTTGGATATATCTCAGCGGGAAAATCAAATCTTGATGCGGTTTTTGCACAGGATCATAGGGAAGTATATTTTGTAATTTTTGAATACTATAAAGCCTCTTAAGTGATATACAACGTCTCATAAGTAAGTTGTTTCTGAAACAGAGCCCAAAAACGCATTTTTATAAATTAGGGAGCCTTGATCCCCTTTTCGTGACATGCATTTTTGTAAGCGAGAGTGGACTCAGGGACCTTTCATATAAGTTTTTTAATTCTCTCGAGCCACTGACACGATTTATTCATTCCTAAAAGTACGTTTTTCATAAATTTTCCAGGACACGCAGTTTTGAGAATTAGGGAAGTCTTGATCCTTTTCAGGCCTGCCAAAACAGAACACACCCTAATAAATTTGTTATGGTTATTTTGCATAACGACGTGTCTAGTGTATCATCCAAACCATTTGTGAAAAAGTTCGACTATTTGGGTTATTGTTCGTTTATGGTATTTGTTTATTAAGGCACTCAATCTCACACACACACACTTAATCCTGAGTGTTTATAATCCTTGGGGATCAAGTCTCTCCTAACTGAGAATCCAACTTCAAATTAAACTGAATCAAATATCAGGGAGTGAAAACATAAGAACTACTCTCAAAAATATAGGTAGGATGGATAGGGGCAAGAAGACCATACGGGGCGAGATGGGCCACCGTTCGTTTGGGCATAATACCTATTAACTCAATCTAATTTTTTTACAAACTTGTTGAAAATGCTTCTAATATGCATCTCCATGAAAACCGTATCAAAATTCAATTACATGTCTAAGATAATAATAGAAATGTAACATTAGCTCAAAATCTCTAGAATATTATAAGATATGCAGTCAAGAAAACAAGCATTGCATTCACTATATTACATTTTACACGTAACTGTTGCTAAAAGAACTTATGTTTCTATTTCACATGATTCCTGTATGTTATTTTCTAGTGAAAACCTGTCAAAACGTTAACTTTTTTAACTTTAACGTTGATCGGAGCAAAAACTAAAATTTTTCAAACATAATAATTTATTGGGTCTATCATATTTTATCCATATTTTGTATATTGTATATTATCAAACATATTCCAAAGCATGAGCATGATCACAGCTATCATACATTTATGAATGTTTTTCATGTGTTACATACATACATTTATTTGTACAACATCACATTTAAGATAAGACATAATCAACAATAGTACGCCACAATACTCGGTTTGCGGCTGCCGCTCTTCATCCTTGGTCATGCCCAATGCTAGATCACGCTCTACCTGGTCGGCCCGTCGTGCTCTCTGCGCTCCACGCCTTCTTGTGCCAACCGGATCAGTAGCGAACACCAACTTTGCAGGGTTGTTGTCCGGCATTCTTGCAACAGGCTTTGGCCACCTTCTGGATGCTGGGCCCGCCGTAGAGTGCAGCGAGCTTGTGGTTCATCCTTCGCCGCCACTCACCGTTCTCCTGCACGGAGATCGTCCTTAGTGCTTGCAGGTCCTCCTCGAGCATAGCCCATGTCTCGTGTCCATAGAGGACCACCGGTCTTATTAGCGTTCTGTACATGGTACATTTGGTGCGGGGGTGACTCTTTTTTGACCGTAGTTTCTTCTGGAGCCCGTAGTAGGCACGACTTCCACTGATGATGCGCCTTCGTATTTCACGACTCACATTGTTGTCAGCCGTCAGTAAGGATCCAAGGTAAACGAATTCCTCCACTACCTCGAAAGTATCCCCGTCTATCGTGACATTACTTCCTAGACGAATCCTGTCATGTTCGGTTCCGCCTACTAGCATGTACTTTGTTTTTGACGCACTCACCACCAGTCCGACCTTTGCTGCTTCGTGTTTCAGGCGGGTGTATGGTTCTGCCACCGTTCCAAATGTTCTTGCAATAATGTCCATGTCGTCCGCAAAGCACACAAATTGACCGGATTTCGTGAAAATCGTACACCGGCTGTTGAGCCCGGCTCGTCGCATTACACCTTCTAGAGCGATGTTGAAGAGTAGGCATGAGAGTCCGTCACCTTGTCGCAGTCCCCGGCGAGATTCGAATGAACTGGATAGTTCACCCGAAACCCTTACGCAGTTTTGCACACCGTCCATCGTTGCTTTGATCAGTCTGATCAGCTTCCCAGGAAAGCCGTTCTCGTTCATGATTTTCCATAGCTCTGTGCCTGTGCGGTCGATACTGTCGTATGCCGCCTTAAAGTCGATGAACAAATCAAGAGCAAATTTTCATTATGTCGTAAGTAACATTCGCACCAATCCGAGAAAAATAAAGTTTTGTTTTGATGACCGAAAAGTTATTCCTATTTCCAAGTAAACACATATAATCTCATAGTGATAGCAATGTTTAACATATTTAGCAGGGTTTTAATCATACAAATGCAAATCGCTTGCTTTCATGCTAAAAAATACTGGTTTTTGAGTCAAAAGTTATTATACGTCGTTTGGTGGCCCCTATTGTTACTTAAGTCAAAGAGTATTTACCAGGATATTCGGGAGAATCATCAATTACGTCTCCTTACGTGCAGCCCATTCATCATTTTAGGACCACCGAAATCATCTTAGCAACAAACAGTTCGATTTATTCACTTTAATAATGAAAAAGCGAAACGACGAACGTACACTTTTCACGGGTTTCTCAGCGCTGTTACTTAAGTCAAACGGCATCTCCATAGAAATTGGGTGACTTAAGTAACATCGAAAACTATTTTGATCGGAAGGTGATTACGTCAAAAAGCAATTTAACTGGTAAATAAATTTAAAAATGGGATTTGATCCTATATTCGGGTATATAGTGTAATAGCAGGAGAATCGATTGACACTGATAGCTCGACTTTGTTTACTTTTGTTACATTCGACGTAATGAAAATTTGCTCTTGAAATGATGCGTTGAGACCTGGTATTCACGACTTTTCTGGAGGATTTGCCGTACGCTGAAGATCTGGTCCGTTGTCGATCGGCCGTCGATGAAGCCGGCTTGATAACTTCCCACGAACTCGGTCATTTTAGGTGATAGACGACGGAAGATGATCTAGGATAGCACTTTGTAGGCGGCATTCAAAATGGTGATCGCTCTGAAGTTCTCACATTCCAAATTTTTTCATGTGTTATGATGTGTTTTTCTTTGGGGGACCATATTGCCCCTATCTACCCTACTTCTTTACTTTATTTAACGTCGGTCTCTGTTCCGCAATCTAGAGCCAATCACCGACGAAAAAATATAGTTCCTAAATCTGACGCAAATGTCACCATAACATTACCTTTCGTCTAGAAGATACTTTGTAGAAACTCATCCGAGGGGGATCAAGTGTGTCCTTGCCCTACAGTACCGGACAAAAGTATATCATCTCGTGATTTTTCTCTCTTCAAAATAGCTTAAATAGCTGAAACTTTCCTAAATGTGCTAGTCAATGAGACTTTTAAAATATCAACGCACCGGACTTTTAAAAAAAATCCACGAACCTGCATTTTAAAACATAATAAGTACAGTATTGACCCGATTTTGTCAGCCCTGTTTTTGAAAATCTTCTCTAATGTTCTACGAAACCCATGTGCGTTTTCAGTAGTCTTATTGCACTAAAGTATACCTTAAACATCCATATTTAAAATGATTTAAATTTTTTTGGGAATACGGTTATGTGAAATTATTAAATTATAAATTCTGGGGTTGGCGAAATCGGGTCATTGCTGTTGAAGGTTCTGGAATTTGGACTATGTTGAAAGTTCTTGGGATTGGATTTTTTTCAAGGGTCTAGCACTTCGAAGAAATCTCTTAAAAAATTAAAGTAGAATTTCCAGTAGAAAAAAAAATCTAGGAAAATTCTTAATAAGTCGTAGTCGTGATTAGATAGAAGGTTGCTGTCTACACGACCTATTGTATAGTGGTCAGCTTAGATCAGAATTCTCACACCAGGCGCCGGGAATATACGATTTGACTTATAATTACTTGTTTTAATTTGAAAGCTCAACTAGATGGATGGTTGCTTTTTTGGCTTGATCAAATGTATAGTGGCCAGTTTAGTTGAAAATTTCTTCACCAGGCGGCACTAATGTACGAAGGGACTCGCTGCCTTTGGTCGAATTGTTCAGATGCGCAAGACCTATTGAATGGTGCACAGTTTAGTTCAGAATTCTGTCACCAGGGAAGTAAGAGCAATTTTGAAGTGAAGATTATTTAAATCGAAGTTTTGATAAGTGTTTCCTATTCTTCATAGTCATATCGGCCCAACTGGAACTTCGCTTTTGTGTTCAACTTTTATTTCATCTGCTATATTGGAACTGCCGTCGTTATTTGTGAAATGGAGATTATAACTTATTGTCTTGTAACGTAGTCTACGATTTGCAACATTAATGGCATATATCAGCGAAAGAAAACCGGACAAAAGACTTATCAAAATGATACCATAATGTTTGAAAATTTTAATACAGCCCTATATAATATGCCCAGTTCAAATTATAGTCGCTGAACATTTCAAATGGTCCTATCTGCTTTGATCGATTCTCTTCATCGACTTTCTCTTCTGATAACCATGCCTACGCAAATGCATTTGGTGCTAATTTTGCCACACAGTTGGATAGCAGCAGTTCCTATCTTGTGCTTAGAACGTTGAACACAGCAGGGAATACTTTTGAAGTTGAGTTATTAATGGAAGAGAAAGTCGATGAAGAGAATCGCTCAATGCAGATAGGACCTTTTGAAATGTTTATCTAGAATTATATAGTCTGGCGGATAGAATCTCGCACGGAGAACAAATTCGTTAAGTTAAGATAACAATCCTAATAGTTACTTTCACATGGAAAAATAATGTTGTTTGAAAGAAACCTATAGTTATTCCAACATTAATTTGACCGTCAATTCAATCATATCCACCTAACAGATTCAACTGTTCATCTTATACTCAATTCAACTATAACTTTGATCAATTATAACAAACGTCAAATGTAATTTATTTATATAATTCGGTTTCAACTGATCATCATAAATCCGCACAATTTTAACTTGTGATGCGTAGAGCAGGCGATAAGATTGCTGGCTCTCACGCAGATGAACACGGTTCAAATCTAAGTTGAATGTTCTTGTACACTTTTTTTATGATTTTTCAGTTGTGTTTTTGAGATCGATAAAGAAGCAAAACAAACTTCCTTCATATGTCAATAATGAAGAGCAGTTCGTTTAATAAACATTGTAAAATGTTGCTTTCCTAACAATAGTTTTCTTGAATCAACTAAAGCATAGTTGTATTTTGGAGTTTGACGTTTGTTCATCTATTGAAAAATATAGTTGGGCCAACCGAGGAGCCAACTATGGACTATAGTTGTTGCCCTCTATATATAGTCAAATCAACTAAAGTTTCGGGTTATCTCTAAAACAATTGAACAATATAGTTATTTTGACCGAAAAAATAATTACGTCTGCTATAATTTGTTCTCCGTGCGGGAACCAATTGAGCTGTCAAATAGCGAAACCAATCAAGCATATTATACGACCAACAACAGAAAAGCGCACATCAGCTTTTGCGAACAAAACTTCGAAAACCATTTTCTCGTTACTCAAGGCTCGCCTACGCAAACCAACACCATCATCGGGTTGTGAAAAGTTTCCCCTATCTGATGATGCTATTAGTTTGCGTTCGGTTGGCGAGAAAAGAACCACCAAAGTTTTGTTTATTAAAGTTGATAGTACCATTTCAAATGTTGTTCTACAATGTATTGAATTGGTTCCGATTTTGATATAGTTCAAACTCTCAAAAATATGTTAGTATGAAACAATTTAATTGAATTTCAATTTATTTAATTACACAGTTCGCTATTTGATATATATATATTTTTTTTTGAACAAAGATAAAGGACAAACTTAAATGTAGTTCAGTTTATCTGTTATAATTCTACAACATAAAACATCCGGAAATAATATGTTGAAGTATTTTAAACCCGTTTGTTATATGAAATGCATTTTCATTGGTGAATGTTCACTCCAGTTATTGTAAATAAACATGATTCAGTAAGTACCTGAACATTGATTGTACATGTTTGGAGCCTAATTTTGAATGGGATACTAAATTTGGAAATATGAAAATTGAATTCAATTAAGAATATTAGAAGTCGCCTAATTTCAAAACTTTGAATTGAATGTCTGTTTATATTAGTAGGTATAAAATTTATAAATCAATAAATTTTTTAAGCACCCAAATGTTGTAAGGTTCAAGGTCCTTGAATTTAAAATTCGTAATTCGAGATATTTCATTTGACACATGATCTGCATTGACTTTCTTGCATGTCTTCTGCTTATTAGTTGACTTATGAATATAATGAATGATCAACAGTATAGCAATTGCCAAAAAGTAAATTTATGGAGATATTTCTATCCGAACGTGCACTACAAATTTACATTGCCAGACCCGTTCCAATGCAACACAATACTGACTACTGCAGAATTGAAGCATACCTACATATGGATCTATTTTGCGCATGCGCGAAAACATGGAAAACATCCGAAAGAACAAAAAGTAAAACGTCAAACAGTACCCAGTGTAATCAAAACAAACTAAAAGTGATATTAGCTAATTTTCTTACAAAAATATGAAAGTTTGGCACGTTCTTTTAAGTATTATCATCTGTAAGTATACTTAATAATTACTCTCTGAACCAATTAGCAATAACAGCTAAGAACGCATCATTTCAGCCATCCATTGTTGCAGTGCATTTCGCTTCAGTGGCTTGGAGTTTTATGCACACATCCTCAATGGTGACTTTCTGGATTACAAACCCTTCGGCGGAGGAAGGTCAAAGAGCGATGAAGTACAGCAGACTATGCCATCAAAGGGCCAAAGCCCCAATTCGTTCCTAGACTACATCACCTACAAGGACAAGCAGTATTGTTCGATCTACGAGGAGCAAGCCCAGGAAGTGGAAGATCCCAAGGTCACAGAAGGGAAGCGTTCACTCAAGGTGAAATGCATCCCAGCCAAGGGAAACGGAACGTTGCATATAATCTACTCGCTGAAAGAAGTCATTAGCGTCCTTGCGCCGCACGGTAACTCCACCAAGCGAACCCAGGCCGGAAACTGCGTCGTTATGCTGTTCTACACGAAAACTTGCATTCACAGCGCTATGATGGCTCCACACTACAACGCACTGGCCCGTCATTTTCCGGACTTGAAAGTTACGGCAATCGATGCGTTCAATTTTCATTCGTTGAACACAGAATTCGGAATTGTAGGACTACCAACCATCATGTTCTTCCACCAGGGACGGCCACTGGTAAAGTTCAACGAAACCGAAATTACACTGGAAACGTTGGTGAAGTTTGTAACGAAACACAGTGGCGTTGAGCCACGGTTGGTGAATCACAAAATGACGATCAACGTTCCACACTACATCTCGGAGGATTTTAAAGGGCCCCTGTCGAACAAGGTGGAAAAGAAAACCGACTACTGGCTGTACGTTGCATGGATCTTCATTGTCGTGTGCAGTTGCTACTACTTCTCCAAGTCGTTGTTCTATGTGCAGATAATCGAGATGATCAAGCGGAACTGGAGGGAATCGGAGGCGCACCATCGGAGTTAAGGAGAATGATATCGGTATTGAAAGATGCGAAGTTTCTCAAAATGTTAGTCAATGCGGTGTTTTAGGACTAGTTTGTAACTTATTGTTTCCTTGCGTGAGCTTTAGCTATTTGTTTTTTTTTCGAATAAACTGTTAAAATGGAAGTAAGTTTCTTTAGTTGCATGACGTACAAAGACGTCTTCTTATCCATGTCGGATTGCATCTTCGAAAGGAAAGACCAGGGATCTAAAAAATATAGTGCGATCCTGCCAGGAGTCGAACCTGGAATCTTCTGATCCGTAGTCAGACGCGTTATCCATTGCGCCACAGGACCTGTTTCTGAGGAGAAAATTAAATAATCACAAAAAGTCAGACAAGATACACAGAATGCTTTGTATGCTCTTATTAGATCTAATCCTCCGTTATACGCATAAGAGTAGCTCGGTCCGTAAGGATTTCATAAAACATGGGACAGTTATGATTATAAAAGCAGTAATCATAATTTATGATTAGACTTTGGCAGCCCTATGAATATATCCCATATGGTCTAGTGGCTAGGATATCTGGCTTTCACCCAGAAGGCCCGGGTTCGATTCCCGGTATGGGAAATTTTTTGAACAGTAATTTATGATCATGTTTCTCCTTCTGAGAAGTTTTCTTCTAACAAATAAACATTAATTTTACTAATATTTTTTTAAGAATAACACATGAGTTAAAAACATGTATTATAATCAATTGAATTTCAATATTTATTACCTGTTGCTTACAATAAATTAAATATTACAAAGTAGTATAGAAGATTCCAACATGAAGATTTTCAATATGATTAGATAAATTTCCTATAAGAACTGGTAGATCATATAAATTTGGAAATTCACCACATTTTATCACAATGTCTTGGAGAACAGGTCCTACAATACGGATTTGTCGTTTTATTCATTCTTCCGCTATTTTTATGTAACAACAAATGCTACGTCTAAATGATCATTGCATTAGAACCGAGATTAGAACAGAGTTAGAGTGAAAGAGATGACGAATTAGGATCGCCATAACATTTATTTAAGTCTTCTCAACGTTGTACACTATCTTGAGTACAACATTGTGTACAAGAGAGCTTTGGGCTTTTTTGAAAGAAAATTGCATGAAAGGCGATAGCACAGATCAACTTCACAGACGGAATTAGTACGCACGTTGAGTCAAAGGTGAAAATTTGTAATTTGTAATTTGTAATTTATTGATAGCATAACGAAAACCTGTCAGTTACAGAACCATAAATCAGGCCAAGGAAGCAAGCAGTTCATTGGATTGGATGGCTTTTTGAACAAGGGGTAAAGATAGCGTCGGTACCTCTTTACATAATATCGTCAGGGGGTAAATGAATTCCTTGAGCGCTGATTTTTTGCATGAAGATGCGTCATGTTTCAGAGCATCGTTTTGCAAAAAAAAATCTTCATTCTGTATGACTTTGCGCTCTAAGGCTTGGCTATTGTTAGTTGAAGATTTTAAAAATGTGTGAACTCTGTATAATTTTAAATAGAAAAATATTATTGAAAAATAAAGATTTTTTTAAATCGTCTGAATAGAGTCGATATTGAACTTTTCATGTTCTATTGTAAGTCACTAGAACGCCGACTACTGTTCACTCGGCTGTCGACAGAAGCAGGCCACTCTCGATGTGTGTCACGCCATCGTCTCTTTACTCGGCAGCAACCATTGCACTATCAGATATCAGGCGGTCAAAAATAAAAAAAAATCGACTTTCACTAATCCTTATTTCGTTATTTTTGGTCGATAGTAAACATTTCAACTAAGAGAATCTGAAAGTTTCAAGCTTCTAGCAGTTTTAGTTTCTGAGATATGGGATGTCGAAGTCAAAAAAAGAGTAAGAAATGTACAAATTTTGACGCAAAAATACACTACCACTCAAATAAAATTTCATCCACTATTTATCATATAACTACCACATCATCATACATCGTTGGAAAGGTAATTTAATAAGATTTCCGAAAATAAAATCCATTTGGAAATTTGATGGAGACAAAAAAAAAATTAAAAATACAAATAGAAAAAAAAATAATTGAAAATTAATGAAAATTTAACTTTATTGATCACAAACTTTCGAGTCTCGCACATTCCCAGGCTAATTCTCAGCTCTGGATGAAGTTTTGAGTGTACTCTAACAAGTACTAAAGAGTTTGCCTGCCCCAACCTGCCCCATTGGAAATATAAGCGATTTGAAAATTTTCGGTTATTATGGGAGATTTCAAATTGTACAAGAGCCGGCTTGGAAACAAACTTTTTCAACAATTATTTTGTAACTTTTGGAGTTATTGTTATTGGAGATATTGTTAAAAAACATTTTCTAATATTTCATGACCAACTTTTAAAAAGGGCTTAAGCTTTTGTACAAAAAGAAGTCATCATTATCATAAAGTTCGCTTATGCTTTATTCTAAAGTAAGTACCTGGTTATGACAATTATAGAAGCATATGCGTAAGTATGTACCTACGCATATGCGCGGATGAGTTTAATTTATACCTAAGCCTGTACTTAACCTACTGTAGTGTCAATTTGAAGCCATAGTGTATTTTGTGTAGCTTTTATTTAAACTACTACAGTGTAATTCAAATTTACGGTTGAGACCAAGTGTGAGCATGGATAATAGAACCATTATTAATCTATTAGACACAAAATTAAGCCATAGTGACAATGTCCACAGAGCCATTGAATTCATTTGTGAAAATTATAACATCTCGGTGGAAAAACGTAAACGTCTCGATGAAAAGATCCATAAAATCGTTACTAAATACATCAACAAATGGCATGAAGCTAATCGCACGAAAGAGCGATTTGAGTCGTATTTTCGGAATTGGCTTGATGGAGAATTTGGCATCGAGAAATTCATCGAACAGGAGCAATGTGTTGCCTCAACCTCGGCCTCGGGAACAAAACGTGGATGACCTTCAAAACCTTTCTTGGATTTGAGTGAAAGAGGAAAACGTCGCGTCATCGATAAATAAGCAGTTGATCCAAAATTCGATACCATCGAGAAAGCTTTGTTATTTGCAAGACGGACCGCTTATAATCGAAAGGATCTTAATTTAGTTAAAGTTATTGGGCATATTTTAAAAAAACCAAAAAAGCTCTAAAACCATGCTGGCTCAACTAACTGATCAACGAGGAATGATGTCACCAGAAGAGGCTTTTAGTGTACTTATCGAGGCTGGATTGAGTAGATTCAGGGGGTAAGTCACTCTACCACCTTGTGTTAACACCCACAAAAACACACTCCAAACACCTTGCCACCCAGGCAGTCTCCACATAACAGATAGTTTTTCATCAATCCTGGCACCACTTCCAAGAATGTTTACATCATATGTTGTTTATAATAGACCAATCCATGATCTGATTTAATCATTCATTTTTGACAGTATTCATCTTTGGTATGATCTGCTTTTTATTGATCTGAACCTCTCAAATGAGTAAACAAACCAAACTAACCTGCCAAATTATTCAGAACGCTTGGTTTATTTATGTGACCCAGGATATCAGCGATTTTTTTGCATGTTTATTTCAACAATATTGAATTTGGGTTAACGATTTTTAGCGTGCCCTGCCTGTTAATTACACAATGTAGAACATTAACTACTTTTTAACTCCATTAATTACAGTTGAAAAAAATATCGTAATTAAAGTACATGAATTACATTTTACTTTTTTTTTAATTACATTAATTTATTATATGATATGAGTAGTAGCTATACTGAAGATCCGAGAGATGTCACCCCTTCAGTGGTAGGAAAATCATTTTTGCAGTATGGAGAATATCTAAAAATCCACGATTTGTGACTAAACATGCTTTCACAGAAGAAAACAAATAAACCTTATCACCATAGTAATGTACTCGTGCAATTTTTGTGCATCTAAAACCAGGGCTGGCAAATGTCATTTTCAATGAAAGATCTCGCGCGATATTTACAGATATACTTCTGTCACTATCATTGAATTAGAAAACGAATTTTTGTAGAATAATCCTGAGGACCCTCTCGAGGACATCCCTGAGGACATCATTGAGTACTGTCCTGAGGTTTATGCTTTTAAAAAATAAAAATTATAATATTGATAACGTTTAATATTATTAAAAATAGTACCTATAATCACAAATAGCCCTAAAGACACTTTACTTAGAAACTTGCAATATGGCCCACCATATGCCTTCAGCTGAGCACCGCTGGACCTTAAAGTATTGTATGATGAATTTTCCATGACTTGATAAAAGGTTCTACCAGCAGGGTAGATTACATAAATTACAATCAAATTTCTCGATCACCCCTTTCTCTATTCCGTTGTATGGGAAATCCGTTTCGAGAGACTCGTGCCCGTAGAGAACTACCAGTCTTATACACTTAGTACAGGGCGAAGTTTACCAGCTGTGAGCTTTCATTCGTGAGTAATCGACGTCTAAAGCCATTGCTTACAAAAGCAATTCGGCCCTTTTGAAATGTTCACACCGCATTACTCAATTACGAATTTCCGTCATTGCTAAATTTAATGCGGCATGAAATCGCCAATTCAAACTCATCCATCTTCACAAAATAGTTGTTCTCAAGGGAAGCATTGAACCAACTTCCTCCAACCAGTAGGATCCACTTTTTATTCCACTCACGGATTTTCTTTCTTAACGAATCACGAAGAATGTTCACATGGTTTCTTACAGATCTTCATCATTTTTACTCCCTAAAAAAGAGTGGAATTAACAGTACATGAACGGCGGCTCCTGGTTTACTGATAGTAAGTATCCGGTCGGCGGAAAGAGAACAGCTTCCTGTAGCGCTTGTGGTGGTATCTTTGCACCAGCGGGAAGCGGATCTTCGAGTCGTGGAACTGCTTGATGTGAGCACGACGGGTCTTGGAGGCCTCAACCGATTCGACCTTGATGATCTGTTGGGAAAACATTCGCATCAGTGATTCTTTCCGGGTCAATACTACCAAAAAGCAACTCACCTGAATGGAGTGGGCACGGGCACGGTGGTGCGAAGCCATATCGCTATAGCACTGCATGACAGCACCGCCAACGGTCAGATCACGATACTCGCGGTACATGTTGTGGGTACCGGAACGGGAATCGTAGCGCAGCCAGATGCCGAAGTTCTTCACGCGCAGCGGAGTTTTCTCCAGGATACGCTTGACCGAGACAATCTCACCGGTGGCCTTCTTGAACTTACGCAGCAGCCGCAGGAGTACCAGAAACGGGACTTGGCCACGATCTGGTCCGGTGCGAAGATGTGCATCAATTCCGCCATGTATCACGCACAGACTGTCGTTTGCTTATTGGATTTTGCAGGATTTTACCATAGGAGTAAAGAGCTATAGCTGTATACAGTCACCGTCAACGCCAATAAATAACGACGATCGCAGGGGGATCTGTCATTTTCAGCGATGTGGAAGTCATGGTTGCCAGTAAACATTGTATGTTGCCGCTTGACGTTTTGACAGCTCATTCGACACAGAAACACCCTGAAACACCCAAAAACACACAAGAAACACAATCAGCACAGTCACAAGGTGGCAGAATGACTTACCCCCTGAGTAGATTTCAGTACGAAGTAATACATAGTGAATCACGTTCAAGATTTCCACCTTACTATGTGATCGGAGCAGTGAAAAAAATATGCGCCCCTCCTAGTGAATTCATCGAAGAAAGTGCATTGAAAATAAGAGTGAAACTCCAGGCGCTGATGGAAAATACAGTGAAACGAATCGTCCAAATAATTGATGCAGAGCTCAACGAGTATATAGATAGGAACGATCTAGTTTCTACGGAACTGGTTCTTCTATGTAGCTGGGGTATGGACGGATCAACTGGATATTCGCAATATCATCAAGTGCTACCAGAAGGATGTCAGGACGATTCAGATGTATTTTCGTTCACTTTAACACCAATTCAGTCCTTCATGTACAATGATCGAAAGGAAATTATGTGGTTTAATCCCATGCCTCAAAGTATTCGATTTTGTAGGCCATTCATCCTTGAATTCATTAAAGAGAGTAAAGAAGTTATTCTGGCTACAAAATAGGATGTAGAAAAAAAAATGAGTGAACTAACGCCAGTGAAAATTGAACTCTCAAATGATAAGTTTATACTTGTTGATTTTGATTTTGTCCTCAGTATGATAGACGGAAAAGTCTTAACTTATATCACTGGAAATTCGTCGATGCAGAATTGTCCAATATGTGGGGCAACACCAAATGTAATGAATGATGCAGAGAAATTCGAGGAAGGATTTAAATTAAACGAAGAAGCCTTGCATTACGGCATATCTCCACTTCATGCTTGGATAAGATTTTTCGAATGCCTTTTGCATATTGCATACAGAATGGATATCAAAAAATGGTAGGTAACGAAACCGTTCAAAGAACTATATAAACAAAGAAAAAAACATGTGGCGACACAGCTTTACGAAAAATTTGGAGTAAGAGTAGATCAACCACGATCGGGTGGAGCAGGTACCAGTACTACAGGAAACGTTTGTCGAAGAGCATTTGGAAATCCCAAGCTTTTAAGCTCCGTGCTGAACATTGATGAAGAGTTAATTTTCAGATTCCGGAATATATTAATTGCTATTAACTGCCAAGAGCCAATAAACCCGGAAAAATTTGATGCATCTTGCAAGGAAACATATAGGCTCTATCTTAAATTGTATGATTGGTACAAAATTCCTGCAACCGTGCATAAAGTTCTCGCTCATGCCGGAGAAATAATCATACATTCACCAGCACCACTTGGTTCATTAGCGGAAGAGGCAGCAGAAAGTCAACATAAACAATTGAAAAAATATCGAACCCATCATGCAAGAAAACGATCAAGAGTAGAAAAATTACATGATGTCTTTATTCGTGCCATTAATGAATCGGACCCACTGATCAGTTCCATTTGGATGGCAAAAAGACGACAGAAAAAAGTATCCCTGGATTATCCCGACATCGTGAAAAGTTTCATGATATTTGAAAATTCTGTAAGTGATTCAGTAGTCGATACTAATAACTTCAATGCCTTGGAGGAACTTATGAAAGCAGTCGATGAAATTGAAGAAGAATTTGTTCATGATGATATTGTAACAGAGGAATAAAAAGAAATTCGTTGAAACATATTTTTTTTTTTTATTAACTTTTTATTTGTTCCAAATTCAAAATAAATTACATTTCATTTTTAACCTAGGTGCTCCAGTTACTACAGTAACTTACCAGCCTTAATTGTTATGATATATATCTAAGTGTTTTTACATTGTTCCCTTCTTGGCAATTCAGTATTTTAAACAGGTTTTTTAAACCTGCATGTCAGTATAACAATTGATAGCTTAAAACTAAATAACTAAAACTAAATCTTATCTAAGTATAAAGGGAATTAATCGTTGCAATTGAGGATTGTAACGATTTTTGCCGGAAATTATTAATTATTTTGATGGACATTTGTGCTAAAGTTCGTAAACATTCGAAATTCTATGTACTTCGGTAGTACTGTACCAGGGAGGCAACTTCAAAATCATCTTCAGAATTTTGTTCTGAATCCTTTGAAGTGCTTTTTTCCTGGTAGTGCAACAACTAGACCATATTGGCACAGCGTAAAGCATGGCCGGTCTAAAAACTTGTTTAAATATTAGAAGTTTATTCGTCAGGCAAAGTTTGGATTTCCTGTTAATAAGAGGATACAAACATTTTATATATTTGTTACATTTGGCTTGAATGCCCTCAATGTGATCTTTAAAAGTTAATTTATGGTCAAGTATTAATCCAAGATATTTCACTTGGTTTGACCAGGAAATTGGAACTCCGTTCATAGTGACTATGTGACTACTACTAGGTTTCAAAAAGGAAGCCCTGGGCTTATGTGGAAATATTATAAGTTGAGTTTTGGAAGCGTTGGGAGAAATCTTCCATTTTTGTAAATAAGAAGAGAAAATATCTAAACTTTTCTGAAGTCTGCTGCAAATAACACGAAGACTTCTTCCTTTCGCGGAAATGCCTGTGTCATCAGCGAACAAAAATTTGTGGCAACCCTAAGGCAAATCAGGGAGGTCCGAAGTGAAAATGTTATACAATATAGGCCCAAGAATGCTACCCTGAGGAACTCCTGCTCTAACAGGTAGTCGATTAGATTTGGAATTTTGATAATTTACCTGCAGAGTTCTGTCAGTTAAATAATTTTGAACTAATTTCATAATGTAAAGTGGAAAATTAAACTTTTTCAATTTAGCAATAAAACCTTCATGCCAAACACTGTCGAATGCTTTTTCTATGTCTAGAAGAGCAACTCCAGTTGAGTGGCCTTCAGATTTGTTTGAACGAATTAAATTGGTAACTCTCAAGAGTTGATGAGTAGTTGAATGCCCATGGCGAAATCCAAACTGCTCATCTGCAAAAATTGAGTTCGTATTGATGTGAAGCATCATTCTATTCAAAATTATTTTTTCAAAAAGTTTACTTATTGAAGAAAGCAAACTTATTGGACGGTAGCTAGAAGCTTCAGCTGGATTTTTATCCGGCTTCAAAATTGGAACAACTTTTGCATTTTTCCATTTATCAGGAAAGTATGCCAAATGGAAACATCTGTTAAATAATTTTACCAGGAAAGACAAGGTACTCTCTGGGAGTTTTTTGATGAGGATATAGAAAATTCCATCATCACCTGGAGCTTTCATATTTTGAAATTTTTTAGTTATAGACCTTACTTCGTCCAAATCAGTCCCCCAGGAATCATCAAAAATATTTTCCAGAGAGAAAATATTCCGAAAATCCCGAGCAACCTGATTCTCAATAGGACTAGTAAGACCCAAACTGATATTATGGGAACTCTCGAATTGCTTAGCAAGTTTCTGAGCTTTTTCCAAATTTGTGGTCAAAATTTTACCACCTTCTTTAAGCGCTGGAATTGGCTTTTGAGGTTTTTTCAAAATTTTTGTGAGTTTCCAAAAGGGTTTGGAACTCGGGTCTAATTTAGAAACATTATTTTCAAAAGTTTAGTTCCTCAGGGCAGAGAATCGCTTTTTAATTTGTTTTTGCAAATCCCGCCAGATAACTTTCATGGCAGGATCGCGTGTTCTTTGAAATTGTCTTCTACGGACATTTTTAAGACGGATCAAGAGCTGAAGATCATCGTCTATTATAATTGAATCGAATTTAACCTCGCATTTTGGTACTGAGGCAGCTCTTGCTGCAACTATAGAAGTAGTCAGAGATTCAAGAGCATAATTAATTTCATCTTTGGTTTGCAAAGGAATGTTTGGATCGAAGTTATATTCCATAAATGTTCGATATTGCTCCCAATCAGCTCTATGGTAATTGAAAGTAAAGCTGTTGGGATTAGAAATTATTTCTTGGGATATTTCAAAAGTTACTGGAAGGTGATCAGAACCGAAGTCAGCATGGGTAACCAATTGGCTACAAAGATGACATGAATCAGTTAAGACCAAATCAATAGTTGAGGGATTTCTTGCAGAAGAAAAGCATGTTGGGCTGTTTGGATATTGAATAGTGTAATAACCTGCAGAACAATCATCAAACAGAATATTACCATTGGAATTGCTTTGAGCATTATTCCATGAGCGGTGTTTTGCATTAAAATCACCAATAATGAAGAATTTAGACCTATGACGGGTAAGTTTCTGGAGGTCACCCTTGAGAAAATTCTTTTGCTGGCCTACGCATTGGAATGGCAAATAGGCAGCTATAAACGTAAGTTGTCCAAATTTTGTTTCAACAGAAACTCCCAAAATTTCAAAAACTTTGGTTTCAAATGAAGAAAGAATTTTATGCTTGATTCGTCTATGAATAATGATGGCAACGCCACCACAGGGTCCATCAAGACGATCATTTCTATAAATCAAGTAATTTGCGTCCTTCTTAACCTTATGGTCAGGGTTGGTTGGAAATGCTAACATGAAGCTTTAGTGTGATGATTTATTAGCTAGAGAATGATCTTTAGAAGAGGGTAGGTGGATAGTTCCGTTAGAGTACGGCAGTATGAAAATTGAATAGAAGTTGAAAATGAGCGAAGGGTCATTAAAGCGACAGTTTTCAAGATAGACGCACATTTTTGCCTAGCCCGTACGATGTACGCGGGGACTTGAAGTATGTCTCCAAGTCCACAGGCAAAAATGTGCGTCCCTCTTGTTGCTCATAAACTGACTGCGGCTGTGGAATAGTTCTAGCGACGTTTTCATCACTACCTAAAGCCCCACGTCGCGAGAGCATTTCCAGTCGATGGTGTGTTATAATGCAGTTCTTCTTTACCCAACTATTGTGTTGCTCCTCTCAGGTTTAAGGAACGTTTAAGTTATAACGGCAATATGCACGTTATGAACTCTCAAAAAATTAAATAGCTCGTCTTCATTATCTTTAAGAGATCGAGCATTCTAATTTACAATATTTAATGCTTTAATATCCATTGCTGAATTTTAAAGTCATGACAATATTATTTGCAAATTTTACTCCAGTTTGAATAGCATCAAACATGGAGTTAGATTTAAGCATATCAGAAATCATGTCAATTAATGAATTCTGTAAAAATTCCATTTTAGGGGCAGTAATGCTTCCTAAGTCAAATTGTCAAAATTTCCGTTAGAATTACTTTGGTTAGTATTTTGATTTCTACCCGCTGCAATAGCAGCATAGGTAGCTCCATTAACTCGCTGAACATTGTTAGCAGCGAGAGGAGTAGGTACAGATGAAAAATTTGAAGCAGGGGTGATATTTGTACCTACGGGTCCGAATGTAGAATTTGTTCCTCGCTGACCGATGTTAACAGCAGAGGAATTTGTACCTGGTCGGAAACGTGGAGCGTTTCTTACCTGTCGGTTAGAACGAGATTGTAGAATCGCTTTGCGAGTCTTACATTCCCAAAAATTGGATTTGTGGTTTTCACCACAATTTGAACATTTAAATATCTTAGGATCTTCCTTCACAGGACAGTCGTCCTTTGCGTGAGAGGAATCACCACAATTCATGCATTTAGCTGGCATGTAGCAATTTTTAGTTCCGTGACCCCATCCCTGGCACTTACGGCACTGAGTGAGGTTTTGGAAATTTCCTCCAGTCTTCCTGAAGTGTTCCCACTTCACTCGGACATGGAGCATAAGGCTAGCTTTTTCTAAGGCCTTAAGGTTGTTTAGTTCACTAGACTTGAAGTGAACTAAATAAAAATCATTAGAAATCCCGTTGCGCGGATCGCCAGGACGGGATTTCATTTTCATTTTGATTACTTGGAGTGGCACAACTCCAAATAGTTTTGCCAGTTCATCTTTGATCTGATCCAGGGATTCACCACTATGCAGTCCTTTCATGACAACCTTGAACACACGTTCAGTTTTGGTGTCGTAAGTAAAAATTTGTGCTTCTTCTCAGTAAGATTCTTGAGAAGACATTTAAATCCGTCCAAGGTTTCAGCCAATACACGGCATTCACCCCGACGTCCAATTTGTAGTGAAAACTTAACTTTCACGAAATTCAAAAGTTCCATGCGAAGAGCATGGAAATCGGTAGTGGTTATCACAATAGGGGGAATCTTTTCCTTCTTGGCATTAAGCCGCGAAAGTTTACTAGAATTTTTCTTGGATGATGGATCATTCTCATCATCCGTGAGCAAATCAAATTGATTACTCAAATTAATTTCTTCAGAAGGGGGGTCAAGAGTTTGCCCCTTTCTTTTGCGTTTAGGCGCCATGGCGGCGGTAAATTTTTTATCCAAATCGACTTCCAAGCAGATTACTATAAGAATCTGAAGGATCGAAGAGAAATTTTCCAAATCGATATCCAAGAAGGATTACCTCGGGTAGGGTCCAAACAAGGATCGAAGAGGAATAAGAGGAGTTGAACAAGGCAGAAATTTTTTACAGGTTGAGCACTGAAAAGTGCTGTTTAAATTTGTTGTAGCTTTAGGTAGTAGTAACACTTCCTTAAGCAAAAAGCAAATAGATCCGCACGGCAAGAGAGCACGATACGGACTCGTTGAAACATATTTGATTTTGATTATTGTATC
The DNA here is from genome assembly GCF_037179485.1 of Ochlerotatus camptorhynchus. Lineage (NCBI taxonomy): Eukaryota > Metazoa > Arthropoda > Insecta > Diptera > Culicidae > Ochlerotatus > Ochlerotatus camptorhynchus. Next base: position 492,696 of record NW_027040724.1, on the reverse strand, counting down.
ATGGCTTTTTGTATTTATTTTACAGAAGATTTGTTGAAAAAAATAAACATATTTCCAAAAAAAAGGTTTTTTTTTTATTTGTTACGGTGTTCCCCCCAATAAAACCATGGTAGATTGTCTTTGTTCAATAGATTTTATTCTCTGAAAACAAGCTTGAAACTGTAACCGTTATAAAATCGTAAAAATTAAATTTTAATTAATCAAAAGTTAGGCCCTTTTCAAAAGTTGGCCGTGAAAATGTTGAAAAGTGATAACGCACACCTTATATTGATGAAACAAAGCAAGAATAATAGCAGAAATTGTGAAAAAATGATAGAAATATTGTTAACCGCCTGGTTGTATGAAAATGCCCCATAGTGCATTGTGTGGTCCTCCTCATTGTTCTTCATCAGCAGTTCTTTCGGTCGATGCGTCATCGACTTTGGATAGCATCCATTTCGAGATGAGTTTTGAGTGATGACCACGTTTTACGTCCATTACTACAATGAAAGCGCTCTGTCCCCCGTTGGCGATTCTGCCATACAATGAAACCAATGGAAGCGGATTCTATTCTGGTGGAGGAATAATTGAGCCTGATCAAATAAATAAATTAAACGCCGACTACTAGATGAAAACTTGTTTGAGCAAATAAATAAAACAAACATCAACAAATGGCCATTTCGGGTGTTTTAGACACACAGAGAACTTCCCACCGTTTGTGTTTTCGTCTTTATATTTCAATAGTTTATATTTTATCCATTCTCCGTCTTCGTCATTTTTATTCTTCGGATTTTTACTGTTGCTTGCTGCTGGTTTCCTGCTACAGTTGCACACACTAACCGTTTTCCTTTTATTCATTTGTCTCCCCTTTTCTTTTCGCTTCTGAAAAATGCTTTTTCCTTACCTTTCTACAACTCTAGTATCTGTTTTTGTTTGTCTGCTGTGCCTTAATTTGCTTGTTCGGTTTCGTTCGTCTCCATAGCAATCTCCTCCATTCACTGCAATTGTATCTTACAAACTACTACGATTCGTGTGCCATTGCCTCTTCCATTCGCTCTTTCGCTATGCTCTCTAATTGATTTTCGTACGTAGATTTTGCTTGATATTTTTCTTCCTTGAATTTTATCGTATTGTGATAAAATATATAGTTTTTTTTTAGGTTTTTGTTTATACCATACACACACGGACAATGTTTACAGTGATTTTATGTTTTTCCTCTGCTGCTTCTTCAATATCTGTTCCTTTAGGTTGTGAATTTATTTCCTATAGTTTCATATTCTTTTTTTTTAGTTTAAATTCTCTTTCGCTTGTGGCGCTCCTGTTCCGATTGATATATTTTTGTTTTAAATGTTAGTATGACGATAGTTTTTCTGTTCCATTTCATATTCAACTTTCAATAAAAATATTTACAGATAAAAAAGCTGATATACTTGGAACTTAAACGGTTTCTGCTAGAACGGTTCTAAAATGTACGTTGTATTATTAGATTGGGTTGACTTGTTGTATGTTTTTTTTTTGGTTGACGTTAAAAAATGTCTTACTTTAGAGAGGGAGGGGTATACATATTTTCTGATGTACGCCCGCGGGAATTCTGAGAATAATTACTACTTTCCACTAGTTTAATCTAGGTTTTTTTTTTTACTTTTTCATTAGCGGGATTCTGTCAAATATACATGTATAGAGTGTGTCTTATTGTAATTATAGTAGACTTTTTCCTTGTAAAAAACTGGGTTTTCCGTTTCGATATTTGGTTCGCTAAACTATGTCTCACGAGGGAGGGGAAAATACTCAGAAGCACCGGGATAATTTTCTAATTGTAGTTGTGTGTCGTTTCTGCTTAGAATGCGGAAAAGGTCTTTTAATTGTAATGTTGTAATGTACGTTTCATGTTGTTGGTTCCTAGGATTCGTGACATGTTTGCATTTCTCTTAAGTTTCTGATGATCATTTTTGAAAACGTTTAAAATCTGCACCGGAGTAAAAATTAACTACGTGGTAGAATTCTTCACAAGCTCAACATAAAGCCGGAGCGAATTTTTTTCAATCAAAGCAACCCCGTTGTTTTCGAATTTGACTAACGATTTTCGGTTGATGCATATTATTCACACATCACCATGGCAACGATGTTAAGGTACGCATACACACGAATACTTTATGAACACTATAATAGTTGGTTTGCCGGAACGGAAATTTTTTTCAAAACTAAGGCTTCATAGTAGCTGTCGGTTTGTTTTACCCTATTGGTTCGATTAAAACAATTATATTTTCTAATAGATTGCATCTCTAATAATAACAATTACACTGGATGCGTTGGTGCGCATCGTTCGGAAGAAAATCGGTGAAACTGAATATTTTTTTTGAGGATTTTAATGGTATGTATGTATTTCCTAAAACCTAAATCTCTCGATATGTTACTAAAATTTCCATTTCATTTGCTTTTATTTTTTCCTTCCTCTTTCGTGGGATCCAGTTGCTTTTGATATAGGTAATGTAGATAATGTTCGTCTTTGAGTCTGTAATTTCAAATGGATATGTGAGGAAAGTGGTACGGTATCCTTCTTCGTGATCGAATTTGCGATCAGAAAAGCATATATGCGAAGTTGGGGGTTTGGTTTTGATGGAAGATAGTAGTTCGATTGTTTGATGAATAGTGTAATTGTTTTTTTTTTCTTTAATTGATTCGATATAAGAGGAAAAAAGTTCGTTTCAAAATTGTTCCTCCCAGTTTTCCGATCTGATCTGAAATTTGTTTCTTTCGTTTACTATTGTCACCAGTTAAGTTGATGATAGTTTGAAAATGGATTGGTACATTCATTCGCGCCCCCACCTTGTGCGTCTTTGTGTGTGTGTGTGTGTGTATGTGTAAGTTTGTGTCAATGTCTGCTCCAAAACTTCGATCCGGTTTTTTCACGCACATGTAATCGCTCACATTTTGCCGCACTCTGCCTATTTACATTTATTTTAATATTTTTTAGTAATTGAATGAGGATGATTTCTCTAATTTCTTGTTTCCATTCTCTCATCTTTCGCTCACAGTACATTCAAGTTGGCAACACTGATTTGTTTTAGTTTCTTCCGTCACGATGTGAAATAAACACGTCTAAACAGTCATCATTTATAGTAAGCGTGGAATGTCTTTCAAGTAAGGTTTTTCTTCTTTTTGCTAGCAAGCGCATAATTATTTTTTTTTAGATTAGTGTGAGTGTGTTTACCGTGTTTTGCACACGCACACGTGTTTTACAAACGTGACCGATGTCTTCTTATTCCGTACACAATCCACTACAATTTGATCTATTTATGACAATGTGTATGTGTGAATGTGAGTTGGTGAGCTATTCGCGTGCACATTTTCCGCTAAGATGATGATGTTTGGATGCTAATTTGAGTAACTATCTTGCGTCCGCTTCGAGGTGATAGAATGCATGTCTGTATACAGTCAAAAAGTCTCTGCAAAGCCGTTGAAAATAATTCAAAAATGAATAAATTTCTATAATTTTTTAGTGAATTCTTATAATTTCTTATTATTTCTTATAATACTTACTTTTAAATAATGAGCAAATGCAATGTATCCTTTTTCTAGAAAACGATTGAAATTGATTCGATTTAGAGTTGTTTTCAGCGGCTATGTAAAGCGCTAAATACGTTGTTTTGCGTCTCTGTTTATGTATGAGTGAATGATGAACGCATACCTTCAGCGTAGTCGTGATTATTGTTTCGTTTTCCTTTAACTATTTACGTAAGCTTCAAGCAGATAATTGTATTAAAATTTCTACTAGACAGTTTCCATTCTTAGCAGCAAGTTCCATTAAAGTGTGTGAGTGTATGTAGAGATTTTTTGTTTTCATTTGTTGTAAAAATTCTAAAAATTCAAAACGCTCAGCCTTCTTCTAATCAAAATAGGAAGGTATGTTTGTGTGTGTGGAAGGGGGAAAAGGGGGGGGGGGGGGATGGAAAGCAAAAACCGAAACACGGGGATTTTTAGGAAAAAAGTAATGGTTTCGTAAAACATTATTTGTCCTATATTTCTGAGATACTTTACGACTCTAGAGTGGCAATTTACAGACTGACACCTAGAGGACATTTTTGTTTTTCCATTAAAGCCTACACACGTGGTGCGCCAAGAATTGATTAGCTTCTATAGTGGTGTGAGTGTGATATTTTTTTCAGTGTATTTAGTGATGATGATGGTACTCGCATTGCTCTGTTGTAGTTTTCAACTGTAGTTGCACGTGTCTGCTGTGTTAGTTAATTTCGATTGTACTTTTTAGTGATCGCTGCTCTATTGATTGGTTTTGGTTTTTTTACTGGTTTACAAGTCAAGATTTTTTGTTTTGTTATCAACATCACATCGAGTTTATGCTTAAATGCTGGATAATCATTACTGGGTTTTGTGTTTTTTTTTTCTTCTTTTTAATGTGTATTACACTTCGGTTTAGAGTTATCTCTATACATAACGCTGATGTTGCCAGAAAAGTTTTTAATTGAATTCTGTGTTACTTGGATGCCTGTCATTGGAAAGGGTGCTGCATGGCCTACTTCTGCACTGCATCGTTATGCGACACGTTCGGTTTGGCAAAGCAATTATCTGTCATTGAAATCACTGAAGCTAGAAATTACTAGGTGCAATCCACAAAGCACAGTACAATAAAAACTCATCAACCTAGCAGCCTGCCAGCCAGTGATTGACAAACACGACGAGATAATTGAATTAATTAATCAACACGCCTTCCTTCTTATCTGATGCTTCGAATGCCACTTGCCACTTGTTGTATACAACAGGAAATCCGCTTTTCAAGAAGTTGTCGCCAATTTTAAACAAGAAAAATGACTCCTTTCCGTCGTCGCTGGTCTCACTCGACGCCGGTCGGTCCCAAAAGAATGCGTTGACTAATTAATTTTAACGAAACAGCTTCTTCTGCTGCTAGCGATTTATCTTTCCGAATCTGATTCGCAAAATTTCAACGGGAATGCTTAATGCAGCAATAACTATCACAAACAGTTTTTCCTAAGAACACATCAAGGAGAACTTTCGTCCCTATCGCCCCGATTGTCGGAAAACTGATGGGAAAATTGCATAACTTATTCTCTGCCACAACTACTATCTCGTTCGAATATCGTTTCCCGTCCGTCTGGGAAGAGATTATCGCAACAGTAACGGATGAATGCTGGAGTGCTAGCACATCCATAATCATCATAATCATCATCATGGGTTGTTGGTACTGGTGCAACAACAGAGTGATATGTATTTAGCGAGGAGGATAATTTAATTTCGTAATAATATTTAAGTTTTTGATTACACATTACTCGCTGTCAGTTTACACAAGTGCTTCAATATCCGTTAGGAGTTGGTTTTGTACTTTTTGTGCCACTTGTTCTGGGAAGATCGCGCTGATAAAGTTTGCCAGTAAAGTGTGCTATGCAACCGGTGCATACGGTGTCCCAATAAGTATAAATACACTTTCAACATGCCGCTTTTATTTTAATTGAATTTCTGCGTCCATTCAAAACTACACAGGTTAGGTTTTGGTGGCAGTCGGGGCCGCATTTTCGTTTGGAAAAGCGAAGTGTGCCGTGCTCGTGGATGGACGTGTTTCTGTTTTTCGGTCACTAGATTCTGGAAGTATTTCGGTGTATTTTAGTTGTTTTGTTTTATGAATAAGGAAATCCATATAGGGTATGTGAGTCAGGTTTTGGCCCAGGAGGTGCCCATATTGGCCCTATTTTAATTTTATGTATTTTTTTTCATTTTTTTCCAAATTTGTTTCCATGCAAGATTAGAACCTAGGTTGAGGTTTTGCGAATAATACCATGATAACTTATTACTTTGAAAACTGGAACACAAGTGCCATAACTGGCTTACTGTATAAATATTGTGCTCGGGCAATGCTGCGTGCTGTCAACAATGAAAGTTGACGTAAGATATTGTTGTAGCACTGATATTCGTAGTAAGCATGATAGCTTATAGCAATTTTTGTATAACCGTTGCATTGTTTCAATATTACTGATGAGTTTTGTAAAGATCGGTACTCGATTAGCTGGCGAATATAAGAAACATTTGTGGCAGAACTTTGAATATCAGTGGTCCCTTTACGAGGGTCAATATCATTGGCGCACTGACATTGAGGCGAATGATATTGATTTTCTAAAGCTGCACCCACAAAGCTGCGTCAGCGTCAAATTTTAACCTGATCAACACTGACGGACAGACGCAGCGTCGATGTGTAGTCGCCATGTAGAGATGGCGATGGAAAAGCAACTTGACATGCGTTACACCTGTCATTTGATGGACGAAACCCTTCGCCAACGCTGACGGTGACGCATAACTGTGTGAACTGATACTGACATCAGCTGGCTAGTGATATTCTGAATTTTGTATTATACTTTAAATACGTGCTGCATTCAAAGCCCTACTTCAAATCTGGACGTATGCTTGCAGTTCCATTATCTGTTTGATAACGTAACTGTAGATATGCGGGGTATATCGATATAATATATATATTATCAAATTCCTAAAAAAAAATCAATCATATGCTTTTGGTTGTATCATCTGCACAGCTAAAAAAAGTAGTGTAAATTTCCGTTACTATGATGCACATAAATGGAGCGTCATATATCATACAAATTTAGATTATAGATCGTGTAAATTTATGAGACATGTCATGCAATATCCCATATATTGTATGCAACTGTCCACTTTTGTTTGCAACATTTCTTGCAAGTTGCTAATTTACGCGAAAAGGTAGTTTACATGTATGAATGTTTGCATGCATGGATGTTTACATCGCCAGTAAAATTCAGAATTTTTTGGTGTGTGGTTGAGGCGTATCCTGACTTAATACCGTACCCAATACTCCAACTCCGTAGTACTTATGAGGGTGTCAATAATTCGGTGACCTCTCGTTGAGTAAGTACTACATCAACATTTCCTTTCATATCCCTAGTTACGGTAAATATAGAATATAGGCACACAAAAAGAAAAGTTCGCGAGTCATTGTGAGTTTCGCGAACTTTTCCTGTAGATTGATTAGATACCGTTTTTTTTAGTTTTTAAACAAGGGAAGATAGAACTAGGGTTCCTTTCTCCTTTTTCTTTCTCCTACGGCCTTTTATTCATTTTTTTTTCTTTTCAGAAAGCGAGTAATGGCGCTATAACCAGTGATGGAAAAGTTCGCGAAAACTCACTATGACTCGCGAACTTTTCCCTTGGTGAACTTCGTGAAATATCGCGAACTTTTCCAACACTGGCTATAACCATAAGCTATATAGGGCTAAGACAAGAGCTAGTGCTTATGTCCCAATGAGGAAAATGGAGCATCATTTAACTTTTTTAGATTAGATGCTCCCAACGACCAATCATTTATATCAACGGAACGCACGGTACGAGATGTCCACGTTTCATCCATTTATTGGATTCTGAAGCATCGTGTTTAAATCTTTGATTTAAACAGGCCCGATGTTTCTGAATCATCTTGCCCCTTAAATGCTGAACAGTAAGCCTGGCCGTTTTGATATATTTTGCGCATCTCTGATGTACAAAATATACCAAATAGACAAGAAAAAGGATGAAGGTATATCTATCATTTTCCAGGATGCTTTCATGAACTGGCTGTGTTGGTGTTAGATTAGATTAGATTAGTAACTGTAGATATGCGGGTATATATTTATCACATTCTAACTCCCGGTCTAAAGCTACTTTCAATTTCCTTCCAATATCACTGCAAGCAGACTTCTTCCATTAAATCACTGCCAGACAGTGGGAGTTAGAATGAAATCACGCACAAGTTACAGCCAAAGCCATCTCCAACCCTAGCCAACCCGATGAAAACCAAATAAAGCATCTACAACAACAGCAACAGCAGCTAGCTAGATCGCTCGCCTTGTTAGAAAGCCAACTTGAACAGCGGCAGCATAAAACCGACCCTGATCACCAACATTGAATCCACACCAACAGCAGTAGCACCGACCGGCCTAGCGCATCATCTTCATCATCATTATCATCCACCTCCCGGCAACATTGTATTAACACCACCCATCCATGCAATAGCACCGAGACTGTCGGTAGCACCTAGAATCCAGACTCAATAGCATACGCGACAACGACCCTTCAACGATGACGACGACGTTATCGGCAACAATGATCGCGACTTGGAACCGCGATCGTCAGCAGGTAGGATAAGTTAAACATTTGTAGCAAGGAATAAATTCAATTCAGTTTCAACATTAAACGAGTCAAGACGTTATTTCGAAGATCCCGAACATTACAACTTACATACTTATAGGCAGAGCCGGAAGTTTAATATGAGTTGTATCGGATTTCGTTCAGCACTAAATTAGCTGTGCCACTTTATATCGCCTCCCTCTCACGTATACTACGCTCCTTAAGTGATGCAAAGGACCAACTTTAAAGACTTCCATCCTGCACGGCTACTTGTTTTTGCATTAAGCCAGGTGACACCTGTTTTGTTTTGGCTGTAAAAATCTAATTCTTATCCGATTTTAATGAACCTAATGTTGATCCTGAGTGGCCACCTTGAGTCGGTTCCAAACAAAACAGTTAAATTTTTTCTATGATTTTTTTAAACACGCACTAACCTTACAACTTCTTAAATAGCAGTTGAAATATTAAAACACGAAATCGAACTTTTTTGATTCTGGGTCATGCATCAATATTTTCGTCTTCAATATTTAGTGACAAGTTGACAAATGAACAACATCGATCGAATTCAGGTCGATGTTGTCCATTTGACAATTCATCACTCGCAACATACCCATAGTTTACCCATTGTTGGGTAGGTTCAGTTTTCACCAATTTGGGTAGTTTTGAAAAATCGTGTTCATATTTTTATTGTACACTGAAAGAAAACATCCGCATAAACAACATGATTATTGCATTTCTCGAACCCTTTAGTAATATGTTTTCGAATTTCGGATGATTGCCTTACGGTTGAATTCGCCATCAGCGTATGAGCATCCAAATAAAGGATATTTATTTGAAAATTGGCTGTTAAACATACCGCGCTCAGAGGACAACAATTTAAGAATAGGATGACTTGCAAATGCTTTAAATTAGATTTATAATTCGATTGTTTACATTTCCATAGCCATGAACAGCCATTCCATTATGGATAGAAAAAATCGTTTGTTGTTGGAGGAAACTTACTCCACCACGAAATAGACTATCTTCGGTTTCCACGCTTTACCAATGTTTGTACCATATCTGATAGCGATGAATATGTTTCTACCTCGTTTGTCAGCTCAAATCAGCAAATGACGTTCGATAGAATTATGTACATCATCATTCTGGATAATTTGCGTTATGGTGCTTAACCAATAGCATATGTATTTCAATTTGGGATGACAATCAGAGAGTATTACGTATTTCAACTGAGGTCCGCTCGCTTCTCGTATAAATCCTGTATTCGAGAGGAGTATCATCTGATTGCAAAACAACCGTCATCCGGCTGCAGCTATCATTCGAAAAAACGATTTCGATGTTTCGATTTGAATGGTCTTAGGATGATGTTTTGGTACAGTGTAGCCTGCTGGACGATGAAACCAGGGTGGTCACTAAACCGGGAAAACCGAGAGAACCGGGAATTTACCAGGAATTTGATTGGAACTGAAACATATAAATTGTATGATAAATGTTCATAGTCCAATGTAAAATATTAATCTTAAAGTTTTAAACCAAGCTCCTTGAACAGTTTTGTAATACCAGGATCTTGAAATTTGTTTTCAACTGAAGGCTCAACATCTTGACAATTCATATTAATCTTGGATATAAAATTTCTGAATACTGAATCTAAAATATATTTTTTTCTTAACTTATCTCAGGATATTTTTGCAAATTTTTCATGGATTTCCTGAGGATTATTTAAAAATATCTTCAGAATTACGTTTACTTTCAGGATACCCCTTCATTATCTTATGTATCGCTCCAGTATTCCCTACACACTTAGAAATTATTACCTACTTCGGTAATTTTTTACCGAACTTTCAACAGCTGACCGTTCGGTAAAACTTTGATCCTCATTTTAATTTCAAACCAGTGTCAGCCTTGTTTAAATACTCGAGTCTTGCCATTGTGGTGAAGTTTTCCATGTTTTGAAGCCTTAAAACTAATTAATTAAAATGCCTGATTTTTACCGAACAGTTCAGCTGTTGAAAGTTCGGTAAAAATTACCGAAGTCGGTAATCATTTCTAAGTGCGTAGAACATTTCAAATTTCGGACTTCAAAAACCTTATCTAAAGTATGGTAATTAAACCAAACAAATTCCAAAAATTCTGGAAATTTACTTTATTTCTCTGTAAAGAGAAGGTCGTTTCTCCGGTTTCCTGTTTTTCCAGTTACATCAATTGCTGAAATCAATCATGTCCTGCTTTTACCAGTTTTTTTTTCTATTTATACGAATGCGGGAAACATATGTTGCACACCCGAAAAAAAACCGTAAACAATCTTGGAATTTAATTTCTTAAATTCAGTGGTCACTAGACTGATGCAAAATTTGACTTTTTCGCTCCACAATACTTAAACGATCCCAAATCGGATCCTGACTAACCTCTCAAAATTTGAACCCCTTTGGTGAGAAACTGAGATGGCACAAACCATTTGAAGTTTGTATGGGAATTACTATGGTAAAACCAAGATTTTTGTTCATGTCTTTCTAATAATTCACCATATCGGTCTGCTTCAAAAGCTTTCAACTGTACTTGTAAGAAATTTTCCCAGCTACAACTTTGGCGAAGACCACTTTTTGATTAAATGCAAGGATCGAAAGTTATCGATGGTTCAATGCGCAATCCACAAAAATCATGGCTACTATGTCACACTGCAAAATACAGTGTTGCCTACAGAGCAGCTGCTTGATCATGTCATAAGTTTACCAATCTCTTAAATAATTAATAACTTTTTCCTGTCTCGTTTTTCATAGAAACGATCTTCAGCAAAGTTGTAGCTGAGAAAATTCTTTAATAATGGCTATCAAACTGTTTCGCTGCTCAATATGGAAAAAGACTAGAAGGCAATGAACAAAAAGTTGAAATTTCCCATAGTAATTTACATGTAAACTTCAAATGGCTTGTGCGAAGTCTGTTTCTAACCAAATGAGTTGTAACTTTGGGAGGCTAATCAGGACCCGATTTGAAACCATTTAAGCACTGTGGAGCGAAAAAGTCAAATTTTGCATCAGTCTAGTGGTCACCTCCGAAACACTTGCTCTATATTACTTTTAGGTTAATACAAGTTGACTGTATCCATTTGGCTACTCCTGGATATTAATATTAATCCGTGATGGCCTGTTGACGACGACGATAAATGCATATTTTCCAAACGAAAATTGGCAAGCGATATGTGAGTGTACAATGTTATCAGAGTCATTTTTGACGATGGAGCCGATGAACATTGATACCTACCTTCGAGAGTGCTTGAACCGTCAATATGACAGCCATGTATCTACTATGTATTATGGCCGAATTTTATGTCAGTGCACTACTCGAAAAATACCGTAGTTGACCATCCATAAATTACGTAGAATATTTTTAACCAATTCTAGACGCCACCCTCCCCTGTCATAGCGTATTTTGCTATATCTAATACATGACCCGTCACAACTTCTGAAGCCCCTCCCTCTCCCCCGTCAAATGCTACTTCATTCATACATGTCCCCTAGCTTGGTACAAGTTCAGTGCAATGCCTGAACGGAGCAGCGTTCAGACCAAGCCACGCAAAACTTTTGGGACCCTTGTCAAACCTGCTTTAGGCAGGCAGAGAGAGAGTTCAATCGAAACTTTGAAAACAGACTGGGCAAAAATAGCTTAAAAATTGCCAAGAAATCTGCGCTAAAACTCATGGGTAGTGCCAAATCGTCCATTTCTCGAAACGAATGTTGTAAGAAGTTAAACTCGATTCTCAAAATCATAATTTTTTAAATTTCGATCAATGTTTTCTGGGCTCTAAAGACGTGTTTTGCGCGAAACAAAACTATTGCTATTTTTAACCTAGCTTAGTAAGTATCTCAAAAATCGATAGTAGCGAACTGTTTGAATGGCAGAGGGATAACTGCATTTGACATCAGCAAATTTCCTCCGTTGCCTATTCCTTCAGAGTGTGAGAGCAATCGACGTGCTTAAAATTTAATGAAGAAAGGTCCCTTACCGATTGAAATCAGTGGAAACATTGAAAGCAGCCCATCACCTACTCCTTCCAATTTCGCAGCATGTACTTGAAGAAAGGATACTTTAGCACCGCGAACCTGTTCTGATTTTACAAACTAATCTAAGGTAGCTGATGCATTTTATGCAAATCAATGCCGCAGCGTTGCTATGGCTGGATGCTGCCGTTGGCAAAATAGAAAACACCAAGCTCCTCCCTTGCATTCATTCTACTATGCCATTCGCTTTTCAACACTGCTTCGGTGCCTTCGCTTCCAAAGTGTTCAGTGGTTTCGAGGGAACAAGAAAAAAAAAGGAAGAAGATACTATTTTCCTATTCAAATCAGCTCGCCTCTCCTCCGATTCGGGGTGATTATTCACTGTATAGTTTGCACCCACAACCTCGTCATCCGCCTTCATTTGCTTTCTGTTCTAGTTCTTTTAGCTTTGAAAGAAAAGCAGACTCCTCCAGAGCGTGCACGTTGCAGCCCGCATGGAAAATGCTACATCAGCTTGGGTGCACCGACAGACCGAGAGACAGTTAATGGAAGTTGGAAATTTATTTGGATTTAATTAGTTTTGCTTTGCCTTACCCTGGGGGGGGGTGTAAAAATAGTCCTTTGGCGACAAGGGTTGTAGTAATTGTGGCAGCAAGCAGCACCCTTCTTTACGCAAATCGAATCCGGACAGCTGATCCCTAATATATGCTTATGTAGGTAGTTGTTTGGAACATCCGTAGTTTTGCTTATCAATTCGACAGACAGTCGGAGTGACGTTTTCTCTGAATGTTTAATGTCTTCATTTCGCCAGAATGTGAGAAATCGTCGGAACTTTTAGGTGGAAAATCTACTCGGCTAGTTAACATGCCTTATTATTTTGTTGCTGCTTTTTGCTTCGTTTGGTCAAAGCTTTCATGCCAATGACGGTGAACGGATCAAGTTGTATGTCTCTATTGTAATTATGTTAATCAAACTAGTTTCGCTCGCTCCCAACTGTGGTTGATTCGCTTCCTGTACAAGGTAATTGTAAACCTTTAATATCTTTTTTTTTTCAATAATAATCTTAATCCCTCATTCGTTCGCTACCGATCAGCGTTCGAGCGATCGAACATTTGTTTAGTTTTTTAGGTCTCTTTTTTTTCTCGCAAATTTTCTGTCATTTTCTTACTAATATTGATCCTTAACGAAGATTAGACTACTTTCTGTTTCATTCGACCAGCACACATTTACTTTCGCGCTCCTGCATAGTTCACGTCTGTCTCGAAATCGCAAACATCATCAAACAATCTCTAGTTATCAATAAACTATTCTTTTATTTTCTCTAATATATATACCTACTAAACAGCGCATTGCTGCGTGTCTGCCGTTGTAGTTCACTATGTTCACTATGTACAGATAATTGCTAGATGTTGGGTACACTGTTTCTCCCTTTTTTTTATTTTACACCCTGCGCGGTTTTTGATGACCAACCAGACAGTCCTATGGGGGTGGGGGAGGAAAAGAGGGTAATTAGAATTACTTAGATCATGGCCGTGTCATATAAGTTCAACCTACAATGTTATGAAGAGAAAACTTATGGTAAAACTTGGTTTCGCATAACGTGGACCACCATGCGCCTCCATATTTTCTCCAATAGAGTTGTACCCACAATGCACTTCACTGGAGACGCATGAAACTCCCCGTCAGATATACCACGTATACTATCATACTTACTTCATATAGTGCCAAAAATTGTTGTTCAATTGTGTGATTTGTTGCTAGTATGTTCGTCGGAATGAATGATTTTGTTTCCATTTTTTCTTCTATCCAGTAGATTTTCACATAACTTCTTGCTGTTTTGTATAGTTTTCGCTGATGAAATTTTGCCATTTCTCTTGCCTTTTCACCTCGGTCTTCTATCCAGAGATCTTGTTCTGCATTATTTACTTTCGTACTGCGCACAAATGATCCTCATTTCACGTTTTGTATTGCTTTCTTTTTACTTCAGCTTGATCTTTAAAACGTGAAATAAGTTACATCGTTGTTGTGAATGTGTTTTTTTTTTCTATTCATTCTGAGAAGATAAGTTCCACAAGCGTATCGCGTGATGTGATCGTGATCTTGGTATGCTGCTGTGCTCGTTGCTTCTTGTTGCTTTCGCTTGATTTTCTTGCTGTTGTTACTACTATCTCAGTTGGCTTTTAGTTGATGTTTCTTCACTCGTGATGTTGCTCAATCTAACTTTCTATTGTTCCGCTGCATGTTGTTGTTGTTTTTTCTTCAAGAATCATTTTTGCTGTTGAGTTGTTTCTTTTCCTCTGCTGCTGTCAGTTCGTGCTAGTAGATTTCTTTCTTTTATTCGGTGATTTTAATTGTTCATTTTTGTTGCTCTATGTGTTTCCTGTCTAGCTCTAGACAAACCACTCATCTTTCTGAGAGGTTTGCTGCGATAAATCCGGACCTAATTGTCTTAATTTGCCAGGCACCAAATGGGACGGACTTTGGCCATCAATTTGTGTGGAATGCGGAGGTACCCTGTTTGAGGAGAGAAAAAAGCATAGAGAACGATTCGTCAGTCAGACAGCTAATTACTTGATTGCTTCGGATGGTTATCTTACCTAATGGTCCCGCAGGGTGATGCAAGTTTCCCGAAGCAGGTAGCGTTGTTGTTTCCCGCGGCAGTGTTCCATGCAGATGCTTCGACGAACCGTTCGATTCTATCATCTGATTCACTGATTGTCGGTGATTGGAATTTTGATTGTTTGATGTTTTCGATTTTGGTGATAGTGTGTAAGTGTTTGTCGGAGTTGGTCAAACAAAGCACATGTGGTTTTTGTTTTTGTTTTGTTTGTTTTGGCAGGAAGTTTTTGGCAGTATGTTTATTTTATGTCGATATGCATTGAACCATAACGGATGATGGATGGATGGAACCGAAATAAAAACGGAACCAGAAAGAAACAAAGAAAGAAAAGTTTAAGTAAATCAAATTGTTACATGATTGATCGCTTATTGGTAATATTTTGGGAGAGAGAAGAAAAAAGCGACGTGGGTTTTCTTTCGGTAAATAAAGGTTGTATAAAAAGCAACACCTATGTGTATCTAGCAGGAGGTGAAGGTGGTTCAGTTTCATATATCAATCACACAATGTCGGTGGGTTTTAGTTATTGGTTTTTCTAGTGTTTGAAACGATGTATCTTGTATGGTTTGGAATCAAGTTACCGAACAAGCTAAATAAAATGGACAAAACTCCCAACTTCTAAGTCTGGTGGTTACACACTTATATTGTACGGAATTTTAAATCATGATGACAAATCCAATTATCATTGCCTCATGTAGCATTAGACTAATTTGTAAGCATTACAATTATCTCCTATTAAAAAATTTTTAGGAATTAACCTTGTGCTTTACGTTCAATGTCAAATAAATGCTCTAGAAGCTCTTGTGGAAGTTTTGGTTATGTATTCATGTCAAGGAAAACAAGTGTAATGTAAATGTTTCGTCCCTTTCATTCTCACAGAACATTATATAATGCTGCACTTTGAAAAGAACAAGTGTCTAGTGAGTCTAGCATATATAGTAAACATTCATTGATAAATTGTGTCTATATTCTATAAGTCCTATCCAGTGCTGCATTATTTCATCAATATCACGTGACAACTGACGTGCTACATTTCTCGATTCTCACTGACGAAACCCCAATTGAAATGCTGACTGACTGACGTGCGTTGCTTTGCTTCGTCAATACACTTTGATAAGTCAAAGTAGTCCGGCAAATAGTTTGTTACTGGTTGTGATTGTCGCAGACTGTTATTTTTCTTCATTGAGCAACACATTTTTCCTCGTCATTTTGGTTGTCGTATTGTTGTGCTTAGTGGATATCTAACGATGAAAGCAGTGGTTCCGGGTATCCTCTTCGTTCATAGGAAGAGACTTAAAAGTTTTGCGGACATGCACAGTCAGTGCTGCAAGATCACCGGCTATGAATATTATTGTGCCATTGAACCCGACAGTACTTGTGCATATTTCCAGATTCTAGGAATTTAATGTGACGCTACCGGACGAAACATTCAACGGCTGCGGGAGGTAAAGGGCATTTCCCAATGAACACCCTGCCAAAAAGATGCGAATCATTGCTAAGCGTCTCGTTGCTGCCGACAATTGCACATTGCACCGAAAATTTCACATACGTGCATATTTCCAGCACATCGAATGATTCATGAAACGTGTCACGCAACACAACCCTCCGCTGAAGTGCTTTGAATGGGAAGGTAAACAATGCTGGATAGATCAACCAAATGCTGTGAGTATCAAAATTTCCAGATTGAAAATTCATATTTCGAAAGTAACGAGCAAACTCTGAGCAATAATCGCAGTCGAGGTGAAACAGAAGCCAGTATCCTTGCCAGGTTCTGCATCACGGCATGGATGTCACGTTCTCAGAATCAATGCTTATTCCTTACAAAAGTCCGACAATACTCGTCTTTCCAGGATCTAAAGACTATCGTTTACTACGTCAAGGCAACATACTTGGCGAATCTTTTCGTATTATTTAATATTTCGTATAGACTTTGTACAGTTGGGAACTCTTTATAATTATCTAAAAGGAAGAGAAAACAACTGGCTTCCTTTTGTCTGTAACGTGTTCTTCTTCTCTCGCGGAAACGACCGTGCAAAACTAGGGGCAAGACAGCTATACTCAGAGTAAATATATTTGCAGCGAGTAAATTTGAGTTACTCACAAGTACTCAAAAATGATCAAAGTAGTCCTGATTTTCTGATCAAAGAAAATATCGTCTGACAGCGTATTTGGTTTTCAAATAAACACAATTTTTAAGCATTAAATATCCAAGGCAGACCAGGGATCGATTGGTTTAAGTGCGTTGAAGATTTTTGATGATGTGGTGGTGTTATTTCAGGACTATCCATGTTGGTACTTGACCAGAGATTTGAGAAGTTTCTGACCTGTGAACATAAATAGCTTATTTCGCATAGTCTGTAAAAGATACCTCTCATCTTGATGAACTAATTTCGGACATGAGGAAATCCAACATAAACATTGAGGTACCGTGCCGATTCAAATTTCGGACACTTAAACTCGAATTTCGAACACTTTTAAAAGTTGATTATCTCGGTCGAATATGATCCACATGTCTTGTAAATTTTAAATTTTTTTGACTAGTGCCCTCCACGATCATCTAACATTATTACTTTGTTTCTAACTGGATGTAATATTTAATTAAAAATGAAAGTGTCCGAAATTTGAATCGTCCGAAATTTGAATCGGAACGGTATATCGTACAAGTACTACTATGTTCCAAAGTTTCTTTCTACTGTTTGTTTTTGTGGGATTTTCTTCGATAAGTCCTGGCGACGTGCTGCAAGTACTCGATGCTACTGCTGTCGACAAACGGTGTTTGGTGTTTTCCGAACCGATGGAGAATGATGGTTTGACTGCATACCGGTTTGACAGGGCTTGTCGTTTGTGTGTGGCTTGGAAGCCTCTCAAGCGTCTTTCTTCGTTGGCGAGGACTGACACGGCCTAAGACGATACCGGAGTGACCGTGCCAAAAGGGGAGTGCTCTTTTTTGGTTAGGGGTATCCTCCCCGAATTTTAAACCTCCTTCGTGGTCAGTCGAACTAGAGGTTGGAATTAGCCTGACCAGTTCAAAATGGAGGGATCTGGTTTATAACACACAAATGCCTGTCACAAACCTTCAATTCAATGTTTTTTTTTAATTGCACCATGTGATCGATCCTTCAGGTAAATTTAAACTATAGCGATGGAACCCACTGTGAAGACGACACTGCCACGCTTAACGGCCGATTGTTGAATAAGGCGTGCATGACCACAGCAAAATTGTGACACGGAGTCACGGGTTGATGGGGTGAAGGGTCCTGCGATGCTCAGCGAATGGCCATCGTTCACTTTAAAACAGGCGATCGTGTAGACCAGAAGTGATTAGTTAGTAGAGTAAAATTAATACTTAGGGAACCTAATGCAAGTAGTGAATCGTAGTGACCTGTTGAACACCGATTTCACCGATTTAGGACCTTTTCCATACGTTTTTCAAACCGCTTTCTAGATGGCAAGTCTTGGACCTCAATTTCACGATACGGAAGAAGTGACTGTCTACTCACGGATATCTAATTGCCAAGGACCATTGTTCTTCGTGAAGGAGGACACCGGTCACGGGCAGACGGCCCTAATCGCTAAGGAGAGAGGAGAGGAGATAGGAGGCCTTGTCGTCTGAAGGAAGTGCCTATGCATCGGGACCAGCTCCAAAATCCGTCATACCAGCTCACCACCAAAACGCCACACCGCTAAATCAAACCGCCATCGCACGACAGCCAACGAACGGTAGACGCGTTAGAGCAGACCGCCATCGCTGTAATTGTCGGTAGACCAGTCGGTGGTATCGCCATCTTGCTGACAAAGTCAGTCTTTGATTGTCCTTAATCGCTGGAATCGTTCTGGAATTTCAGCGAGCACTCGCTGGACTGCATTCATCGTAGTCGTCCTAAAATAATCCTGCATAAGTGGAACGATAATTTAATATTCTGCACTTCTGGACATAAATGTCGACTTGACATAAATACAAGAAAATAGATTCCCTGTTGTATACATCCTCGCGTTTCTATACGTTCGTGCGACCAATCACTCGCTGGTTCGCGTTTGACAGAAAACTGGTCCATAAAAGTCCCCCTATTGTCTCCTCTTCCTTTAGATTATTAGTAGCATTATTATAATCCTTCTATTCTAATCACCAAAGTGTTCCGTTTGCTAATTGTTGATTAATAGTCGATGGAAATCGAGTGCCAGGGAGGCTTCTTTTTGATCTCCATTTAAATACACATACAAATACACATACAAATAATATGGTTTTTGGAAAACCATTCAGATCAATTGCATCTCGAAAAGCGCTTTAATTCTATGTTGTATTTGTTTTTGCTGATCTCAATAACAAAATTTCAATCCGAACAATGCATAAGGGTCTATCGACATTGATTAATTCTCTTCATCGACTTTCTCTTTCGTTAATAACTTGGATACAAAAACGGCTCTGGCTGTGTTTTTCGTGTTAATTGCTCGATAATACCCCAAACCATTTTACATGGCCATCATGGCGATTAAAAGAAAAAAACGTTACAAGAATCGATCAATGTAGTTAGGACCTTATGCATTGTTCGGGTTGGTTTCAAACCAGACGGTTAAACTTGTTGGAACAAAGCAACAAGTAGGATGAGTGTCCTATACGAAAACCCTTAGTCACATGATATTTCTTGTCTTGACGATCATAATGAGAAGACTAGCATCAAGACAGACTGTTTATCAGCAGTGACTGAAGCACTTGTGATATAGTTTTTGTTGTGTCACATGTCGTTTGATGACGATGTTCAGGGTGTCCATCCAACCGAGAATTCCGGGAAAAAACCGGGAAAAATGCGGGAAAACCCAAATTGCACCGGGAAAGATAATGTATACTCATCCTAAGTAACCATTTTGGTTTTATCATAGTCTTGTAGGCCATAATTTGGTCTTCAAGAATCATTTAAAACCTTATAAAACTTGCATTTTTACATGGAATCAATCATTTTTTTTAAAATACGCATAATTATATTCATTTGTTAAACTTCTGTTTACAATTTTCATATTATGCTTTCACCACAGACAAACAGACGTAACTCTTCATTGTGTATCTTCGTTCATGCATTTAACGGTTGATTTGAATATTATCAGTTCCGCGAACTACTCGCCGCAGCGCTGGCATCGGATCACTTTGACGTTTCTATATATTCGATAGAACTTTTATGCAATATTGTTTACGAGTTAGCGAGCAAGCTTGTTTTCCGCGAGAAGCCAGAGAGATGTCGTTACTGAGGTTATATGTTTTGAGATACTATGTTTTCAAGAACAAGTTTTTCAAAGAGTTACGTCTGTTTGTCTGTGCTTTCACTGTAGTAAAGTATCAAAATTCCTCAAAATTCCAAATTCTTTTCTTTCATTTGTTGGAGCATGTGAAGCTACCAAGATAGCTTACAGTGTATTTTTTTTCTTTTGGTTGTCATTTGATGAACATTTTTTGAATTATTTTGCTACAGTTCTCCGAGTAAAGTAGTGTTAATATAGAGCCTATCCGAGACATATCTTGTCACGAAGTTACTTGAAGATAGAGAAGTAAATTCATGCCAATTAAAAAAAATTCCGATCTCAAACTCCTTACATACTTGATCATGCTTGGCCTGCAAATGTACACAATCAACGAACTTAAAAAAATCATGAGATGATTGGTCCAGAGATAAATTAAAAATTAAATTTCTGCACTTTGTGCTAATCAGGTACACAAGATTAGTCAGGATATCGTAATATACACTTGGTTAGCCTGTAAAATAAAAAGATCTGAATCCATACCTCTCACGCTGAAGTCAATGTACTTGATTATCTTAGAGATAAATCATCCAGCTCAAACCTAGGGGTAATCATCATTATCATGAACCTAAATCTAACCGGGATAAGTCACGAATGATCCATGAGTGTTAAAGTTACTATTATATATAGTATAATATATAATAATATAATATATAAAAAAAAATAAAGATCTGAACTCCAGGAATTTTGGAAAATCTAATATTCCAAACCACTTAAGCAACATTTTCGATATCAATGTGGTCTTTAAGTCCATTCTAAGCCTATAAGGCCTCTTCAAAACCATGATAAAACCAAAATTGTTACTTGGGCAATTATATTATGGGGTTTCCCGAAGGTTTACCCATTCTATCATTAAGTCGAATCATCGTATTGATAATCTTAAATTATATTTCGAACGGAGACTCGAAATGCTCAAAAGTGGAAATCGAACATGATATGTATTATCCTGTAAAATATCTCCAATACAATTTAAATATTTTCGTAACACATCTTTGTATTCCACCAAATGTTTTTAGGCATAAAGAACTTCAACTCCTGGAAGATTTTAAGAATTTATAATACTGCGTATTGATTTATGCTTTTTTCAACATACCAAAACAACATTTAGGCAAAATTTTTGCAGAGACCCTTTGATTTTATACGAATTCATGCTTTCATGAGATTTTGGAGATCTAGATCAACAACATATTAATGCAAATCTTATCTCATATTTTTCTGCAAAATTGACGTATTGTAGAGCAATTCTGCTGAAAAATATGATTATCTGCAACCAGTTATTTTTGAATGCCTTTTTAGTTTAAAGCAGCGGTGATTTTTTGTTTGTTATTTTAAATAACCGGGAAAAACCGATATGGTTATATCAGCCGGAAAGGATTTAAAATCCTCCACGGGATGTGGTCCGGATGGGATTCCATCGCTTGTCCTCAAATGCTGCGCGGATACACTTGCAACACCACTAGCAAGAGTATTCAACCTATCCTTGGCTACTGGTGTATTCCCAAACTGCTGGAAGCAGTCGTATGTTTTCCCAGTTTTCAAGAAAGGCTGCAAGCGGATTGTTTCGAACTATCGGGGCATAGCTGCGTTGAGCGCCACTTCTAAGCTGTTTGAGGTGATCGTTCTGCATAAGCTGGTTCAGAATTACGCACTTTACATTTCGATTGATCAGCACGGATTTATGCCTAACCGTTCGACGACAACTAATTTGACTTGTTTCCCTTCGTTCGTGATCCGCCAAATAGAAAATGGTCAACAAGTAGACGCTATTTACACAGACTTATCCGCGGCGTTTGATAAAATGAATCATCAAATCGCAGTTGCTAAATTCGACAAGCTGGGAATGAACAATAACTTGCTTTCCTGGCTTCGATCCTACCTAACCGGTCGAAGTATGTCCGTCAAAATTGGAGACCACGTTTCGCCCTCCTTTCCGGTTTGGTCCGGTGTTCCCCAAGGAAGTCACTTGGGGCCGTTTCTATTCTTGCTGTATATGAACGATGTCAATTTCATCTTGAAATGCCTAAAACTCTCGTATGCCGATGACCTGAAGCTTTACAACACGATTAAGCAACCACAAGACGCGTTTTTTCTGCAACAACAACTGGAAGCCTTCGCTGAATGGTGTCATATTAATCGAATGTCGCTGAACGTGTCCAAATGTTCGGTTATTTCATTTGGCCGCAAGCAATCACTCTTCCATTTTAGCTATGCTTTGGGAGGCGTGAATCTACAACGTGATTCGACAGTCAAGGACCTGGGGATTCTGGTTGACACAAAATTAACCTTCTAGGATCACGTCGCGTACGTTGTGTCTAAAGCCTCATCGCAACTAGTATTTTTATTTCGCTTTGCAAAAAAGTTCAAGGACGTTTACTGCCTAAAAGCTTTATATTGCTCAATTGTGCGCCCTATCTTGGAGTATTCGTCTATCGTCTGGTCTCCTTATTACCAGAATGAAACTCAACGCATCGAAGCTGTTCAGCAAAAATTCGTCCGGTTCGCTCTACGTCATCTTAGGTGGAGAGATCCATTCAACCTGCCAAGTTATGAAAGCCGTTGTCTACTTATAAATTTGGAATTACTAGAAGCAAGACGCAACGTGGCAAAAGCGTGCTTTGTTGGGGATCTTCTGCAAGGCAACATTGACAGTCCTACGCTTCTTAGTTTCTTGGACATCAACACACGTCGTCGCAATCTTCGGTCGCACTCGTTTATCACCATCCCTCCGGCAAGAACTAATTATGGCTTTCACGAACCTTTGCGAAGCATGTCCCGTGTATTCAACCGGTGTTATTATGTGTACGATTTCAACGTGTCACGAGAAACAAACAAGCGTAGTTTTAAACAAGTTTTATGTTAATTTATGTTATTCGTTAGTTTTGTATTTAGTTTTAGAACAGGTGTCATTGGGGTAAACATTTTACCTGTTGACTGATAAACAATAAACAATAAACAAAAGAAAAAAAATGTATTTGAATTGACACCCTGGATGTTGTAATGGTCGTCATAGTAGCCCAAATTTATGCACTGACGGTGACAATTTTCAACACTGCTCATATTCTATGGAGTTTTAACAGGTCTTCTTGATTCTTTTGTTTTACGTCGGTCTCTGTTTCACTATCGAGTGTCAATCACCGACAATGGGATGCCACGAAGACGGCTTCCACACCTGGCTAGATATCGCACCCATCAACACATGGGCCGAAATCAACGGCTTTACTTCCCTTCCGAAGACGTGACCATAGATTTTTTCTGTTCAGAAAAATCCGAACGAGAAGCAGTCACGCTTGATTTTCATCAGTTGTCGAGCACTGAAATTATTTCAATGGGACCTCCCTTCCCAAGTAACAATTTCGGTTTTAAAAGGGTTCTGCAGACCATGATTAGACTTGTAGCATGCTTTGAATCCTCCATAAAACATGCAATGTTACTTGGGTTAGCTTAGTCGGTAAAGGCGCAGATATAAAGCAACACCATGCTGGAGGCAGCTCTGGGTCCGACTTCCCGGTCCGGGCTAAGAATTTTTCTAGTTGAAAATTTTCTCGCCTTCCCGAGTATGATTGTACTTGCCACCAGTGGTGGCACGAGTACTGGTTTTTTTCCTTAACATTTGACACTTTTCATAATGACCATAGAAAAGACACACACACAAATTAAGTGGCAAGCCCGAAAAATTGTCGTGACATTTCTGAACTGTTTTCTGCCAGCGAAAGAACATTTTCGTATAAAGAAGCAACAAAGATCAGGTTAATGTCATCATGTAGAATGTTGCTGATTTCTAGCTAATTACTGCATATATTTGACGTTTATGACGTTTATGTATGGACGGTTTGTTTTCCCACTAATCTGTTTCCGTCTTGCTCGCACTCGTTCGATTTAAATAGTACAGTAGTGTGCGCCGATTAAACGTCAAAAAGCTTTATGGAATCAAAAGATATCTCCACCCTACCATTGCTAAATAAATACTTGCTACTCATGAAGTAGAGCTGCTTAACAAAGACACTGTGTCCCCGCAATAGCAAAGAATCTTAAAACCAATTTACACATACAAAACTGAACCCCTTACGGTCTAGTCTATCGAACATTTCCTAGCAACAGCACGTGACAACCCCATGCCACAGAGGGCGAACACCCCTCTGTCCCTTCACTTACATTGTATCGACGAATGGAGCTGATTGGGCGCTCGCGAGTTCCGCAGGTACACACAAATCGTCAAGAACACGATGATCGCGCACGCCACCAGACAACCCACGCCGACGAGAATCAGCACCATCAGATCCAACCCGAAGATGGTCGTCATGTACTCGTTCGGTGCCGGACACAGCGACCCGATGGCTTCGTCCGATCCGTCCGGACAGTGACTCACGCCGTCGCACACCAGCTCCTGGGATATGCAAAACTCCGGCTGCGTACACCGAAAGTCGGCACAGTTGATCTCTGTGGAAGTGCAAAAGTCGAACGAAAAACAAATGGAATGAGAAATCCTTCCGGAAGTTGAAGCAGGTAATCTGGGCGGAAATGGCGTTGCCAGCTGGTGCCGAGCTGTGTTTTAATGTTTTCTACTTACTGGAATCCTTGATAGAGGTTATAACCATTTTGAAACCGTTCGTTTCCGTGCCCCAGTTATCGGTCACGTACTTGAATGTGAGAAAGTTCGTCTTGGTGAACAGCGCTCCCACTGATTGTTTTGTGTCCTTACAGGTTAAATCCGCCTGAAAAATTAGGAAAGAGGAAAAAAAGCTGCATTACTTACTTTGTTCAAAGTAAAATTAACGATTGTATGATGACAGCGAGACGCACGGTTATCTGTGAGGTTCACATGGAGGAGGTAGAATTCGAAAATTTAAATTTCACGCAAATCTGATAGGCGATTGGCATGCCGAGGAAATCATACAAAGTTGCTGAAAGAGAATCATCAAGTTAGAAACTCTCAAGGGACGATGCTGGCGCACACGACGATAAACGAGGATGCTCCGTTTGTGAGTGACATTAAATTTTTAATAGCATTTTAAACTTAACGTATCTTCTTCTTCTTGCTGTTGACCCGATATCGCGTCTCAAACTTGCGACGCGATGATGTGATGGAAAATGAGCGCAAGCGAGAGTTTCCACCAATTTTTCCGAGCGTTTTTTTCTTTCTTTCTCGTCTTACCACACCTACATACATCCGTCGTGCGCTCGTTCACGTCGAAAGTTAGCTTTCATCCCTATCGTTTCCTGGCTCTGATGTCTGATGTGCCTGACTGTATGATGAAAAGTTAATCGCATTTGCTTTATTGGTGGAAAACTCGGTGCTTGTCATATCGAGTTTAACCCGTTCGCTAGGTTCCTGCCTGACTGCTGCTGCTGCTAGTAAGAGATTGCTCTGACATTTGCTGCATGCTTAAGTGTGTGCAATGTTGTTAACTTTTCATGGAGTACGATTCGTAGATAGGTAAATTTGTTTCCACTGCGTTAATTATTGCGAAATTTAATCACCATTTTCCAAAAATAATCATTCAAGAAGTTATTTTTTTAATAGTGATGAACGAGGGTGAGTCTAGATTTTTAGAATCCGTACAAAAAGAAAACGTCAAAAATGTGTCCCACACATGAATTTTTCAAATGTGATCAACAAATGATATATATGTGTCAGATACACGTGTGACCACACATAGAACAGTTACGTTCCTATTATGGTATGTTCCAATTATGGCCTATGGGAATCGCATAGGTCAGCGGTTCTCAAACTTTTTTAGATGGCGATCCGCTCTTAGGAATTTTATACGCTCCCGACCCGCCAATATTAAATGCACATGTTCTAAGACCAAAATGATCTTAAAAACGCCAACAAATCATGACATTTTAACGACAAAATTGTGGTACATCGCCAAATCAATCAAAAAACGGCCTCAAATGTGCGAAAATGATCTGAAAACACTGAGTTATCTAAACGCATGAAAAGTATCAAAACAATAATGTAATATTAAAGCTAAATAGAAAACCACTTCATAACGTTGTAAAAAACCGACTCGAGACTTACTTTCAACGCCAGAATGACCAGAAAAACAAAAAAAAAGAAGGTTAGGTCTGAATTTCTGCGATCCATCTGAGGGCAGTCTGCGACCCACCGGTGAGTCGCGACTCATAGTTTGAGAAACGATGCCATAGGTCATAGTTGGAACACATCAGAATAGGAACGTATAGCCATAACCGGTACACCTACCTACGATTAATTTGACAAATAAATTTCATGTGTACTGCTGAGTGGATTCCGTTTGTGTGGTCACATGAAAATTATGTGGAATTTCTTATGAAAATTCGTCAATAAAAATGTGTGGATTTTTTTTTTCAGTATTTTTTTGAAAAGTGCCCAAGAAATTTTACTACGGCCAGGGGTTGAAACAGTTGACGTTTTTTACTACACTCGCTTCGTTGTCGTGCGCGACAGTCTGTTTTTATTCCTACACTCATGCTCTACCGTCGTCTCTCTCACACAACACAACCGGTAGAAAAACATTCGAGCGAAAAGAAAATTATCAAATAACTATCATATGACATGAGTAATTTCGTTCTAATTCCTCAATTTGGTGTAAATTAAACCATATCTGATCAGGACATCATTGCTTGCTATTTTCAGATTTCACACAAGCACAACATCAGCAGCTCTTATTATGAGAAAACTAAAATACATACATTCGTGACGGTCTTCGGCGACAGTGTCATAAAGGGTGTCCACGATGAAATTGCCACACACAAAATTGATTCGCAAAATTCGAGTTTTCATCCGATTGCCATCAAATTTTCAGGGATTGAGAAATAACTATTAAACTTCATTTTACCATTTTACTCGTATTTTATTTACAGTCCATACGCAAATGCCCGCACCTTGGCCTTAACCCCGGCCATAAGATTCTGCACAACCTGTGAATCAACCGTTTTTTGCATGTAAACCCATACTTTCTTCAGTTCCTCGACTGCCTTCACTACCTTAGGTCGTTTAAGAAGGTGCTGCTTCATAATCGCCCAGTACTTCTCGATGGGGTGGAGCTCCGGAGTGTTGGGAGGGTTGAACATTTTCGGCACGAAATTGACCTTATTGTTCGCATACCACTTTAGCACGTCCTTGGAGTAGTGACATGAGGCCAAATCCGGCCAGAAGATTGTTGGGACGTTGTGGGCCTTCAGGAGAGGAAGCAGCCGCTTCTGGAGGCACTCTTTTATGTACACCTGTCCGTTCTGCGTGTCCTGGGTCACGAAAGGTGCACTCCGCTTCCCGCACGTGCAGATGGCTTGCCAAACCAGGAATTTCTTCGCAAATTTGGACATCTTCTGAGTGCGGACATCCTCCGGAACGCTGAACTTATCCTTGGCCGTGAAAAACAGGTTGCCGGGGATCTGTTTGAAGTCGGCCTTCACATATGTTTCGTCGTCCATGATGCAGCATTCAACTTTCGTCAGCATGTTGAGGTACAACTTCCTGGCACGGGTTTTGGCGGACTTGTTCTGCTTCTCGTCGCGATTAGGGGCCTTTTGTACCTTGAACGTTCGAAGCCCAGCCTTAGTTTTGGCCTTCTGGACAAAACTTCGGCTTAGGTGCAGCTTCTTAGCCACATCCCTAACGGAGGCGTTCGGATTTCGGTTGAAGGCCCCAACTACGCGGTTGTGATTTTTGGTGTTGTACGGAATACTTTTTCCTTCACTTCTGGGCTTCCGATCGGTAGTCAACCGTTCCTCGAACCGCTTAATCACTCGCGACACCGTGGAATTCGCGATTCCCAACGTTTTAGCGATGGAACGATGCGAGAGTTCCTTGTTCTCGTGATGAATGCGCAAGATTTTATCACGCACGAGCTGTTCTTCCGACTCCATTTCCGCGAGTTTTGATCACAGGACTTTGCAGGATGTAAATAATGCACTATGAACTAAATCCACCCAAATTTTCATTAAATTCTACCCAACGGTTAAAAAGTTAGAGCAATTTCATAGTGTGGCAATTTCATCGTGGACACCCTTTATGACAGAGCCTGTCGGATGACATTTGAGTTTGGTACTGTACTATGATAGCTTGTTTTCTAAGTGTCGGAGGCGCAGGAAGGCGAATTGTATGACAGGCAAATTTCACACGATGAATTTTACCATTTAGTGCGTCAGAGTACCCTTTCGAGTTGGCAAACCGATTGGGACACTGGAAATCTTGGACGGTGGTTACATTCAATTATTCCTAATGTTTCTTCGAGAGCGTGGTTTAAAGGCTTGGGCTTAAGTCGTGACTTCATTCGCGTGATGAGTAGACTTATGTCCAACCACTACTCGCTAGATGCTCATCTCAATAGAATAAACCTCGTGGACAGCAACATCTGTCGGTGTGGAAACGGTTACGATGACATCGAACACGCAGTTTGGCAATGTACGGATAATGACGCCGCCAGAGAGCGACTTTTGAATACCCTCGAGGCCCAAGGAAGGCAACCCTATGTTCCTATCAGAGACGTGTTGGCAACCCGTGATCTCTACTATATGCAGTCCGTTTATGTTTTTCTTCAAATGTCTAGTATAAGAATTTAATTCCTTTTGTCTTTTGTCTCTATTTATTAGTTTTTGTTTGTCTTGTCCCCCCGTCTCGATGAATCTCATCGTCGCCCACTGGTCACCATAGCCGGTCGAACTCCAGACGTAACTAGAACCGCACTACCATTCATACTGGCGACAACGCTCTGATGAGACAACGTTACCCTACCCCAAGCTCCTCCCCTGATCCTATCCTTCGAAAATGTACCCTTCTAACCTCGAGTAAGCCGCGAGTAATCGGCCCAACTCCTACTAGACATAGAATTAAGTGAATTTTGTTACACACAGTGAACAATGAATTATCGGCTCCGTAAAGCTAACGCGATTGAGCCTTCCAAATAAACGAACTAGATAAAAAAAATCTAAACATCTGCAGATCTATGGATAAACCCGTAGAATTGATAACACTGAGTGTAAATGCAAGCATTGTGTGGATTATAATATAACTTGTATTTTTTTCAAATTCCGTGTTGATTATATTCACCTGCGACCATTTCTTAGATCTATTGTGATATTTCCAGTACCTATACTTTAATTTAACCGCAATGATCAGTACCGAGGGGGACGACTCTATCTAAGATGCAGGACATTTTTTCTTTGCTGTTGTGAGTGGCACTCGCGCTTAATAGATAAAAGGTGGAGAGCGATGCGAGAAGATGGGTTTAAATGCAAGAAATGGAAAAACGATTTTTCGTAGATTGATTCGCTAGTGTGAGATTTTTCGACCATTTAAAATCGAGATTTAGATGTGTCGCACCCCTCGATCAGTACTAATACTTAGACATCTAGCAAAAGTCAGAGAAGTCTATTCTAGATAAACATTTCAAAAGGTCCTATCTTATTTGATTGATTCTCTCAATCGACTTTTTCTTTCGTTAATTTCTCAGCTGCAAAATCATTGCCTATAATGCAATGCTGGACGTTCTGAGCGCTAGATAAGAACTTCTTTTACTAAACTGTGTGATGAAAATAGCACGAAACGTGTTTGCTTAGCTGCGGTTATAAAAAAAGAGAAATCGATAAACAGAATCGTCCAAAGCAGATAGGACCTTTCGAACCAAAAAAAACCGGTTCTATCGAAAACAACACAGTTCGAACAAGTACTGTAAATTTTTGTTTAATATAATGCACATAAAAGGAGCGTCACATATCATCTAAGTTTACATTATAAATCGTGTAAAGTTCTGAGACATTTCCTGAAATTTTGCAAATATTGTTTCTAAAAGCCCATATTTGTAAACAACATTGCTTACTAGCTGCTCGTTTGCGTGAAATAAAATACAAGTTTACGTGAATGAATGTTTACATCACAATTATAATTTAGATTTTTTTTGCTACGAAAAATATGGGTGATTATCTGAATTCAACGGAATATTTTCTACCAATAAATAGTTGGGAGATCTTTATGGTGGCCTAGGACCATGTTTGTAATTATATATAGGTTTTCATTATAATGTATGAATAAATAAATATAGCGTTCAAGGGTGTAATCAACTCTGCACACTGTACCGAAACACAGAATGGCACACTGTTCGGCACGTTAAAGAACACGTTGATAAGTATGTCACGAACACTGTCTGTCTGTCTGATCCTTATAGACTCGGAAACTACTAAACCGATCGACGTGAAAATTTGTATGCAGGGGTTTTTGGGGCAGGGAAAGGTTCTTATGATGGTTCGAGACCCCTCCCTCTCTGTAAAGGGGGCTACCATACAAATGAAATATAAATTTCTGCAATCAAGCAAAATTTCTCATGTGGAGATCATAGTGGTATCCCCTTAGGTAAGAGGGCCCCCCCCCATTGGTGCTACGTAAAATATAGCATACTTTTTTTTAATCGGTGCGTAAACTCAAGTTAATATTGAATCCTGAGCAAGGCGGGGCACACTCAGCTAGTATTATATAAAACGGCAACACTGTTGAGAGATGAAGTTTTTCTAATCGATCTACCCGTTGCTAAGGTTTGTTTTCTCCCAAGTGAAAAAAAAAATATCCGTCAATACAGGTCAATACTAGGGATGGAGAGTGAATAATCTACAGCTAATTGTTCATAGGAATCTGATCATCGGCCTTTCGCTCTGTTATCAATTCGGAAATAGTAAGGATTTAGAATGAATCATCATTCAATTAATTCTACGCGAGATTCTACGCAGTCAGATCAGGAATACCGAATCTGTAAATAATATTTCCATTTGCATGAATAGGGTAGGGCGCTACTTCGTCGTAATCGCCCATTTCCGTTCTATCGATCAGAAAAGATCAATAATATCAATGATTTCAACGTGCACAAATCAATTATAGGTTTGTTCCGATGCGCTAGCTCATTAGCTACAACATAAATCCTGTTAGAGCGCATTGCATGAATATTTACGCTCATTGTTCTCAAAACAAAAGAAGCGCTCCTAGCGAATCCCCTTTTTCTACGTTTATCCGTAGGACGAAGAAAATCTAATGGCGTTTCAATGCGTTAGGACTTAGGACGGAATTGAAACTCATAGAGCGAATTTAGAATCAAGAAGCAGTGTTAGATTTTAATCAATATCTCAACAATTGGTGACTCTTTATCAAATCCAACGGTACGTATGGAAAGGTGAATAAATTTGCAAGTCATATTTGACAGAAATATTACATTTTTTGTTTAAACTCGTTCAGCAAAGGGAGGTAAAGCGCGGGTTGTGCTAAGTAGGACGGAAATTAGATCAAAAACCCTATTTACACCCGCAACAACATTCGCATTGCAACATGCAAATATTATGTGGATGTGTCAAATATTGCAAAGAGAGATCCTTTACAAAAGTCCAAATTCAACAAGGGTTACGTGATCCGATGAACCATTGAAAATATCCGGATCATCTATATGGATGAACCGGTTCTGAGCCGCTTACCTAAGTGATCCGTTTTGCCTATCTCTAGTCAATACTGGAGAAACAGCGATTTTTATTAGAATCTAAAAAAATGCTAGAGATGTACCAAGCTAGTTTTTTTTTAAATGAAAGAGGCATAGGATAAGATCAAAAGTGCTGCTTAATAAAAAAAAAAATACGAAATATAATATACAAACTATACTTTTAGGCGCAATTTTGGAAACAGTTGGAGCTAGAGTATGAAATTTATGCCTGCAGTCCCTGAAACACCTAACGAGGAGACTTGATAGGTAAAATGGCTGAGGATATGCAACGTATGGCTGACCACTACATCGAGCAGCAGCTGAAGGTGGGGATCCTCCCCATGAACTGGGACTTTGAATGCTAAGCAGCCCCGAGCTCGAGTTCCTGTAAGGGGAAGTGATATGCCTGCTCGATTCACACTGTACTATATAACGCATGCATCCCACACGTATTGTTATGTTTCTAATATTTAGCATATTAATAGTATAAATAGGTTTCCTCCCTGTCTTGACTTTTTTCTTCCATGACTTGATTTGGGTTCGCACTCTCTAGCTTGGTTTAGTTCAGTTCTGGAGGCCGTAAAAATCTTAAAATAAGTGGCGGAGCCGGATGCTAATTTTTCTACTTCTGCCTTTTCCGAGATGAATCAAAAATCAGAATCTATGCTTGTGATGATGCTTGCTTGGTGGTACTTGAATTCGTAATCCTTGCTGTATTTTCTGCTGTGATCGAATTTCTCGTTCCTTCATGGAACACTTGTATTCCCCATGTACTCAAATAGGTCGAAATTGATGTTCACATATTTTTTCTTCGTTTTTCAATGAACCGTCTATGAAAGCTGGAAATTGTAAACAAACGATCTCAAAAGTCAAAACTGTTTGCCCAACTCATGGGATACTGAGAAATGAAACCTTGATTACCACACTGTGGCACGTTCGTCACAACGCTTGGTAAGCTTTTGGCACAGATAAAGTATTCGGCACAGATTGAGATGTGCAGAGTTGAACACCCCTTGAACGCGTTTTTTTTTAAGTATTTGAATAAATAATGTTCAGGATATGACATTACAGATGTTGCGAGACAGTACCTTCCTAACAAACGACTTTATATAAAATTTCTCTGAAATATTAAAAACTAGGTTTGTACAATCCACAAATGGCTGATTTGCCTTGTAAAATCAGACATGATAGCGGCCATTTGTGACTTCTATCAATCTTGTCGTCAAATACAAATATCATAATCAATTGATGAAGATGATGATGAGGTTTGGACAGCCCCCCTTATGCTGCGAGTCAT
This sequence comes from Ochlerotatus camptorhynchus, assembly GCF_037179485.1. NCBI lineage: Eukaryota > Metazoa > Arthropoda > Insecta > Diptera > Culicidae > Ochlerotatus > Ochlerotatus camptorhynchus. The sequence continues at coordinate 459,927 of NW_027040724.1, read as the reverse complement.
GAGAGAGTGTCAATTGCATACAAAGGGTGGCGAGGGAATTTTCATTTTTGAATCCCCGGTAGAAATCTGAAACATTTCCCGGTCAATACTCAGCAGGAAATTATTTTTTTAAATCGTAGTGGTGCAAAATTTAGAAATTGTTTATGGTAAACGAACTTACAGGAAACTATATTTTTAAACTGACATTACTTGCTTGATGTATTCAAAAAAAATTCATTAAAGATACCGAGACCGAATTGCAATTATGAGGGATTGACTTAGGATTTTTTTTTCAAGATATGTTGAACTTGATACAAATGAGACCTAGCGAAAATTATTGGAGATCTCGGAGCATGTCCGTACTATCAGAAATCTTAAACATTTTAAGAAATTATAAAAGATTCTGAACATTTGCTTAGACTCTAAGACTGCGACATTTATTAGAGATTTTAAGAAGAACATGTGAAAAGAGCTGATGAGCTAATTATGTAAACAATAACTTTAAACGTCGATTTCTCACGGACGACAACAGATCCACGTAACATAAATACACTAGAGTAGGTGTATCAGTTATGGCTATGCGTTCCTATTATGGTGTGGCCTATGAAATTCCCATAGGCGACAATTGGAACATACCATAATAGGAACGTATTGCCATAACCCCCTATATGATAGAGCAAAATTCTACTTCCAGATGCTACTGTTGGTTTGCCTGGGTGGATGATACGTGAGAAATTGACGTCTAAAATCATTGTGAAGATCCTAGATTATTTATTAAATTTATTTGTCAACGTCTTCAGCTATCCTGACTACTAAAAAAACTTATCCATCTAACTAGCGTCTTAAACTTATTTCTCGTCACATTATAGTCGAACTGATGGCTTACTTCATTTAATCTCCTGAGGCATCTTTGTAAAGAATGATTTTCACCGAAGACTTTTCGGTGCCTCGGAATTCACAGAAGCTGTCGTTGTCGGGAGCTGCGAGCAGGAACGTAAAAATTGACTTGTTGCAGAAGATGTACACAGTTTGTGTCGACAAAATAAAATAAATAAATAAATCTGTGATGTTATCCTCAAAATGCCACTACCTTTTTTGAAAAATAAATTTCAAAAATATGCTGAGCAATGTGCTAAAAGGAACAGGTATATGGGAGATAATTCTTGCAAATGTGATTCAGGAATGCATTCGCGGATTTTTCGTACATAACTAACATGTTGACATTTTGCGTTGTTTATGAGTAATGTATAATTTCCATGAAGCTCAAGCTCATTACCTCTGGATCTTTTAATTTATTTCTTAGGCTTTTTTTCAAATGTTACGTGTGTATTTCAAACATGCTATCCAGTTTCTAAGGCATCGATTCTCAACCTGCAGGTCGTGTTCCCCTACTGAACGAAAAGCACTTGAAATTGTCATATGTCGCTCCGCTCTTCTGACTAAAAAAATCACAGAGAGTACAGTAAATGTGAGTAGCTGCGCAGTAAAGGATGTTTTAAGTAGCATTTCATTTTAGTATTACCTTTGCATATCTGCCGGTTTTTTCACAGTTCTAAGTGTATTGTCGTACCGTAAAACATCTATTTATTCGAAAATTCTGATTCCATCATTCCATTTTTAATATGAAAATGGCTACTGCATTTGTAAATGATTCAAATATCTGCTTAAGCCTGACTGAGATTTATATTAAGCGACTATAACAGCACATTTTGACGGGAATCCAACAAACAGTGAAGCACCAATAAGCGTTAAAAACGTGCCACCCCCATGAAATGCCGCATCGATTAAAGAGTGTAGGATGATTAATCTACCGAGCAGAAACCTTCCGGCTATCAACCTTTCATTGAATGCGAGTAGGTGCCTCTAACTGTGTTTACATTCTGTTTGCGAATATAAATAATCTATCACAAAGTAAAGCCAACACAATTCGCTACTCAACAACATAATTGGCGAAAAGTGTTGACAGTAGTAGGACGCTTATGGTGGGCGGTTAAAAAGACATTTATTCCAACAACTTGATTCATTAACAACATTGCAGAAAATTAAAGTAATTTTAAAGGGAAAAGTACCGTAAATTCATGTGGAGTTGTTTCAACTGGACAATTTTTCTCAATCCGACTGCAAATATGCGTTGGGATTCGGTCAACCCAGCCACAAGCCCACAAGATGGGCCTAATGAGTCATTGAAAGTTTATCTTCGGCTGACTCTACGTTCATCTTTTGCGTACATACGTCATGCCTATATATTTAGCATATCTCTCTGTTTGCCTGGACGATCATCATCGCCATCATCACCAGTCGAATGGGCAAACAGGATTTAATGTGTGAAAATCTAATGATCTTGAAGATTCTCGGAATTCTCAATAATTATTCCATCTCGTTCGTCTCCGGCATCGTCATCGTCGACTCGATTAAGTTCTCCGGTTGGTCAGGGTGCTTCATCATGCACAGAAATCTCATCGTGATTACACACCACTCCTTCTAGCAATGGAAATTGCCGTTTCCGAACTCGACGATTGTTTGTACGAGTGTTTATGTAGGATATATGTGTGTTGCTTTGGTCGAGACAGAGAGAGAGGGTGCTTAGCGAAGAAGACGACGACAGTCTAGAATGCTTGAACATTCCTTGCGGCCACTATAGATACTGCTGAAAGCTCGTCCGGGTGCCACTTGTGATGCATATGATGCATGTCTGGTGCTTCTCAAGTAGCATTAGATTCATCGCAAACAATGCAGGAATGAGAGCAGGACACAATGCAGCTCGGTAGAATAAACAAAAACTTGACCATCCTTCCATACAATTGAGCTGGCTCGATTCCTGCTACAATCTATATTCTACATCCACAGAAAACCAAAGCTGCTCTGCTCTGTATGTGGGAATTGCTTTTTCCACCAGCAGTCGGAAATTTGAATCTTTTGCACATCTCGTGGGATCATCTCGTGCCTCGTTCAGCTTCTCCCTCCTCGTGGCGGGATATCAGGGTGCTCTGATTCGACCTCGAACAGCAGCTTACTCCTATAATCCGAACCAAAGAACCAATGCTATTATTTGTGCTTTAAACCGCTCCCCTCAGCATCCTTAGCGCCCAGCTATTGCAGAACCAACTCCCAGAGCCATAAGTGAAGAACACCACCAGAACGGGGATGATGATGCTGATGATGATGAGATAAAGTCTATACCTACCCACTTTTGACGCTGTGTGTCGAGGGGAGCGGTGGATGGGCTCTTTCCGGGAAATACAAAAAAATGGTGCTCAGAGCCAACGCTCCTCCGTAGAAGTATGTACTTGTACGAGTGTGCGAATGTGCAAGCAGAAACCAAAAAACCCCCAAAGAGCAGAAGTACCTACCTACCAACCTACCAAGCGAACAACCCAGTCCAGAGCGAACAGAAGTACAAGATCACGCGCCCCGCTCTGATGGGAAAAAGGAATCTGTCAGATTATGTTGTTCTACTTATTGTTTTCGTATTATAATCATATGGCATATTATATCGAACAATTTCCGATAAATTTATACAAATATATGCAAAATCGCCGCATCCATATGCGGTCGGAATGAGGTGGAATTCAATTCGAGTGTGTGTTGGTTGTGCAGGGTTGGGTTGGGTGCGCGGTGCATAAATATGATAGCAAATCGAGTGCATCTCCCGTTCTGAGCGGGGTGTTGTATACGGTTGGGAATTTGTTCGGGAAAGATTTGTTTGCAGAATCAACATTGTACATTAAAAAAAGACTGCTTATGCAAACAATAATTTGATTTAGTACTGTACGTGGATGTCATACTGGAACATTCCATTGTATGGACCAGTGTTAGAATATTTAATCGATCAAATCTATTAGGCACTTATTGTAATGCAAATGGTTTGGCAACGGTATGAATTAACAAAACTTTACTGCAAGAAGGTAACCCAGTCTCGATCAATTGATCCATTGAAAAAACTTGAATCCTTCATTCAGGGTCAAATAAGTCAGATAATTTCTGAATTATTTGTAGAACTGTATAGAATCATGTTATTTAATGTGCTGAATGCTAATTTTTAGCTAATACCAGGACATCGTGTTTTTTTCATTGTCTGATTCCTGAAAAATTAAATATGAATTGCTCTATATCCTAAAGACCCAGGTACTTAGCACATTTTTCAAAAATATCAGATTCTATTGGCCGTTCGCAATGCTGTTGTATGTTATATGGACTGTTTCAATACGAAGCTAGAACAGAAACGCACCCCTCGCAATTCTGAGTAATATTTTCGTTATTCGAGCACAATGTTGCACCAATATGCAACTCAGCTATTCTGTTTTATTTCTGAGCAAGATGTGTTTACAGATGTCATAACATATGTAACATAAGTCCTGGGAATACTTTCAGGTGTTTATTTGACGGCATGAACAAACACACATATGTCAACCAATGCACTTGTCACGCCCTCTCTATACTACTACTGAACTGTTAAACTCAAATTGCGCAGTAGTTTCCATTTAAAATGTCGTACAAGCTGGATTTATGTGCACAAGTCGCCAACCTTTTTGGACGGCTCAGTACAAGTGAAATTCTAAGCGTGTTCAAAGACAAGCCAATATCAAAATCAACTATTTATCGTGTTTTGAAGGATTGCCGTGATGGTAAAGAACCGGAAAATAAAAAGAAATGCAGTCGGCCTACTAAATTGAGTGCCAGAACAACCAAAAAATGTTGCCAAGTGCTGAAAACAAATTTTGTCAATCAACACGCAAATTAGGACGAAAATTTCATGTTTCAAACATGATAATCCACCGGATTAAAAAAAATACAACGTAATCTACCGGAAACGTCATCGTGCTCCAAAATATACACAGCAACAACTCGAAAAATACCCAAATGTTGCCGTGCACTTCGTCGCGAACCTTTTGCGAATGGAAAATGCATCATTTTGGAACTGAGCAAAAAATACCATTTGTACCAAAAAGGACAATCCATCTAATGTGCCTCAGGCACGTCCAATCGGGTGTACTCAAGGCTACGGTGTACGACAACGGCTGGGAAGCTCAAATTGAGCAACAATTGGTTGATCAAATCAAGCAAAATTTAAAAGAAATCGTCAAAGACACCGTCCAAACCCTGATTCAACAATTTCGCTGCACACTGCGAAAAATCGATGAATGTACTGTAAATGCATTTTTCAACAGTTTATAAATAGAATAAAACACCCTGAAGAAGATTTTAAAATTAAATTGTTTGATTTCAAATGGCATGCTTATGATTTTTTTCCCAGGACTTATGTTACATATGTTAGTATCCTGATGAATGTGGGCGTCTTAGTGGAATACCTGTATAATGAGAGAGAGAAGGATTAGTATTTTCCATTTAATTCCACTACTTTATTTGCTTATCCTTGACAGATACGCGTATTTCGTCTACAATGTGGAGACTTCTTCAGTCTCTTGTACTAATACTCGACTTCGTATTTTGAGTATTAGTACAAGACACTGAAGAAGTCTGCACATTGTAGACGAAATACGCGTATCTGTCAAGGATAAGCAAATAAAGTAGTGGAATTAAATGGAAAATACTAATCCTTCTCTCTCTCATTATTATGTCATAGTAGTTGAGATGATTTAATAGAAATTTGAGAATCTTTCAGAAGTGTTGGGAACTTCTGAGAAGCTTTACGTTATTTCATAAAAGTTCGTAGAAGTTGATAAAATACGAAGTACTTCACAAACAAATCAGAGTACTTCCCAACTAACATTTTCAGCTTTGTAAGCCAACTTTTCCAGCGTTGTGCTGTTAAGTAGCTGAAAAGAAGCTGCAGATACAGTTAAGCAAAAGCTAGCAAAATAGTTTTGGAGAGCGTTTACTCAACTTTCTCACAAACATTATTCAATTTGTCAGTCGCACTGAATAAAATCAGCCAATAAACGCTAATGTCACTTCTATACACACACTAATCAACTTTCCACTTGTAGCTGCAAAACAAAGCTAACAAAGTGAATATATTACTCATTTGATGGGTTCTACACAACCAACAACTCTTTCTGAATAACATAAACATCAAAAGTGCTTTTTCAACAACTAAACAACCTGTACTCAGCTTATAAACTGTGATAGAGCAACTTCGGAAGCATTTTCACTGTCAACTAGGTTTATTTTTAGACGTGTGCAGTTTTACAGCTTTTACTCTGCTCTTTTATAACTAGTCGAGAAAAGTGATTCATGTGCACTATTATAAAGCCTCTACTCAGCGATTTTGTTGTAGAAGGGAATGTTGATTTGTTTACATAAGTTCAAAGTTTTGGCGTAGCACAGTTGGTAGTGTCAAGGTTTGCCAATGAGGTCGTCTCGAGTTCGATTCCAGGTTCCGGTGCAGGGTAAATAATTTGGTGATGATTTGTAACTAATTTCGATTAATTTGATTCACAGCCAAATAAACTCAATAAATTCCTTCATAAAAAAGCGTAAACAGTATTTAACCCGGCTTCAAGAGAAAGCTGTGTAGTGATTATTGGATAACCGGGAAAAGGTTGAATAAGCGCCTTTCAAGTTCACACACAACTAAACAGCAGAATAACAGCTGTATAGAAGCGTAAATGGATATGCAATAAGAGCTTCTCCCGACCGTTCCAACAGTCATAAGAAGCTGACTAAGTTCGCCAGATTTGCTTGTATAGAGGTTGAGTAAAGGTTTCCTCATAACGTATAACGTTTGAATACAGCTTGAAACTGTATAAATGAAATGAGTAAAGCGTTTACATTGTGAAAATTGTTAGTTGGGTTGTTATAGAAAAGTAAACATTGTGGAAGTTGTATTTTAAAATAGTTTCAGGGAAAAATATTAAAGATCATGTAGTTTCATAGAAGTGTCAGGTATTTTATAAAAGATCGGGGAACATCATAGAAGTTATGGAAATTTGATAGTTAATAGACCGTCACACAATTGCATGAAATCGCTTGCGTCTTTTACATTTAAAATATATTCTCTCACTCTTAGCAGGCTACTCATAAATTATTCCAACGATTCTCAGGTGTTCTAAGATCTCCATAAAGTCCTTCTGATATTTTTCAAGACTTCAGGTTGATCAGGTATTATTCTAAAGATCTTCGAATATCCATCAATTCAATCATATTGATTAGATGTTCTCTCATGATACCAGGTTGCTCAGAATGTTTCAGTAGACCTCATGATAACCTTAAGTTACTGTTTAAAGACTTCAGATTGATCAGGTATCATTCTGAAAATATCCAACAATCCAACAATTCAAATCATGTCTCTCAGATTTTCTCTTATATGCCATACTAGGCAGCTCATAAATTATTCCAAAGACTTTCATAAAAGTCCTCTGGATACTTTTTAAAGACTTCATCGCCCATGATACCAGGTAATTCAGAGATCTTCAGGTTGATCAAGTATTATTCTGAAGATCTTCAACTGTCCGCCAAAATCACGTCTCTCAGATATTCACTCACAATTCCCGGTTGCTTAGAAGATGTTTCAAAAACCATCAGGTGATCAGCGATCTCCATAAATAACCAACAATCAAAATGACATCCCTAAGATATACACACTTAATCTAGCTCGGTAAAATCTCCAACAGCCGATCATCTCGGCATTTACTTTTGCTGATATATCTGATATTCATGGTAGCTGATATCTCAGCAAAATGAAATTTGTTAGCTGAGTCTCGGCAATTGTTTTACTGAATCTCAGCAAAATAAATTTCAGAACTACTCGGTTGTTGGAATCTTGGCGAAAAAAGCGACTCAGACATTATTTTATAACCCTCCATGTGATCAGAGATATTTTTCCAAGTCTTCAGGTTGCTTAGGTACTATTCTGAAGACATCTGGTTGAACAGGTACATTTCCAAAGGTCCCAAATTGCCCAATAATTCAAGCAATGTCTCTCAGATATTCTTTCAGGAAACCAGATGACTCCTACTTTTTTCCAAAAATCTTCAAGTGATCAGAGATATTCAAAAACTTCTCTGGATCAATTATTATGAAGATCTTTTACATCTCTCAGATATTATCTTATGATACCCAAGGGGCAAGACAGCTTTTGATCATGAGTAAAATCGGAGTTAATGTTGAGTAACTCTGACCCGCTCTGAGTAACTCGCGTTGATCAACATCAAATACACATAGCAATCTGATTTTTGTGTTGCAATATGTCATCATCGGTGGACTGAAACCGATTGCCATATTTTTCTGCAATAATTTCGTACGCAACTGAAAACTGGTGCTGAAGTTCTTGCGGATGAGATACTAGTGATGCTGGACTAGCTGAATAGTATAAGTCTGTTCGTTGTTACAGAATGCACGGATTGTAAAGATGATTCAAGACGACCACCAGGCTTGAGTTAACGGATACCATCACCGATTGGATGCATATATTTGCAGAAAAATTGTATCTGTTTTGGGATTGCGGCTTGTGGCGCCTTTTGTTTCTCCTTCTACCAGTATTTTCCATTTTGCTGAATTTCCATGAGTAGCATGATGGCATCCACCAACAAGGCTGTCCAGTTATTGAAAATGAAATTGCCTGAAACTAGGAAGGGAAAGTTTAACACTGAGCTCTCCTGGAATTCTCCAGAATTCCTTTTGGAATTCACTGCGTTTAAGCTCAAGAGCGGTTAGTGTCCTTGCCAACGTCGTCAGCTCATAAATAGCTATTCATCGCATCATTTTTCATTTAGCTTCCTCTCTTTGACAACTTTGAGAAGCAGCATCCACAAGTACTAGGAACATCGGCACGAAGCTTATATGCAGGAGGAACAGAAACGTCATGATGTCATTAAGAAGGTCTAAGATTGTCCCCAACTGCTACCAATCGAATATTTCCGGGTACAATATGAGCAAGGCCTCGGTGCAATAAATCTATGAGCTATCTTCATCATCACAAATAGAAGTCTTATTAAGACTGCTTAAGATGGAAACAATGGCGTTGCAAACATCACTCAGAATAACTACGACCCTGTCCCTTATTACCGACTCACGGTGAAGTGATTCCCATTTGATTTACACGGCCATCACTTCACAACAGCAGTCCCCGAGGAGAATCAAAACTCTCTGTCTGAGCGATCACTTCAAGTTCCAGGTGTTCAAAAGGCTACGATCGATGAGATTTTTGTCACTTTCAAACTACTGCCAACCAACAATCCGTTCTAAGAGATTTCCAGTTTAGAGAAGCGCTGCAAGGCACACCTTCTATGACTTATGGGATCGCGTCCGCCTATGTAGCTCAATCTGACAAAGTACAGGAAATCAAGAAAGAATTTCTACAATTTTGTTAAGCTGAGTAGGGGAATTTACGTATTCTCGTCAGTCTAAGCAGCGTCCAAACTTCTATTAGCGATTTCTCAGCGTCACACACATACATGACAGGTTTGTTTGTTGACATTTATCTGCTGCTTGCTGTTCTACCTATTCCAATCGACAGAATTGATCAAAACGGGTTGAACATGTTTTTACAACGCTCCAAACTTCTCAGGTGAGTGTGACTATTGTCGGCAGTCTCTTTTTCTTCGGCACCCTTTCCATTTGAACTGCGTGTTAACCAGCTGTTCTATTATCGGCAACTCGAAATCAGCCGTATTTTGTAGTGTTTATATGTAATTTAAAGAAGAATATGGCATAACAGGATTACACAGTCGTAAAAATGTAATCTGATTGAAGCTGAAAAGTTAAGGAATCGGCTTAATACATTCAGCGAAGAGTTTTGATGGGAAAATACTGCGAAATTAACGTTTCAATTTCGGTTGCCGAAAACAGTCAATGGGTGCCGAAGCCATAATTTACCCTATATAAAATTAAAAACACAAATAGGGTAATAATTTTTTGAATGTTAGTATTTTTGTATATAGTACAACAATGCAAACCATATCTCATATCACTTTCAGCGAAAAACATGAGTCCTGCCGCAAACCCATTTGGGTTTAAATATCGTATATTCTACCTTTTCTAAAAAAAGATTATACTTCCTTCCAATCACAATTCAATTTAGATGACTTCTCGCCAACCCATTCTTGATGGCTTCCTCGGTCTTGTTCTTCCGATGGTCTTGACTAGTTTTGGAACACCACTGATCATTTTTACGATCAAATAACATTCCTTCCCAATTATTATTTTCTAGATATAAGGAACTTTCTCGCCGCATTCGTCTTCCTGTCGTATCAATAGTGGTAACCAGCCCTTTGATATAAGATTTCAGTAGATATCGTATGGTTTATACGCTCTGGTTGTGCATCCAGACAGAAACTAATACACCAGCTGAGGTTAACGAGTCAAGGGTAGATTACTCCGTCATCGCCAATAAAAAATGCTTTTCATAAGAATCAAATCCCTGTTTACGATATCTTGACGACTAATGCGGATCGATGTCACATAGCACCGATCAATCTGTTATCAGATATGAGCCGTCCTGCACGTGATCTCATACAATTTTATCGGTTACTAAATTTAACCAATGCATGATTTCAACTCAAATAAATAAAATCTAGAGTAGGGAGATGACGTCTGTTTCGACTTTTCATTGAAGGTTTGTATATGCTGAACAAAGCGAGACTACTTTGATCAGTTTTGAGTAATTATGAGTTGCTCAAATCTACTCGCTGCGTAACTATTTGCTCTGAGTACAGCTGACTTGCCCCTTGATGCTACCAGGATGCTCAGAAATTATTTCAAAGGCCATTAGGTTCATATTCGTGCCGAACTCATCGAAGCAACCCAACTTTGCATAGTGGTTTCATTTCTGACAATTTCAAATTTTAGGTCTGACGAGGTGTTTAAAACAATTTGGATGCCGGCGCCGGTGGTGTAGTGGTAAGCGTGACTGCTTTCTCACCACAATGGGTCTGGGTTCAATCCCAGCCGAGGTCGGTGGGATTTTTCTGAGGCATAAAAATCTCTGGTCACGTCTTCCTTCGGAAGGGAAGTAAAGCCGTTGGTCCCAGCCCATGTGTGTTGAATGGGTGCGATATCCTACGCAGGTGTGGAAGCTGCCTTCCTGCACCATTCGATTACCGTCAATGGATAGCAATCGATGTCTGTCAGTGATTGGCACTAGATTGCGGAACAGAGATCGACGTTAAATAAAAGAAAGAAGGAAGGAAACAATTTGGAAACTCAGCATTTCGAACGGCCTTAAAATTCTGAATGTCTCAGAATCACTCAAATACTCCTGCTCATTGTTACTTATTGATTATTTTCTTCTTCCAGTGCATCGTTAAATTGTCAAGTTTAAGATCTCACAAGCTCCAGTTCCAGAATATTGAAAATAAAATAATCAAGATTCGTTCAACCCCTGATTCCCCTTGCGACGAAATTATTAAGGTAATTCGAAAATAGGGATTTTTTTTAAATATATCAAGATTACATTAACGATTCTGTTGCTATTCTTCACAGTTTTATTTTTAGAGTATTCTCGAGTTTTCTTTGCGTACCCCGTGTCCATGTACTTTAATTCATAATATTTTTGTAATTCTTCAATTTATTCTCGCAAAGCCCATTGAATACTTTTCAAACTTATTTTGAAATCCTTAACGAAAGTCCTTAAGAATACTTTCCAGAATTCTCTAGGAGTTCTCTGCAGAGTGCTCTTGGAATTATGCCCATTGATTAAATGTCAATGAAACTAATGTCGGTGATAAATTGTTACTCTTGACGGGGGCCAATTTGTGCACTCAATATTCTTGCTACTGAACTTTCATGTGACATGATGTTTCCAAATATTATAAATTACTAATACTACTAAATTCCTGAAGGGCTACAGAAACATGGCCGGATATTTACAACTGTTACTAAACATAACCGCAAGTAATGATTATTTTAAATTCTCATGAGTTTCGATGTGACGTATGAAGGCTTTTGGTTTCCACGAAGCCTGAGAAAAATATGACCGTAAATTATGTTATTCTGTTATTTACTGTCCCGGTTGGTTCTCGTGACATGTCTGACATTTTTCTTAGGGGATGAGTACTTAAAGGGAGTTAAATGTTGATAAGTCTTTAGTGGGAATGACACTGATGAAGACTGTAGTCGAAATACGTTTATCTATATGAAACTTGGGCCTCCGGGTCTCGGATTGAAAGTCGGCTTCCCATGCATACCGCATACCCTTTTTTGTAAGAAGGCTAAAATGGCTACGATATATTCATGATCATATCGCATATCTTGGCTTCACACTTCATCCCATAGATTGTCCCAAATCGAATGAAAAAATATGCATCAAAAGTTTTTGCATTACTTCCACTGTCAAACGCATCCATCTTGAAGATTTCAAGTATTTGCTGTTCCATTAACTGCGGCACCCTCTTCACCGAAGCTAATTGCACCAGTTTTTTTCGCACACTCAAAAAGAAACGACCGTCGCCATCAAAGGAACTAAAAGTGCGGGTGTCGCTCGTGTCATCTCCACTAATAATCAACCTGACTAGCCGGCCGTCGTTGTCATCGCTCTCGCATGGGAGCCGATTGCAAGTGTTTGAAGCTAGGAGTTTATTTGCGCTCACTGTGCGCGCCAGTCTCAGCTAGGTCCTACCCTACACCTACAAGATTGAGAGCGATGCTGGTGCTGGGAGCGGGAAGCAATGAGAAATCAATTTTCCCAAAGAGTGGAGGGATTAATTTAATTACCATGGGCGGAGATTGCTTCCTTGAAGTGCACATTTTCCCTTCTGCTTTTGCATGGATTATACCGACTCCTGCTGCTAACTTCTTGGCTTGATCCGTCACCACCACCCGTCAGCCATCACCCGATACCGGATGAAGAAGAACCAATGAAGAAGGGTTAACCGAGCTCCGGGTTGGAGCGGTACACAACGCGCGCGCGATGGTCCATGTAAAATGAGTCCATAAGCAGCATTTGGTTGAGGATGTTGAAAGGGATGGTCAGTGGTGGTGGTGAGTGGCAGGAAACAAGTCGTGTGCTTTTCGCTTTTTTGATGGCGAGAAGGTGTGTTTTTCTTCCGTACCCCCGTGCTTTTTGCTGAGGACCAAACAGGGTCGATAATCTGCTTGGGGCGTAATTTGATTGATTCTGTCAGGTGTGGGTAAACCTTTTTACCTTTTTCGGTATATTTTTCATCGACATCGAATGGTATTTTTTTTTTGCATGCCATTGAGACGGTAAGAATTTGAGTGAATTCGTGTGAAATCTGTCCATGGTGATGATCATTTTTAAATGATTTCCCTGCAGAGTTATGTTGCGAAAATATTGCTTGAATTACTTCAAGAGTAACCATTTTCAGATCGATTTTCAGAGAAAACAAAATCAATCCCAGAGTACACAGTTACCCCATAGTTCATTCTAATGAGCCATCCTCGTTGGTACCAGCCTAGCACAAGATGAGTGATGCATCTTTTTTTTGTGAAGGATTCCGCCGATTTGAGGAGATGTCTAGTACGAATTTCGAGAGTACGAGCCGAGGAATATGCTGCAAATCCTAACCTCGCAGCTGAGAGCAATTCACTGTAGGAGAACAATTTGTAACGAAGGTCGGTCGAGCTGTCTATTATTTATTGATGTCGATAGAGGAGAAAACATCGTGTGTGGTGGTTGTGATAAACCTAATAATTCTGGACGATGGGTCAATGTCGGGACTGTTTTTGTTGAGATTAGAAATCCTCAAAGAAGAGATGAGCGGAGAGAATGTTTTGAGCCAAATGAGCTGTCAACATCTGTGCTAATCAAATATTCCCATTAGATTTTTTCCCGATCGTTTCTTATTCTTACTAGATCATATTTGAGAGTATTGTAATCAAATATAAATTCAACCATCTTTATTTTCCGTGTGCTTTGCAAATTCAAGTAAATCTTTCAAATTTGTCGAACCTCTTAACGGAATCCCTTTATGAAGCGCTTGAGTGAGTAGTGTTGAGTACTTGGCACTGATGAAGTCTGCAAGTAGTAGACGAAATACGCGTTTCTGTCAAAAGATGAGCAATTATTACGGAATTAAGGAATTAAAAGGAAATAAACCAACACACTCAAAGCTCTTCATAAATTCAAGTAGTTTTTAAAATCAAAAATAATATTCTAACTCTTATTAGCCTCGGTTTGTTAATTAATGGCACCAAGAAATGTGCAACATATTGCGATGCACTCAATTATTATTTTTCACGTACATCGAATCGAAAAGAAAAGTCATGAGAAATGGCAGGGTTGCAAAATAATGTATATACAAAACCCTGCTGCCGAAATGTATTTTGTTTTCTCCACCCATCTCTCCCTCTGAGCACTGCTACTTGCCAATGTCAAGCAGTCCACCGCTTAGAGAGACTTTTATATGTGTACCTTGTGATCACACAGCCGGATTGCGTCACGAGTTGCACTACAGCGGCCAGCGTACGACAAGCGAGGATTGCTCGGGAATTAGAACATCTTGAAGCTGATGGAAGTAATGCACGGGCAATAAATTCGACCGAAAAAAGCAATCACTCATGTTCTCGTTTACGCTCGAACCGTATTTTACAAAAAATGTTATTGTGTGGAATTTTAATTACAGACAATTCTTTTAAGATGCGTGACGCTTAGCGAAACAAATAATACGCAACTACGGAGTGATACAAATTCCACTGAATACATTGCCAAGAATAACTATCGATTTCCTCTTGCCAATAAGTGATTCAAGAAATACAACCCACATTCATCAACTAGGCGTTGTTATTTTGAAAGGATTATCCGATTTACTATTATATGCTCTCAACAGATTAGAGTTAGTCAATGCAAGTGTACGTGCACATGATGTCTAAAATACTGTTTCTTGAGAGACAGACAGAGAGAGAGAGAAAGAAAATAAATCCTTTAAACATTTTCGAATTCCGCTCTGTTGGAGCGATGATTAATCTGACGATAGATATGAGCATTAATTTCATTCAAGCTTTAAACACTGTGTGGAGTTTTCAATTCAGCTCTTAAATCAATTTCACAACCCGTTAAGCTATGTTGCAATAATTCTCAAAAGAGGCTTCTAACACTTGAATTCCTTAAACCCTCAGCAGTGGTTCCCAAGTTGGCAATGATTCAATTCAAATTTGTTGTATTCTCCTCTGTCTCCACGATCAACCTTATGAAAGCAAGTACGATCAATGCAATCTGTTCACTCCCAGAGCGCAACCAAGACCATCTTGCTCAAGCCACACGAGCAAATGCTCCCAAACACACGGCAAATACGATTTAATACTCGATACAGTCACAAAGCCACAGAATGCTAAAGTCTCTCGGAGGAGACACTATTGTTAAGATGCAAGGAAGCAGCATACACACTGAATAACCATCCTTGTGCGGCGAGGTAGCAAGAAGGAAAATACACACTATAAACAAATGCTCCTTCCTTCGACGACGGTTTGCTGCCACCCACTCACTCATTGCACAAACGCACAACCCTCAGAACGAATGTACCACCTATGTGGTGTGTGTGTTTGTGTATTTGTAGGTAGTTGCCATTCATTCGAAAATGTGTGTTGCTACATTTGTTTACCAACTCGTTTCCAGCTCCACATGAAAGTGCAGCAGCCAGCATGGCAATTGTCTTTTGCACGATGTTGAATGAACTCTACGCAACGTACACCAAACCCGGCAACCCAACGAGGTCGAACGTATTATGCACGGGGTGCCAGATGTGGAACAAGTGGGGATGAAATTCATTATGAATCAGCCTGGGATGCATTTTGCATTTTATGCTAATTGTGCAGAGAATTATAGAGCAGCAGCAGTCGGCTGCTCGAGAGATTGAAAGAGCCCGAACTCGTTCCGGCTCCTTGCTGATATAATTATTAGTAAATTTCTAATTCTATACCCTCCAGGTCTAGATTGTGCGAATGTGATTCTACTGTGGTGATACCGTATCAAGGTCTAATAGGCATACTGAGGGTGGATTTATGTTCCCATGCTTGTGGCTTACCTTATGTGTACCGACAGCGTGTGCTCCATCATATACATATAAATGATCATTACAGTCTAATTGTAGCATATCGAAACGTAACATAAATCTCTGCAGTATCGAGTGTGTTTGAAATGTGATAACACAGTTTAGGTTTCTCTCGTTCTTGGAGGAGAGTGTAGCACCATCTATTTTCCTATATAGTTGTTGTAAAAAATGAGTTTTACAGATTGAATCCATGTGATCTGAAACGAGAGGGAAAGAACGCGGAAAAAATGGATTAAAATTTCGTACACGCTTTCGTGACGGCGGGAAAACAGAGAAGTGATATGTGGACTGGACATGTTTGAAATATGAAACTCGTTGACCAAATGTCAGCCAGTGGGTCATTAGTCTTAGTCTGGCTGCCGGTTGCACGGGAAATCCAATTAAAACCGGAGTTTTTGTTTGCGAATGCCAATTTTTCATTCTGGTACTGTATCGTTATGGCAGAGCGAAAGGAAATACCTACGGTAGGAAATGGAGTGTGGACCGCTACTAGCCACCTGGTAGCTTTATAAAACGAACATCTGAACATCATTTATCGATGAATTTGAAATTCCATTGTTGTGCAGATCTAAATTTGAATGCTGTAAAGGGGGTGAAAATTATGCGGTACCAAGCGCTTCCATCGTTTTCTAGAACTAAGGGGCTGTTTATAAACCACGTAGACAGTTTAGGGGGGGGGGGGGTTGACAATTATCCACGGCCCATACAAATTTTAAATTTTTTGTATGGACAGTTGTCTACGCAGGGGAGGGGGGGGGGTCAAGAATCCCAAAAATCTGTCTACGTAGTTTATGAACAGCCCCTAAGAACTCAATTCTATGGTAGGGTAAGCGTACCAGTTATGGCACTAGTGCTCCAGTTTTTGGTACCAGTGTCTAACTTGAATTTGAAATAAATTTGCATGGTTTTATTTGCGTTAACATATGGCATAATCTATGGTCTAACCTGGCATCGAAATAAATTTGGAAAATAATGAAAAAAACAAATAAATTTAAGATAGGGCCAATTAGAGGACTACTAGCAGCAATCAATACGAAACTAACGATTTTAAATTGGCTCACTACTTGACTAGCCTATTGGTCCCAAGCAAATCGATTAACGTGCCCCATTCTAGTATAAATGCCAGTACTACACTATGTTTGTTTTGATTCGCTATGAAAGTTTGACAGATAAAATGAGGGGTTAGTGGATTTTCCTATGTTTCGAGGGGTGAATCGATTACCTTGGGACCGAAGATAGTACCAGAGCTGGCCAAAAAGTTGAGCACGTTTCTACGGGACCTACTAGTATTAAAGTTACCTCCATGCTACTAGGTCCAAAAATTGGCACACTTACTCTACTCTAATAAAAAATAAATAAACAAAAGTTCAGAAACCACTGATTTGATAGAAAAGCTGACGAAAATCAACTATAAATGTATATGAGATCGTCACACTGTTGGCCCAGGCCATCATCATCAAGCGCACCTGTGGTTCAAGAACACAACAGCTCCAAGCTATCATCTCCTTCGTCGTTAATTATGGACCGTGAAGCCATAAAGATCGCCAACTGGAACGCTAGCTCCGTATGGGCGAAAAACATTGAGCTTGCAGACTTCCTCCGCAAGCACGACATCGACGTGGGCCTTCTCACCGAGACCCACCTCAAGACCAGTGACAGCTTCTGGCTGCCCGACCACAGCATTGTCCGGCTTGATCGCACCAGCTCCAGGGGGGCGGTGTCGCGGTCATCATCAAGGAAGGCATCAAGTACTGCACCCTACCCCACTACCGCACTTCCATCATCGAGGCCGTCGGCGTAGAGGTGGAAACATCGACCGGAAACGTCCGGTTCATCGCCGCCTACTGCCCCCGGCAATGTACCGTTAGCAATGGTACAGCACAGCAGTTCAAGAACGACCTTACCATCATAACCCGCACCAATGCCCGCTTCGTAATCGGAGGGGACCTGAACGCCCGGCACGAGGCCTGGTGGAACTACCAGCAGAACCAGAACGGCCGCCTACTATTCGACCATTCCCAGCATGGTCTCTATTCCGTCTGGTTTCCGGACGAACCAACCTTCACATCACCGGCGGGCAACCCATCGACGCTTGACCTGTTCTTGGCAAACACCGGATTAGCCAGGCCGGTTGCCGTCAACGACCTGAGTTCGGACCACCAACCGGTGCTGACCGAGCTGGGCTGCAACGTGGCCCCTGCACCGTTCCTGCGGAAGGACTACCATCGAGTCAACTGGGTCCAGTTTCGGCGCGTGGTCGACCGCCACATCGACGACAACCCACCGCTCGACACAGTGGAGGACATCGACCGGGCCCTGGAGGGTCTCCATCAAGCCATATCCGTGGCTGACGAAGAGTGCGTTCGACGAGTTCCTGTGAGGGGTAAGTTTCAAGCAATTGATTCCCACACCAAACTCTTGATTCGGCTCAGAAATGTTCGTAGACGCCAGTTTCAGCGGACTGGGGATCTGCAGCGTAATACGAAATGGTCGATCTGAATCGGCAGATCGCTTCCAGAATGGTCTCAATCCGGAACGAGAGTTTCGGGCGACTCGTTCAAAACCTGGACGACCGTTCCAGACCATTCTGGAAGGTTGACAAGGTGCTGAAGTCTCACTCCAAGCCCATTCCACCACTTAGAGTCAATGACGAACGGCTTATCACCAACGAAGAGAAGGCCAATGCGATTGGGGAGCACATTGCCCAGTCGCATTTGCTTGGCTCCAAAATCCCAAGTCCACTCGAGAACCAGGTTGCGCAGTGCGTCCAGACGTTAGATGCCTCCCCTTGTGCCGTCCCTCCAGAAGAACCGATTACAGAGGAACAAATTTGCTCAGCGCTGAAATACAGTAAGAACATGAAGGCTCCCGGGTTTGACGGAATATTCAACCTAGAGTTGAAAAATCTCAGCCCGAGGGTGCACTCGCTGCTGGCTGCCATCCTCAACAGATGCTTGGAGCTGCACTACTTTCCAAGCATCTGGAAGGTGGCAAAAATCACCCCGATCCGCAAACCTGGGAAAGACCCTTCACTACCGTCAAGCTACAGACCGATTAGTCTGCTCTCAGCGCTGAGCAAGCTGTTCGAAAAATTGATCCTCAGCCGACTGAACAAGTTTGTGGAGGAACATGACATTCTTCTTCCGGAACAGTTCGGGTTCCGCAAGGGGCATTCCACCAATCATCAGCTAGTGCGGGTGATGAATAACATCCGAAGTAACAAAGCTGTATCCAAGTCCACAGCCATGGCCTTGTTAGACGTCGAAAAGGCGTTTGACAATGTCTGGCACGGCGGACTTATATACAAGCTTTGTAACTCCAACTTTCCACCATACCTTCACACTAATCGAGTCAGTACGGTTTTACTGAGTTTTTGAATTGCGGAACTGTTCGGTAAAAGTTTAAAAATCTATGGAAAATTTATTAATGAGAAAATTTGTTCTGAACTTGTACATACTTAGTTCTGTTAACCCCATTTAATGATAGAAAATATAATTGGTCTATTTCATTGATTCCTTACGAATAACGGTCATTTGAATTTTTACCGACTTTTTCAGCAATTCAAAAACCCAGTAAAAAAATACTGACTCCTGTAAAAAAATCTTAGTGTGTTGTGAAAATCACCCGTAACTACCTCCAGCAAAGGTCGTTCAGGGTGTTGTTGAATAGTTCCCTTTCGGGACAATTTCCGATCCCAGCAGGTGTTCCGCAAAGGAGTCTGCTGGGACCACTGCTTTACAGCATCTACACGTCGGACATCCCTCCTCTAGGAGACGGTTGCGTGTTCTTCCTGTTCGCAGATGACACCGCGATAGCCGTCAAGGGTAGGATGCCTTGTGAAATTACGAACAAGCTCCAACGATGCCTTGACACCTTTACTGATTATGCCACCACGTGGGAAATCAAAATCAACGCCTCTAAAACCCAAGCGATCATGTTCCTTCACAGACAATCGCCAAAACTTAAACCGTCTCCCTCCTGTACCGTAATAATGGATGGTAGGGTCGAGTGGTCCACTGATGTTACTTATCTCGGGATGTTGTTCGATGAGAAGCTCCTGTTCCGCTCGCACATAGAGCAAACCCTAGTTAAGAGCTCCGCCTTGGTTAGGTGTTTGTATCCGCTCATTTGCCGCAGATCCCGCCTCTCAAGACAAAACAAACTGGCTGTCTACAAACAGATCATAGCCCCCGCGATCTTCTATGCCGCCCCGGTGTGGGAATCGTGCGCTCAGACCCACAGGAACAAAATCCAGTTTGCACAGAATAGAGTGTTGAGGAATATCCTAGATCGTCCATTCGACACAAGAATAGCAGACCTCCATCAAGAGGCAGAAATTCCCAAAGTAGATTCCAAAATTGAGGATATGACAACTAAATTTATCCAAAAATGCAATCTTTCTGAAAATGCTTTAATAAGCAATTTGTACATAGTAGGTTAAGTGTATACAGTAGAGTAGGTTAGTTTTAAGCTGTAAATAGTAGTATTAAGTAGTTTCTCTTCAAATTCTAAAAACAAAACAAACCAATCCCATCAAGGTGGTCGACCGTGTACTAAGTCTAGGACTAATTCTGTAAAACAAATTTTTGAATTTTGCCCATACCTAAAGATGAAGAAAGCAATTAAATCACTTAGAAAAATGTATATGGTAATCATCCAAGTTGAACTGAAATAAAGATCATTTAAACTAAACTAGAAATGTATGATTTTTTCATGAAGTGGTAAATGGTCAAGAGCTAACCAGACGAAGAAATTAGAACATTTAACCGAAGATATCATATCACGAAGAGTGGCATTTATGCCAAAATCCAAGCGTAATAAAAATATCAAATAATAAAATTGTCATTAAAAAATATCACAACATTGTAACTATGTAGCACAAAATTGTAAAACTGTACCGTATGCGTGATAATGTTTGCGCCATTAGGCAATGTAAAAATTAAAAAAAAATCTCAAAAATTTCGTTTTCGAGTTTTTTTCATTTATTTAAAGGGGGGATGTTTCTCAGAGTCCTAAACTATGTTAATCATCGATCGAGTTTCCACTTGCTGCAATTGCGGCCTCCTCACGCTTTCGGAATGCACGGCAGGTTCTAATAACGTAGTCTGAATCCATTTCCCTCCAGGTACGGGCCAATGTTTGTCTGAGGCTTGCTGTACTCGGATGACGTTTAGAACAGGCCTTGGCCTTCATGACGCGCCATATTGAGTAATCCAGCGGATTAAGATCGGGGCTGGATGGCGGCCTCATATCCTTCACCCAGAACGGAAGATATTCCTACAACCACTTCTGAGTGCGGTTCGAGGTGTGGCACGGAGCCCCATCTTGTTGAAATACAACATTTGGCTTCGGGCCGTACTGTTCTTTGATCCACGGAAGAACGTACTTACTTAAAATCCCGATGTAGACCTCCGTGTTGACCTTGTCGTCTTTTGGAATGAACAACGGGTCCATTTTTTTTTGCCATCGAAAGCCACCAATCCAAACACCATAACGCTAGCAGGATGCTTGGTCAGATACATGTGCTCGTCGGCCACGTCTTTTACCGGAAGAGAACTAATATACTGGTCAGTTATGGAATTTGATACGGGATCGACGGTAAACATGCTCTCGTCGGTGAACAGGATTACCGGATTTTTTGCCAATTGCCAATTGCTCAATATTTCTCGATTGGGCAGAATTAGAAACAACTGGGTGGCGGTAGATTAATCCCACTTCTCTGTCACGGTACTACTGCAAATCTTCACAGGTCGAGTAGATACCTACTCGTGCCATTCTCATCTACTCTACCTCAACTCTTGAAGGAAGAGCAGATCCAGGATAGTAAAGTAAATAAATTGAAAAATAAAACAGGTTTATCAATACCTCACACTCACACTCGCTTTCTTCCAGCTACACTGACATAAACTGAGGGTGGTAGTTTCTAACATAATTTGTTACAATTCTTGAATATTACGGTGTAAAAGCATCGTATTCCCCAAATTGGAGCTCTCCTTACGGCTAAAATTGGAACACTCGTGCCATAACTGACACATTTACCCTAGTTCATAATTAAAATGCGGCGATTTTTTTCCTGCTTAATGACACAGTATCAAATATTGTCCCGGACCTCACTAGCGACACCTCGCGAATGATTTGCGGAAAATAAGCTTGCTTGCTAAATTGCAAACAATGATGCATACAAGTTCAATGGTTTGTATGGAAACGTCAAAGTGATCCGATGCCAGCGCTATCGTTGGTAATTCGTTAAACTAATAATATTCAAATTGAACGATTATTACGTATCCAGTACAGCTGAAGCGTTGTACAGAATGAGGGTCCATGACTGTTTTTTAAGGAGTCTGAAGAGTTACCTCCAGAACCAGATACTGGTCTTCGAAGCAGATATGGGACAGTGATAGATTGGGATCACTTCAGCAGTTCCACAAGGCTCCATCCATCGGGATAAACAAAGGCGTGCTCATGCTCAAGCTGCCCAAAGGTGTCAAGATCGTTTGCTTTGCGTTTATTGTTGCTCAAAAAGTGCATGGTCGCT
Source organism: Ochlerotatus camptorhynchus (assembly GCF_037179485.1). Lineage (NCBI taxonomy): Eukaryota > Metazoa > Arthropoda > Insecta > Diptera > Culicidae > Ochlerotatus > Ochlerotatus camptorhynchus. The sequence goes on along the minus strand of NW_027040724.1, from coordinate 437,505 downwards.
GATTATGAATGTACTATCATAGTGCAACGAAATCCGGTGCAATCAGCCCGTGCTACACAACTCACTCGGAGCGGTAGAATGAAACGAGCAAATTGTTGGCAAGCTGCTACACGTGTGTTAATGGCAATTTTTTTGTTATGTCTTTTCTCGATTCAGGTCAAGCTATGTCCTCATCTATGTATATTGATGTATATTGCAACAAAGCATATATCATGTATATCATTATGCTTCTACCACTCCGATCGAGCTATGTTACAGAGCGAGTTTGTCATGGTAGTCGTAACAACCGTTTTGTCTGTTTCGTTGGTTGCTTTATGTGTTTGGATTTGCTGGTCATGAGTGAGAATTTTGAGAAAAATCATTATTTCGCTTTCTAACTTAACATGCTAACAGTGATGGAAAAGTTCGCGAAAACTCACTATGACTCGCGAACTTTTCCCTTGGTGAACTTCGTGAAATATCGCGAACTTTTCCAACACTGCATGCTAATGCTTGTAAATAGGCATTGACGTGCAGCAACGCCACGAAAATAAACTGAAAGTGCTGCAATTAATCTAAGCGATTACTACCACTGAGCCAAACTCGGTTCACTAGGTGATCGTAAATCATTACCGTTCAGTGTTGTTTGCTTTCAATCGGGTTGACACTCGGCAGAAATATTCCTAAAAAATTTTCAGCTTCTCGTCTGTTTCGAGGCCTATTCTGATTTGCTGCTATCCGTTTCGAGTCTATGTCCAAAGTATTTTGCTTGAAAGCATTTCAACTTACTCAGCATTCTGTTAACAACCAAGAAGGGTTATTTTAATTCAATGAAGCTCGCGCGGGTGAATGAGATCTCCTAGGTTTGCACACAAAACTATATAACTTGTAGCACAATACCCAAGATACATCTAATGCATCGTGGGGTTTATCCTATAGTCCATTCTATGCGCACGAATATTGATGGTCCGAAAGTGAGGATAACAATAACAAACCAACATTTTTGGTTGGAGCGAAAGTGAGGATAATAAACTTCGCACTAGCAAATGGGATCACTCAAGTGTGTGTGTTATAAACATCAGAAAGGTCAATTCTATTTGCATGTAATATCCATTATAAAACAAACAAAAACAAAATTCAAACTGTTTGAAATTTTACAAATTACAGATTTTTGTGTATTTTGTATAAGATTACCACTGTTCTAAAAATAGTGATCTCTGCCTGACAAATCTGTCCATTTATGAAATGTTGATTTATCGAAAAATGGAACTATAAGGTTTCTCAAATAAACTGAAAATATATGAAAGCAGACTTGAAGGAATGACTAATAAATTATTTGAAATATATAAATTTGATACAGATGACATGTGTCGAATCTTTATCACAAGAAGACAGCTCTCTTTCAACAACCCGAATGCAAATGGCAAAACCCAATCCTTCCGCGACAAATCAATGCAGGACTGAACGAAAGGCTTGCTCCATGTGACTCGAATTTAATATTTGATCGACCGACCTATACCACTCCCTGCTGACGTACCCTCATGCCCAGCCGGCCACATGAGACTGGTAAAATGTTTCCTTATTCGAAGAAATGGTTGATATGGCAAAAAAAAAGTTGTCGTTAGTACACTGTTTCCCCGTTTTGCGGTATGATTCAGTGTTGCTGAATTTCAGGCTAAATTGATTATCTTTGCTCGATCGTTCCATCAAGTTTACATTAACACTGATGGCAACACTGGCACTGCTGGGAAGCCCTCATCCCTGGCAACAGAGATTTCGGTTCAACATTTTTATTGTTTCGAATTATGTATTCAAGCCGGTGTTGGTTCTCCGTCCGCACGGTATACGATTTTATTCATCTCACTCCATATCGGTTCGAAACCGTTTCCTACCTATCTAACCTTATATGCATACCACAGCCCGAAAAAAAAAATCACATTCACCCGAAAGCGGTTGTGGTTGTAGTAACACCAGCAGTAGTAGTAGGCCAGGATACATTTTTTATCGGTATCGTTCGATAAAGCCCGACAAAAAGTACCACAAAACCTAACGTTCGAGCTGCCACTCACCGCTTGCTTCGATGGAGACGCGCGATGATTTGTTTTATCCCTACGTCCACTTGATAAGCTTGGTCGCCATGACAAATTACAAAGTAATATATAAAAAAAAGAAAGTGAAACACATGCTGCAGCACCGTTCCGACAGTTTCCACATTGTTGGTAATGTTTGAAAATTTCATTGGCTGTTACAGCGGCGATCTGCTTTTCAATTTTTCTCCCGTTTACACGGCCAATGAGAGTAACTCAAAATTGAGTCGAATTCGAAACAAAATTACAAAAAGTGGGGAGTAAAATTTTGCTCGATTTTCCAGAAAAAAAAAACTTCTTGAAAATGAGGAAAATCGAGATATTTCACTCAGTCTATTAGTATACTGCTAGACTGAGTATAAGTTTAATTGATTTTCATCTTATTCATGCAGTTTTCCCGAAAAAGTGAGGAACATTGAGTAACCCCACTTATTGCAATTTGGAGTTGAATTCGACTCAGTTACTGAGCTATATTCAACGGCCGTGCACGATTCTGAGGAAATGCGATAACCTAAAAGTTTCACACACATATGAATCGAACCCTGCTCGTTCCGCCTTACAGGACATTGAAAGGGACAACGGGTTGTGGAAATTTATAAATTGCTATGATTAAAGGATTTAGAAAATGGATTTGTTCTACGCTCGAATCTCAGTCGCTTCCGAAAACATACAGGAAGCACATTTTGTCCCCCGCATATATTCTGGCTGTAGCAGGCCGTGGGATGGTGCCATTTATTATGAGAAAGCAAACCATGCGGAAAAGTATACGTCCTCGGCTGGATCAGGAACCGAACGAAGTAGGCCATGCGGGGTGAGATGGAGACTCCTCTTGGATAGATGCTCATATCTGCGCACATGCACGCGTTCAGTGATTTGGAGCATCTTTTTTCCGTTGTTGTTTGTTGTTGTCGTTGTCGAGTTTAAGCCCTCAGCTTGTCTTGAAATAGAAAAGCTTTGATCATCGTCTTACGCTCATCCAGCCGTGCACATGGGAGGGCGATGTCACCTCCGGATGAATGTTGAAATGTTGAAATTTACAGTTCGCTGATTTCACGGAGCCAGACACAGAGAAAGCGGATCAGAGTGCAAATCTTCGAAGCTTAAATTGCTCCGATGGTGGATAATAGCGATAGGACATATTTTGATTTCAATTTATCAGATAAATGGGAATAGCTGGATTCCATTCGATAGAGTGACAGTCAGGAAGTTGCCAGGGATTCACAAGTTTACAGCGGATTCACTTCACTCTTGGATTATAGAAACTTTATTTTGATTTTATAGCAAATCTTAGCAAATGAAGCTTACAGTTTAAATTCTGTTTTGGTAAAACGGGAAAGTAACAGTGCAGCAGATAACCATGTGGATTGCCCAAAAGGCCTGGGTTTAAATCGTGGCTGGAATTTTCTTAGACATAACATCCTTTCAAAGCAATGCAAAGCTGTTATTATCTGGTCTATGAGTTGATGGGTCCAGGTCTTGGAACTGCCTCCCTGGCGTCGGTAGGGTAGGTACTCAGTACAGAAAACAAGACCGACGGCAAACAAATCAATGGAAAAAAAGTTACCCTATGCTCAATTCTGTGAATTAGAAAATATTTACACATACCGTAAAACGGGGTAACATTGATACTTTTTTAAAGTATATTCTAAATATTTTTTACAGCAATGAATGTTTTTTTTTAATTTTGTATTTTTAAAACAAGTACTGAGGATCCAAGAGTTAATTCGTTAGTAATATGTTGAACGAAAATTAAAGCATTTGCATTTTTTTTTATTTTTGTGGCCGAAGTTCAGCATTTTGATTTGGGATAACTTTGATAATGCTTGATGAATGTAGAAAACAAATGAGTGAAACTCAAACAATTTAGTTCTTTAAATATGAAATTTTGAATGAGTACATGATCAGAAAACTTCATAAGCAATAAGAAGACAACATTAAATTTGTGATGGCTATATCAGAAATACATTTCATAAGTGATGGTTTGAGTGCTTTTTTAAAGAGGCGAGCAACACGAAAATTTGCTTTTTAATATGTTTGTAAAATATGTAACATATACTATATAAAAACTATATACGATATCAACGGAAATACCCTAAGCTACAATATGGAATTAATGTTTCTAATTTGGAAAAAGCGCAGCGAGTAAATTTAATCTTCATATTATACTATCAAAGTTACCCGCATTATCAAAGATACCCCGTTTTACGGTACTCTAGTCTAGTCTAGTCTACACATACACAGCCAGTACTTGAAAGAATCCTGGAAAATGATACATCTATCATTTTTCTTGTCATTATTAATGCCTGCTGCACATCAAGGATGTGAAACAAACAATAAAGCGGCCAGGCCTACTGTGTAGCGTTTAGTTAATTTTTGTGGAAGTGAATGTTTACCATGTCTACTTAATAAGTATAGACAGTGGTTAACATTTAATCCACAGGTAATCAAAGAGCGGGGACATACCGTACCAACCGCTCCGTATGCAGGATTTGAAAATAGGCTATATAAATCGTTGGAAGTGACAGAGCTAAGAAAGTTAATGTACACTCCTTGGTTGTCCGATCTCCTGGGATGGAACACAGGTATTTACCCCTTGTGTTCGAGCGTACAGTCCTCCCTCCGTACAAGCGTGGACGGCACCGCCCACCCACTGCCATCCCTCAATCGATCCAGCCGACCTCAGTCGAAGGACAACAGAGAGCGGTGTGCGGACGTAACCTATACGGAGGGAATGCTGTATTCGCCTAGGTTATAGCGCCCTTGCTCGCTACCATTTTCTTCTAGCGGTTGGGACCTGAGCACTAACTCTTGTCCTAGCCCTATATGGCATATGTTTATAGCGCCATTACTCGCTTTCTGAAAAGAGAAGAATGGAAGGGAAGGAGAAGAAAAGGACTTGGGAAAAGGAAATGCGGAATTCCTTTCCTCATTAGTATTTGTATCGTCAACTTTTATGAAAACTATATAAATCATTTTTCCTTGGTCAGAGGTATTATTACGACATTTGAATAAGATTGTCTTATCATTTGTTATTCAAAATTTAATGTTGTAATGATCAACATAGCTTTGGATTATCCAATATAAATTGGTAACACTGTCCTGCAACCGATGATTTTTCTAATCCGAAAACTAAAAGTTACGAAAAAGCACTGATGCCTTCATTAAGTTCCACTTTCACGCGACGTTCAATGGTTAAACAAGTAAACAAGTTATTAAAACGAAATCACGTTCCCGAAAGCAGTCAACAATGTATCTTAAACCGGATCAAGCGTGCGCCCTATTTTTCTAAACATTCCGACGCGTTCCGCCCAATATCTATCAATTACGTTTTTCTACAATAGTAGCCTGGGATAAATCCTAATTCGACCGACACGTGTTTGTTGAAAAATTATATTCTGCCTAATATCAGTAGTCAGTAGTCATTAGGAAACCTGTTACTATATTACCACATATGTATCCTTCTTTCATGAATTTGTTTTACGAACATGATCTAACACAACCTTTTTTCTATGACAAAACAATCTTCTGATAAAATTGGATCATTGCCTAAACCAACTATTGAAACTGAAGAACAAAACAATTGGCCACGTGTCTGGAGTAATATTAACTTAAAGAACCGGAACTCAAAGAAAAATCTATTCTTTATTTACTTTATAATAGGAAAATTGATCACAGAGCTCATTTGTATCGCATAGGTATTGCTGACAACCCTAATTGCTTATCATGCGGATTTCTCGAAGATCTTGAGCATATATTTTGTAAACGTTTTTCGGTCAATCAGTCATGGAACTATTTTATTAGACATTTACTAAACAGATTTGATCCTCGTTTAATGCGCTTCTTAACCTTTTCCAGTTTGATAGCTCCAACCTTAGAAGAGTTTAGCAGGGATGAAAACATTATGATTCTAAGAAAATTTGTTCAGTTTAGTCAATATATTTTGGAAATAGAACGACATATGATCTCCTTGCCTAGCTTCAAATTCTTCTTAGAAATAAATGCCTGTAATTAGTTTAGAATAGATTGTAAGACATGTTTATATGTTAGGAAGACATAATAAAGATTTTATAAAAAAAAAAACACAGACTAATTTTGACACATTTGACTATGCAATTTTTCATTCGTTCATTTATTGTATGTACTGTAGGCATCTACAATCACACTCCTGTCTGGCAGTGGTATTATGTATAAAATCTACCTGTAACGATTTTTTATAACTGCAAAAAGTTTGAACTCTGGAGTTTGAAGGTGATAGCTTTACCGTATACCCATTAACCCATTTCAAGATCGCATGCTTCCGAAGATTTTGCTTACAATAAGCCCCGCTCCGGTACAGTATCGATGCTGATAATGTACTGAAACTTTCTATAAAACAGTAGCGCAAAATTTGATTGACGCGTATTTAATGATTTAAAAAAATATTTACGATAGAATTACCACAAAAATTAAGGAACGAGCTCACCAAATTAGTATCCAAAAAAGAACGGCACGGCTTAACAGGGTTTAACCAATGGGAATCTTTTCTTTCCATGCTGATTTCAACGTCTAAATCACTAACACTGGCACAACACGGTTACTGAATACGTAAAAACTGAACTGGACTATACATTTGGAAATAATTCAAACGAAAATTCTTCCGGATGGCGTAGCGCCACCAGCCAAAACGCTGACAGAAGATTATCGCAAAAAATCCCGACAATAGAAAACAAACACGTTTAATCGCGGCCAAGGCACACTTCGATCTCCAGATACCCCGTTTTACGGTACTCTTACTACAACTACAAGCAGGTTGAGGGCGGGGTGTCCTGTACTGTACGAAGAAATCGTGTCCTTTCAACTCAATCCATGGATGCATGTCTTCAGTCTCGCAGTCTATTTTATTCAACCGGAGCGTCCTTTGGAGTCCAAAGTAAGCACGATTCCCTACTCTTTAGATTTCTCTGCTGGTGTCACTATCGACGGTCACCAGTGAGCCCAGATACACGAACTCGTCTACCACCTCGATTTCATTATCGTCAATCCGAACTCGTGGTGGGAGCCTAACATTATTTTCTCTTTATCCTCATCATTTCATGTATTCACGAGTTCAATCCGCCTGGCTTAAGCCATCGTCTCAAAGTTTAGTTCCATGATTTTAATGTCATTCGCAAAGCCTAAAATCAGAACGGCCCAGGGAAGTCGAGAAATTTTCCAACCCGAAAAATTCCTAGACCGGACCGGGAATCGAACCCAGCCACCTCCAGCATGGTCTTGCTTTGTAGCTGCGCCTTTACCGACTGAGCTAAGGGAGGCCCCACGCTGACGATAATAGGCATAGGAATTGCCGAAGACCTGTGCTTTTTTCCCGAGCTCGACGCCTCCGGCTGAAGATTTTAGGAAACTGATTTGTTCTTGGCCAAACATGATTTGCGTCCCGTGGGACACGGTTGTTCATCATCATAGAACTTCTATGGTGGAACTGCATATATGTAGCTAAGCCACAAACGACATATGGGCATCGTGGTTTTACAAGACGAACAAGAGCTGTTGCATAAAAATGAGTTTTCCCTCGCTTGGCCAAACTAGTTGCTTCTCGTCATCGTCGTCGTCAAATGCAGCAGGGCAGATTCAATGGAATTTGTTGATACACATATGGTTATTCATGTTAACGGTTGTGAATGCACTCATTGCCGAGAGCGTCTACCGCGAATGGAATTTTTGCAGATTCTATCTGTGAGAAATTTATAAGCCCTTCAAGCGAGCGAAAGCAACTAGCGCGGAGAACTACCAGTTTTGCCTCAAACGAATGTAACAAACTCCAGCTCAACTCATCTTAACTTAATTTCACTTGGTACATAACTCGCTCGGAACTACCATCCACCCCCGCAAGCTGCACTCATCCACCTGGAACCCCTGTCAAGTGGCCGGACAGGAAAGAAGTTCTAACTTTTCCATCTCCTGAGGATGGAGCGAACTTGTTTCTTCTTTTCCGCTTCGTGGTACAATGGTGCTGGGCAAGAAAACAGAGACTGTCAAATCCTTAGTATTTCCCATTCCTGTTTTTTTCTGCAGCCAACTAGTCTTTCTGTTTTACTTTGAAAAAGGTAGATAGCTACTATGGCCCTTGTTCTTCTCAGTTCCAAATTGGATTCGAAATGGTGGTCCGATTTCTTTTATTTTCCCACGACCCACCGACCATTCTTATTCGCGCGCTGTATCCTGTATATCCTGGAAGTGCAGAAAAGTTTCCTGCTAAGCCGTTGCACCTTCATCCGGTGCCGAAGTTTTTCGCTCTGCAGAACAGTGCAGATATAGGGCACCGAATACATACCACCCAGCGTTCGTTCGTTTGCAAGTTCCTAAGAACCGCGGCGGATGATGATGGCTGGTAGTGAGGGGTGGTGCAACCCAGTAGAAAACTATGCAACAATCTGCTTAAATTATTTACGAAATATTTATCATAGATTGAGTTGGGAAAAATGATTTGAAGGAGAAAGTTGAACAACCCAAGTCCCTTGGAAGCTGGCAAAAGGGATGGGAGAAGGAGGGCGGGGGATGTGCGAAAGTTTCCCCAATTGCTTTCACTTGTGCTGCCGCCTAGATAGTTTTCCTGTTGGGAGTTTCGCTCGGTGTGTTTTCTGTGAAGTAATCTTTAGCTTAACTTTTCCGGTGAAATTGCATGGGCGCAACATAATAGAACTGGGATCGTAATGGCATGGGAATGGAACTTTAACAAGCTTAATGGTACATATTTGAGCGGTTTGTTATACTTTGCTGTCAATGATTCTGCCATTTGGTAGATTTTGCTCTATTCATTATTCTATTTGGAATTTAGCTCTCTGAGCATTCCTTATCTTCGATCCATATTTTCCCCCCTTACCGTTCTTTTCAATCTTGGGACAGGTCACCAAAAAATCATGCGATGGCAAATATACCTCCTTTTCCCAAATAAAGCCATATACAGGGATCATGTCAGTAATTTGGAAATTTCAACGGATATATTTACCCGATTCGATCCCAAAAGGTCAAAATCAACTATCAAAAATCACCGTTCAGAACCGTTCTACAATGCAGAAAAAATTGTAATAGGATTTAGAGCTCTAAAACCTCATGGAATTATGGATTAGTATAAAATCAAAGAGATTTCAAATGACGAGCCTAAATGCAATTCGTGAAACCGCATAACATCATGGGACATATGTATATACCTGTTGTAAGGAAATATCTTTGATTTTATCCAAATCATCTCGGAGATCTGACCTTGAAGTTCAACAGACAAAATGCTCCACTGTACCTCAAATAAATGTTATAATCTGGAAACATTCGTGAAACCCCATAATATTAAGTTGGATATATAGTTGAAATGACAAAGTGTTTCGAGTTTTCCACATTAACTTTAAGTTCAAATCGTGATGTTCTACAGACTTAACAAAATATTCTACAATGTTCTGATTTAGTATGCAACTCCGTAGAATTTTGTGCCGTGATGTTATGCACGTGAGATATATGATTGTATCCTTGATTCTCTTACTCAACCTGAAGTTCAGATGTTGATGTATTACAGACTTAATGAGGTATGGTATGTAAATTAAAAAAGGTATGTTCCCGATTAAATGTTTGTGTCCGTGAGCCTTGTAGAGCTCGATAATTTCATGGGAAATATATGTATAGTGACAAAGTGTTTCGGGCTCTTCAAATTATTTCTTATCTTGAAGTTCTTTATGCCTAACAAAGTTTTGTACAATGTATAGATTTATTATACGAATTAGAATTTTGTAAAATCTCATCAGATCAGGTTGTATTGGCAAAATAGCATAGGTTCTCCAAAGTGCCTGTAGTTTAGATCTTACTCACAATAAAGTACAAGTTATTGGCGGTAGGCAACGTGTCAGCGATGGTGGTGTTGAAAAGTAAATCATTTTAAAATAGTGGAAGATTTTATGTATAAAGCTCAACGCATGTCACGTTCATGACCGAAATTTACTTTGTACAAAACATTGATACTTTACGTATTCCTCTCCAATTGTTGAAGAATTATTCCTGATCAACCTATTATGGTGAGATAATAACTGAAGGACTAAAATAGCAAAATCTTAAACGAACTTCAAATTTTACCTTTCAGATTTCCACAAAACTTTGCATTAATAACGATTTAGTCAAACTTCTGTTGATTGCTGCTGTTGAGTGATGACATCTATCGAAAATTACACATAATCTGTTTTCCGTTAGTTGTTCACAGAGGACAGTGCAGTCAAAAAACCTATCAATCTCTTTCACAGACTACAAAATAGAGTATCTGACACTGCAAAACATGTCTGGTACTTTATATACGCATTTAGATTATAATCCGAAGTACCTTTCTTTTTGCATACTAGGTAGAAACAATACTTTCCAAGCCCCGCCGGTAACAGGATTTCCCGCCGTTTTTAGGAATGGAACTTTGAGAATATCTTTTGTGTGTGTGTGTGTCATCCTCTATCCCTCACCCAGCCGGGGGCGTTGGACAAGTAGAACTGCGAATAATTTGATCAAATCTCATGCTCCGTAATGGTGCCCTTTATGTTGTGAAGACTAGTACTTCAAAAAGGGTAACTTTTGAGGCAAGACAGGGTGTCCTCAACAAGTTAAGGGAACAGGATGCACTAAATGTCCACAACAGGTACAGCAAAACATCACATAGACGCCCTTATTCACACTAACTACTCAGGGGGTAGAAGGTCAAGAAGAGCCACCGCCGCCAACTAAAGCTTGAACCGGGTACCTGGGACTCCCACGATATACCCGCGGCAATGGTCAGCAGACGATGCCCTGTGCGTATTTAGTATGCAATATGTTTTATTTATTTGGATACACAAAATGTTTGAAGCCATGCGTCATCTAAACCATAATTTGCATCACCACAAATACACTTGTCAACAATCTTCAATTGGAACGTACTCACCAAATCACTTCACCCGGGAGCGCATTCCCGAACCCGATGCTTCCACGCATATTTTTTTTCCCTCCACTCCAACCACACAACCAAATATCACTTTTCTTCACTTTTCTTTTTCAAGTCACTCCGTGCACAAAAGCAATGCACATCTCAAAACCCTGACAATAGTTCAGCACACTTCTCATCACCGCGTAAATAAACAGAAATTAAAATTTTCACTCGCGATGCCACAAATTTCTGGTCCGGGAGAAACAATCAAACCACGCCAATTTTGCAAAGATGATGAATCATGTTTTCTTTCTCGATTCTAAAACTTCTCGGAAAGCGAGAAACCAACACTCACACACGTATAACCGTCCGGGAGGCAGAGTGCCAGCGCTAATCCGGCAAATGCAGCCGAAAACTATGAAAGCGAATGCACGCACAAAACAGAGAACGAACTTAACACACAACCGTATCCAAAGGCGTTAGAAACTCGACTCCTTGAGAATATCTTTTGTGCCGAGTACGCAAAAAAGCAGGGACTTCAAATGTTGATCTAAATGTATTTTTAGAAGCACCAGATATGTTTTGCAGTGTCAGGTACTCTATGTTGTAGTCTGTGAAAGAGATTTATAGGTTTTTCGACTGTGAACAACTAGCGGAAAACAGATTATGAGTAATTTTCGATAGATGTCGTCACTCAACACAGTGATATCAATAGAGTAAAAAAATGCATTTTAAGATTTTTAAGCTCATGTTTATTTTAAAGCTAGTAACAATTTTGGTTTTATGAGAGTTGTGTAAACCATAATTTAGACTTGTAGAATGCTTTATAATCACAATAAATTTTGAAATGTTACTTGAGATCATAAATACTAACTTTTCTGATCATGGACACAATTTACCCTTTAAAATTGACCAGAATCATAGTATCAATAGTCAAATGTTTGAACTTTTTTTTTCACAAATAATTGTTATTGTTTCTTCTAAAAAAATTTTTTTTTTGAATTCCAGATAATTGTTTTCTACACACAAATTGCATTGTGCGACGAAAAATTGTGATTTTTTTCCCGAGTGTATTTTTTTCTGGTGTATTGAAAAATGTCGAAAACGCCATTTTGAAAAAAATAGGCAAGAGTTAAAATGACCTAACTCCAGCACAAACTTGGTTCATTGCGCCAAGTGAACAATTATGCTAAGTTTCATGGAATTCGGAGAGGGTTAAGTAAAATCGGTTCGTCAGTTGGCGTGGATTTGCTCAGTTGTAGGTCTTCAGATTGATTCCTGATCTATCAAAGATAGTAAGAGAATATCTGAAGCTCTTCAAATTCTCAGCATAATTCGTTCCACTTTCTAATAATAATCATCCTGATAGATGATAATAATTCATCTGATGGTATTCGGAGTTATTTCTTACAAAAGTCATATGAAAGAATATATGATGATCTGAAGAATTTCAGAAAAATTCCTGATGATGCTGATATAATGTAATATCATATCATAATATCTTTATGATTTTGTTTACGTTGAACTGATTTCTTTTAGCGTCCCGTAAAACTCGAAGTTTTTTGGGAACAGCTTCAGCTTTAGTTTATTTATCATAAGTATTTTCGTCAATAGTAATATAGTTTTAAACTTAGAATTCTTCAGTTTTCTCCGTACTAATTCTTTTAGGTGTATATTCTTTCTATTTCTAGGTTACGTAAGTTTTCTGTTCATTAATTTAAGTTAGATTAGGACTAAAAATTGGTATAGTGTTAAGTTTTTACTCACAGTAGAACAAGCACTTGCTAATATTTGCATCAATTAGTCAATTATTCCAACAACTATTCTATGCAACTAAACTCCCGAGTTAAACTCTAACTAGAATCAATGTTTACAATTTTTGTCTTCCCTTGCACATCTGTTTTTCTATCCCGATGACGTTTCTTCATTCCAGGGGGATTCGGTGCCGTTGGTTGACACGCGTAGCTACCCTGTGGAAACTAGCCATCATTACGCGCCGAGGAGTACTCGTCGTCGTACTCGTCGTCACAGTTTGAATCTTTGATCAGTTGTATATTTATTTCCATTCGTTTATTTGGAATGCTCAACCGCGGGAGCCAATAATTATTTTTTGTAACGTTACTTTTTTTTTAGTCTACGTCTATTATAGATGTCGAGGTTGAAGAGTTTTTTTTTAATCTTTATTTTTGAGATTTTTAGCTGAAGGCTAGCGCATCTCTTGGTTAGAGAGTTTACATTTTCCAGGTTAGCTACCTGTTCATCCTCACATATCGAAAAAGTAGTGTAAATTTCTGTTGAGTATAATACACATAAATGGAGCGTCACATATCATATAAGTTTACATTATAAATCATGTAAAGTTCTGAGACATTTCATGTAATGTAGCAAATATTGTATACAAAAGCCCATTGTTGGAAACAACATTGTTTACAAGTTGCTCGGTTGCGTGAAATGAAATACAAGTTTACGTGAATGAATGTTTACATCACTATTAAAATTTAGAATTTTTATCTGTGCTGATATGATTAGCATTGAAGCTCTGAATGACTTAAGAATAATTTCAAATCAACCTGATATTTTGACAGAATATCTGAAGGGTATTTTTATAAGATGTTGATCTTCAGAACACTTCTTGATCATTCTGATATGATCAGTAGGGTGGGTCAAGTTTATATGGTGGAACACAACCATATGCTCCCCACTGCTCTTTCGATGCGTATTAATGTCCCCGACAACTGTGCAAAATTTGAGAGAATTTGGTTTTGATCTGGAATTTTAAGTTTTGTATATGAAAATTTCTGGAAAATGACACGAAACTATTCAAAAATTGCTCAACTTTAACCAGACGTAGGATTGAGATTGGGAATACTATGCAGAACAATTTTGTCAAAGACCGCAAGTCGTTTTATGTTCTGAGAAAAAAGTTAATATTATTTTATTATAGATCTACAGCTTGTAGGTATGATTGAAGTATTTTGCCAAAGCAAAAGTTTAATCACTTTTTAAACAGAAGGCGATTTAATTTACAGTCTTCGACAATATTAGTTCGAGGTTGAGTTTAAATTGAACACTTTCTGAATGTTTAACAATCAAATAAATAGGTTCGATTCATTTTTCATACATGGGCAAATGCCAAATTTAATATTCTCCCGCAAATCCAGATTAAAACCAAACACGCAAAAATTTCGCACAGCTGTTAGGGACCTCAATCCTCATCGAAAGAACAGTGGGGAGCATGGGGTAGTAATGTTGACCCACGCTAATGATCAGTGAATATCTCGCAGACTTTGTTTGAGTTTTTGCACAATAATTCTTGATTAACCTCGACCCTGCCCTTTGGTTCGGTGAGGGTTAGGGTGCGTTCTGCCAGGATGGTTGAGGCAGATTTCTTGTGTGAGTAAGTGATGAACATTGTTATGTGCAATTCACTTTAAAAGGTGTGTTTCATATTTCATCACATGTAGTTTCAAAGAACCTGCACGAAATGTGGCGCTTGTGAAGTTGTAGCTGAGAAAATTTCCCATATGATTAGCGATAGAACTTGTTAATAGTACTGGAAAAAAGGCTAGAAGACAGTGAACAAAAAAGATTATTTTTCCCATAGTAATTTCCATATAAACTTTGCATCAGTCTACTAATCATCCTTCCCCTTCCCAAAAAAAAAATCCCTGTGGACGTGGTCGGCACCGGGGTTCATCTATAAATAGCTTGAATTGAAGAACTTGCACATTAAAGATGATGGATAAGCTAATCCCAAGCGCCATCTACAGTTCCACTTGTTTTGATCAGAAATAGAGTAGTAACTACGATATCCACAGCCTTAAACAATCTTGATTAACCTAATATCTGAAGGACTGAAAGTATCAGAATAACTCCTGGTCATCCTAATATGATGAGAGAATGTCTGACGGACTTAATATGATATTTTGAGATCACCAATTGCAGACGCTGTGAATAAACGTCATATAATTGCCGGGTCGATTTTTTGAAATGGTACGATTAGCAAAATCACATAGTCAAAAAAGGTGCAAAATAGCCTAAAAAAAATTTAAATAAATCGGCTTGCTTGGTAGCTTTCGATTAGAAATTTTATATGGAAATCTCATTTTATCTCAACTTTTTTAAAGATTCGGCATAGCTGTTAGTGGACCATTAGGATTATAATTCATTATAATTTATAATTCGTGCAGGCATGGAAAATCGTTCGTTCTGGTTCGTCATGCATCAGAGATACGGATTCGACTTGTTAACAAAAGTTGTAGCTAATAACAAAACCTACAAAAGCTATATACATCATTTTGCGGAATGCTGTTGATGAAAAAGTTAGAGGCAAATGAATTTAAATGAATGTAAATGATTTTCCATGTCTGCACGTAGGAAATGAATTATAATCCTAATGGTCCACCAACAGCTAAGCCGAATCTTTAAAAAAGATGAGATACAATGAGATTAACCTATAAAAGCTATATACATCATTTTGCGGAATGCTGAGGATGAAAAAAGTAAGAGGCAAATGAATGTAAATGAATGCACGAAATGAATGCAAATGATTTTCCATGCCTGCCTACGTGACTGTAGTGTGTATATGAGCTTCCTATATGCGTTATATTACGAGATTCTGATTATCTAGGAGGTTTCATCTTTGGCGAAGTTGTTCAGGTGACCATGTCCTTTCGAATAGTAAACAGATTAGTTCCGAGTTCTTCGACAATGCGGTGCTAGTGTGCATGTGAACTTCCTGTATAAGCTCGAGAGCTTGTTCATATACAGAATGTAAAACAATATGTTGTGGCTGCCCGTGTTCACTTTTTCGTAGTGCGTTACAGTATAAGATTTACCGCACCAAACCCTGGCCATGAGCTCTTCTTGTTGAGGGTTATGATACTCCGTTTTTTGTATGCATATTAAATATCAGTATCATTGCTTTTTTTGTCAACAACCTTGGAAAATCTGGAAAATCAGGGTATATCAGGGAATTAATTTTTGGACCAGGAAAATCAGGGAATCTCACGGACTTATATCCAAATTCAAGGAAACATTTCTTTATAACAGAAACTTATAAATAAGTATGACTGACTTCGCAAGTTTCAAACAATTCAATTACTCGGTGCAGTTTGAGGGTGCTATTTCATTTCAAATTTTAAATAGAGTTACGAACTTGTGTTGTTGTTCAATGCTTGATGTAGCATTTTTGCAAGTTAAGCAAAAAATACTCAAATAAAAGGGTATTTCGATGATTTTGAGCATATTATAAATTTAGCTCAAACTGGGTGTTGTCACATTCCTGAGTTGAACTGAGATAAAAATCCATTTCCGTAGACGCTAGACGTTGTTTGTTGTTGCAAAATTTAAGCTATGACTGCTATGGAGACATTTCCAATGGACTTCCAAAGAGAATTTCAAATTTATTCTGAAAAGAACTGTGAGAATTCTGAAAAGAACTCTCAATCAAATAAAAACCTTGTGAAGTGGAAAAAAAAAACGGGAAATTGCTAATCGAGATTTGCTGGTCTCCATGATACTCAGAGATCTGGATGAATTTATGCCCCTAGGGTTGAGTTCGCAAGCAGTCGTAAGATCTTCTAAGGGTGAGAAAATTGCCATGCGAAGGACCTCTTCTCGTATCAGTATGTAAATCAAGGTATGAAACGGATCATGAACCTGCTGATAACTTTAAGCAATTAAACATGCCTTTTTTTGTAGATTTATATCGAGATGATTTCAGTTTCCTCCACACGTCGCTTTCAATCATAGTAACATCCTGGTTATTGCTTGAACTGCATACCACGTTTAAATTGTGTATATTTAAAAAATGCGATTCCTTCCCGTTTTATTCAATTTGGCATTGTACTTGGTTAGATGTCCTTGTGTTATTTCATGAAAAAATGTCCAGAAAGCACTAATATATATCTGAGGAAAGTAATAGCTGATGGGGTTGTGTTGCCAAAAACGACACGAATGTTCACATTAATTAACCCCAAATCAAGTGTTAATTATGTGTGCACTATAAATCGTACAAATTTAGATGCATTTTTAAAACGGTGTAATTACCAGGGAAGTAGATGAATTCCCCAGCTCGAAAAATCTCTAGCCTGGACCGAGAAGCGAACCCAGCACGTTCCTTTATTATAGCTGCGCCTTTACCGGCTGATCTAAGTCAGGCCCCTAGGTAAAAGCTCCAATAGAATTGTAATAATTTAAAAAAGATGAAGAAGAATACATCGCCTCTCGAAACGCTTTTATGAAAGTGCCTCCAGCCTTGATCCGACCATCCGTTATACAACCATGGCAACCATCAGCATTTCACACAGCAGTGCCACATTGACTTTGACTGCCACTCCAGAACTCAGAACACAGTATCTAACGGGAAATGTGTGAACGACCAGTGCGAGTGATTTGACTTGAAAATTGTTTCGAGAGTTTCCAAGAAGCTCTCTGCCACCTACTAACAATCTGCATATAATGTTTATTCACATTTTACAACCCCCGGCTCTGCACGGTTGTGTTTATTGTGGGCGAGGGCGAAAGACGAGCTCGACGACGACGGTTGTGCGTTGAGCACTTGTGTTGCGCCCGTCGCCGTAGTTGTCGTTGACGTTGCCTCCCTCGTCAGTATTGCTTTTGGCTCCGGAGAACGATATGATAGTTGGCTGGTTTGGGATGATGGCAAAAGAACCGTCGTCGTCCTCAGATGCCATGTAACGATAATGTCAAGGAATAGGTCACAAGCAGTCTACTCGTCGTCAGTACCGAGCTGCGTGCGAGTGTGGGAGGGCCAGTCAGTAGGAGCTACCGGTTAGTGAATCGTTGCAGTATTGTGCCGCTGGCAGCCAGGCACTTGGCCACCACCGCCTGCCATAAACAACAAGATAGCAACAATACGAGCAATTTTCTTTTGAATTTTCCGTCTTATCGTACTTTTTGTTTACGACTGCTTGTTGCTTGCACCACAGCCTACGAACTTGTCTTTAGGCTAACTGTTTAGTAAATCAATGAGTTCTAGCTAAAATAACAATGATAGAGCGAACGGATTTTTTTTTATCTATAGAATTCCTGGAGAAAGACCATAGATCCTGTGAAAGATGTCGATATGACTTTATGGAAGTACGTATAGGATATTTTCATTGTTACCATTTTTGCCACTACTTTCATATTGGTGCATCTGCAGAGTGCATCAAAAGAATTCGTCTGTCCTACAGCATAAGGGAAATAGGAAAACTTGTTCCTTGGAACGTAACCACCACATCGCTGAACGGTGGGGGTCGGTTGCAATATCTGGTGTTCAGTGCAAGACGAGACTAGTTTCACCCCTCCCCCTATGCTCTTTGTACACCATTGCCTTATAGCACATAGTATATTTTGAAGGCAGGCTGTAAAGAATGTTAGCACATTTTCACTACACAACATCACTCAGCCACAACTTTTCGTCCTACAGTTCTGCTCCTCCCTACTACTGCTGCTCCACTGAAACTGCCGAAAGCCTTTCCTAACGAGAGCAAACCCCAGGAAAAAAGAAGCTCGTAAGTCACTTTCTCTCTTCCGGCTGCTATACTCGCGCTCCTGCGATTTGCCTTACGTCCACTTTGTAAGGATAACGAAGGGGGAAGACTATCAGCTCCTGTAAATGGATCGTTAGAAGGGGCGAGGTTGGCGGTCTACCTAAAACAATGTGCAAAAGATGTTGTGGGTGGAACTCGAGACTTTCATAAAAAGCCGGAACGGTGTCAGTTCTCTTCTAAGTGGAGCGGACGACCTGGTTGTACAACAGGCGACACTACTACTGCTGCTTAAAGACGGAACGGAAAAGTTTACGTTCTTCTCGGGGTGAACTGTTTTAAAATCACATAAATTTCTAGTCAGTTTTAAATCTTCGCTGGTGCCACACCCCCTCTTTCAGCCACGTAACCACACAAAGCAGGAGTGTCTGGAGTGGTTTGAATGGTGTATGGCGATATAATATGCCTTGGGAACAATGACATATGGCATGATTAGTATAGGCTATGAATTATGACGCACTGTCATTGTGTTTTGAGGTATTTTCAAAATAACCAGAGAGTGTTTTCTTAGTTATAATGTTTAAGGAATATGGTTTGATCATCAAAATTGGTGCTAAAGATTTTTCTGTTGACAAGAAACTAGTCGGTACTAATATTGTCAATTTATGTTTATTTGAACTATTCCACAAATTGACAAGGATCCAACATTGAGTTTGAATCACTGGCGCAGCTAGGGGAGGGGGTGTTTTAGGGTTCCGATTTAATTTGAATGATTCTTCAGACTTGCCTGGAAGTTTTTTTTTTCTGCTTTTTCCAAGAAGGATCTTCACATTTTCCCTGGAAATTTCTTCCAGCTTTCTGCGAACCCTAGTTCTCTAACTTTATATGGATTTTTCTTTCGACTTTCACCGGAAGTTTATTTCAATTTCTCCTAGATGCAGAAATTTCCGCGCAAGCTTCTTCTGACATCGTCTGTGATTTTTGTCCAGACTTCCATAAGTTTCTTCCCGGAAGATTATTGAAATATATCCCTGAAGCTCCTTCTGACTTCCTCCAGTAAACCTATTGACTTGCCCCGAAATTGTCTTCCGACTTCCTCCACAAGTTGCTTTAAACTTTCTCTGAAAGTCGGGCGGACTTGTCTCAGAAGCATTTTTACTTTTCCTGGATGTTGTTCTCCAGACAGGTTCCGTCAGCTTTCCCCGGATATTTATTAAAAACTTTCTGACTTGTTGACTTGTTCAACCCAATGCGGGATGTGGTGGGTAGTACATTCAATTAAAAAAAATCCCAATACATTATATTGTTGACATTTAACCCTATTAAAAATGTATTGAATTGATCAAATTATCATACTGCTCCCAAAATAGGATTACAATACGTTATGTGTTATAGAATTTCCAATAATAGAAAGATGTTTATATTTATCTTATACTGCTTCTCATCAAGCAATTTTAACTGAATAATAGCAAATATTGCTAATTCAACTTCCCTTTTCTATAATAAAAAATAGTAAGTTTTAGTATTTATATATTGTACATTTTTGACGGGCATCCACCGCTACTTCTGGGTTGGACCTCCAACTAATTGAAACAGTGCCCAATTTAGGATCCAGAGGGCCCGGGCAGCTACCCTTAAGGGAACCTCAATATGATCTGTTTTCGAAGCTTGAATTTCAAATGCGCGATCGTATTTTTTCTCCTACCATAGTGATATGAAAAAAAAAAAATAAAATTTGTTTCATAAAAAAAAAAACAGAAGAAAATCAAATAAAGATCTACATTTCGCCACAAAAAATAAATAAATAAATAAAAAATAAAATTCTGTGAAATTCTGGGGCAAACTTATCACTGGGGTAAAATTGGTTGGTTGATGATAGATATCAAGAGAAATCTTGATAGCATTTCATTATGAAACTCCAATGGTTGCTTTGACGATTTTCTCTTTTCAAAAAAGTAGATTTTGCTGCATATTTTTCAATTTTATTTTATTTACGTTCAATAGCATTTAATATCTGTCGAGTATTACTACAAGCCACCGAAGAATTCTGCACATTGTAGACGAAATCCGTGTAGCAAATAAGGTAGTGGAATTCAATGGAAATTACTAATCATTCTCTATCTCTTTATATTTTATATCAGCCTCCGAGATAGGCAGCGAAAATGTATGTTTTCGAAAGTTCTTAAATTACTTAGAACAAATAATTTGCCTGGAATCAAGCTTGCGTATAAAGTTATTAGAGAGATACAAAAATGTATCTTCAGCAAATTTGCTGTTGTTCTATAACTTTATCGAACATTATTCTGGTCTATCTCAAATTTATTTTGACCTCAATAACCATAGGGATCACCCTAATTTCATGTACACAGGGTGGTTACTGGACTAAAGAATTGCCGGCGTTTTCATGATTTTTCCCGGGTCTCCAACCTATTTATGGTAGGGTTAACTACCCCATTTCCGGCCTATTAAGCACAACCCGCACTTAGTCATTCGTAATCAAGCGTAGCTTAGCACCAAACGGAATGTTATTAATACTGATGGCTTCCGAATTTATTTACCTTTCCGTACGTACCGTAAGATTTGATAAAGAGAAACAAATTTTTGAGATATTGTTAAAAGGGTAACACTGCTTCTTGACGCCAAAGTTGGCCTAACGCATTGAAAGACCATTGTAACGCCAATGAATTCACTTCGGCCTATCGGATGAAAATTAAAATTGATTCGGTCGGAACGCTTCATTTGTATTCGAGAATATTAGGCGCAAACATTCATATCACGCGTTCTTATTGACTTCGTTGGGTAGCATTTGAACTAAAGTATCGTATTAAACGCATAATTTACCAGTTAAGACCGAAATCATGGACTTATTTTATGTTGTCTGCTTGATTGGCCCAAAATGGGCGCTTAGGTCGAAGTAGTTCTCTACCCTATAACAAAGAAAGAATAAATGGTAACTTGCTAGATCATTACGAACATTTAGATAGTTCTGAGGTGAAATTCAAGGGATTTTAGATAATTATATGGTTGGAAATGCTGAGAGATATTTAAATAGAAATTTAAAATGTATTGAGAGAATAGTATGTAAGTTCCTCCAAAGTGCTACAATTGTCCCTCGCTAATCCGGCTCTCGTTAATTCGACGACTCAATAATCCAACATCACGGTCTCCTGCGGAGCTTTTTTAAATTTTTAGTTTGGTAACATTGAAATGTTTGAATTTGAGAGTCGGATTATCGGATCAACCCCACTAATCCGGACGCAAATTTGTCGGATTACCGGGGGATACTGAACGACGAAATTGCCAAAGGAACACCTCTCCGGAATCTTTACATTATTGTAAGGAGTCCTGAAACTAACTCTGATGATATGTTGGGATGAACTTAGTGAAAACCTTGAGAAAATTGATAAAATATTCTATGAAAAGATTCATAGAAATTATTTAGTTAATTAGGACACTGAAAAATGTTCAAGATATCGGTCATAGAAATTCAAGATCGAATATGTAAACGCTTAGATTTTTTTTTTGTCTTTGACATGAAAGATGGAACGTAAACAAACATGTCGTGTTAAGTGTTCCGAGATTGAAAATTGTGGTGCTCGTAGAAAAGTGCGTTTAATCGAGCTGATTTGCGTTTTTTAAGATTTAAAATTATGTCAAAATTTACGCTCATTTATATCAGTCTCAGAGCATCGAAAATTACACAGAATTACATTGAAGTATGTAGCAGTGATGTCATAATCCTCAGTCAAATGATTTGTTTTGCTCTTAAGGGCTCCCAATATCACGCATGATATTGGAATGAAACATCAAGCATGATATTGATTTTACAAGCTCCTTTGATATTGAAAGACTATTCACAACATGTATAATTGTAGCTACGAGATGACTCAACACAAAAATAATTCTGTTGCACATCGATTTCTTAGAAAGAGAAAGCCTAGTTTGCCATCTCCCTTTACTCTTCACAGATGGCAGACACGAAGTTACTGCTGCCAGCAGTGATGGAAGTTTCGACTCGTTTTCGGTTCGTATTCGGTTGAACAGCAAAAATCTTGAAGCTCAAACTCACCACAGTTTGGCGAGGATTGTAGGTGGTGAGTTTTGTTATCATAGTATCAGAGTTACCGTCCAATAGCTTGTAATATCATACGCTGTTGTTTGCGTGTTGATTTTTGTTTACTATAATAAAATGAGACTATGCTCATTGGTGAGATATTTTCCCACCACTGCTGTGTAGAAAATAAACTAAACAGTTTTATATTTCGAAAAGTTTTTTTTTTAATTCAAAATATTGGTCTATATTACCGTTATGTTTTACCGTTCATAAAATTCGGTCTATAAAAGTACAAAACAATATATTTTTTTATGGTTGCTCGGTTATTTCCCGGTTGTTTTCGAATACCGGTAAGTTCCTGGTTCTCTTGTTTCTCCCGGAGACACAAAATGTACCTAAAAGTAACGGTTTATCCGCAAACATTTTTGTCTTCCTTAATACGTCTTTGGAACCATTGTTAGTTTATAAATTTCTCAACGATTTACTTCCAGCGTTCTCAAATAACTAGAAAAACTTTACAATCTGTGCCTATAATTGCGTGTATAGAAAAGTATATAAAAAGTCAACTAACTTTAGAAGACCCGTACCGTACGCTAGTGCCCTAACCTGCCATTATGAAATATATCGCCATAAATAATACATCCAGTCATTTTCAATTTTCATTTTCCGCCTGCTTCCGGGATGCGGATGTGTATCTCGACCTGTCGGACTCTCCATGGAACGTTCGCAAATATGGAATGGATGTGGTGCACCCATACATATGCCCCCGTTGCCAAGTTTTTCTAACAGAACGCCATGCAGCTAGGACTATTTGCCACCAACCGAAGTAGCTTAAACCCTTTCTTGGTGAGCGAAAGTTTTCCCACCCAGCGGGGAAAGGAGAATGATTGTAGTAAAATAGGACTCGACTCGACTCGATGGAAGTTTCCAGCTCCGGAAAAATGATCCGATGATGCTGTGTATAGATAGCGGGATAACTAGCTGTCTCCAACTTCCGGGACTAAGTTTGTGCATATCTGCAAAACGGCGATGAATGCATATTGAACTCGTAAATTGCAGGATCAAATCGAGAGGCGCTGCATGCAAGCAGCACGTGCAGCCGCGCGCCTGTCGGCATTAACTCACACATTATTCCGGGCCGGGAAAAAGTTTATTCTTTGGGTCATAATTTTCCTAACTTTCGCTTGTCGCTGGTCTAGTGTTATGCTTGGGAAATTCGGTGGCGAACGAGAACGGAAAATTCGCTTCAAATTATGTCAATTTTCTATTATTTGTGTACGTGTTGAGACATAATAGGAGGCGTTCGACGGTTTGCGAGGTAATATTCTGTGGAGATTTATGCTTCCTCTACATTGTCATTATCGGTTGTAAATCTAATCCGTATCGCTTTTATGTATGCGTACGAATGTAATCTACCATGTGAATGGCTTATGGGTTAGAGCAGTGGGCGTGACTGATTTGTTTGTAAATCGCATCTGGAGCAATTAGGCGATTAATAAGTTACAGGTAGCGCACCACTCTCGGTGGAGTAGCACACATGGAGATAAGCTTAATTAGCTACCGATTACCAATCGTCAATAATATAAAACCCTGCTCAATTATGTTTCATTAAAAAGTAATTAACGCCAAGCGTAAATGTTTGCCGAAGCGTTTTTGATGTGGTTTCGATACAGCACTTCGGTGCTTGTTGGTTGATGCTAGCAAATGGATTAATAAGTGTATCTCACTATGCACCATCGCAATTGAAAACCGTTCTGTATGATTGAAGTAAAGTTGCTTTAATTGGGAGTAGTTATTTTTTCACATTATTAAACCTCCATGAAATAACTTCAAATCACTTCAAAGCTCTACTGATTTGGATTTGACATGAAATCTCATTTGCGGAGTTTATTATGAGTCTTATCAATCGCAAAATTATAAGAGCACTCTAATTCAAGTAAGAATAACCCAAACGAAGCGATGCATTTATTTGCCAATTCATGAGAAAAAATAAACTGCATTTCTCACACCACTTCCGGACGACCAATTTGGCCAACAAATTTATACTCTCCATATCATTCCATTCACTTATGGAGTTCGAAATGCTTGTCAGGCAAAAAAAATCAGCAGGAAAAAACTCTAGCATTCACATTCCGAGAACGATGATGATGCGAGAATTTCCTTGAAAAATTTGCTCCACCTCGAACCATAACCGAAACGAGCAACGACTTTGCCATTAGCATTCGTTAGTGCAAAGGCCCTTCCTAATGGGTCTTCTTTCTTCCTGCAAATTGCATGCAGATATGTGTATGTGTCGTTCACATGAAGCGAATCGATTCTTCTATTTTTTTTTTTCGTTAGAATTTTCTTACAGGTTCGCTCTAACTCTCCGCGGATTTCAATCAACTGCAATTCCTTTTTGGTTAGATTGTACACTAGACTGATGCAAAATTTGTCGCTCCACAGTGCTCCAATCGGTTTCAAATCGGGTCCTGATTAACCTTCCAAAATTTAAACTTAATTGGTAGAAACTGACATGGCACAAACCATGTGAAGTTTATAGGGAAATTACTATGAAAGCCAAAAATTTTTGTTCATTGTCTTGTTGCCTTGCACTGTTAAAAAGTTCAATAGCTATTCTTATGGGAAATTTTCTCAGCAGAAAATCGTTTTTCAGCTAGACGTCAAATTGAATAGTTATTAATTGTAAAGGAGATTGATAATCTTATGGCATGATCAAGCAGCAGTTTTGTGGGCAACTCTGTATTCTGCAGTGTGATTTTTGTGCTCTATTCGAAGCGCCCGAAACACCAATGTTGCCTGGTGAACAGTTGACTGACGATCTTCATAAGACATTAGTGTGTCGAATCATTATTAACTTTTGTTCCTTATATTTATTCGAAAAGTGGTCTTTATTAAAGTAGGAGCTGATAAAATTCCCTACAAGCATAACTATGATTTTTAAAAGCAAAGTGAAATGATGAGTTTTGAGATCGATATGAACAAAAAAATTGGTCTTCCCATAGTAATTTCCATAAAAACTTGTGCCAAGTCAGTTTCTTAATAATTTAGTTCAACTTTTGGGAGGCTAATCAGGATCTAATTTGAAACCGTTTGAGCTCCGTGGAGGAAAAATTTCAAATTTCGCATCAGTCTATTGTATACATACTTACTGCTGCATGGGAAAAATTGGCACTAACCAGAAAAACAACCTCAATCGGTATCGATCACTTACCTGGAAACATAGAAAAAGAGAAAGAAATCGAAATTGAATTAGAAATGCTAATTGCAAATTTAATTGGCAAAAATAAATGAAACTTTGTTGAGAGCGGGAAAAGGGGGGTGGATGGTATTCTTTGTATTTGTTTTGTGATAATCGTTCCCAAAGTGCAATTGTGCAGCCAAGCGCTCGCCAGGGTAGAAGAAAATGGGTACAATGTTAGCCAGTAGCAAGGTATGAGATTATGTTCAATGCAAAGTTGGTTAAGAGCAGATGCTTATCGCTGAAAAAACCGTTTAAAGGATAATACAAACAAACTATAGAATTAAATAGTGTCGCTGAAAAGCTGCTTTTATTTGGTCTAAATGGTGCTGATTTTCGTTAATGTACGGTATGTTTCAATTTGAATATGCAATACAAAAAACCTAGTGAGCGGCGCCAGTGGTGTAAGCGTGATTACCTCTCACCCCAGCAGGCCTGGGTTCAATCCCAGTCGGCGCCGCTGGGATGTTCTAATGAGGCATAACATCTCTGATCACGCCTTCAGGTGTGGGAGCTGCCTCCCTGGTGTCGGTAGCATTGGTGCTCAGCACGGAAAACAAATCAAGGAAAAAAAACCTAGTGAGACTGCCTAATGAAAAGCGTTTTGATTCAGTTTTATTTGAATTTTTAAGGCAGCACCTCTTGATTACTAAAATAAACCTACATTAGATTCAATTTGATTTAACCAGGAATAAATGACTGCATATACAGTTAAAATCCCTTTCACATATTGAAAATCATCACTACTACTACTATTTTTATTTATCCGCTAGTCATTTTTGGTCACAGTCTATTTGGTCACTAAGTCACTATTTTAGCGGACACTAACTTCACAGACAAACAGACATAACACATTGAATATTTCTCACTGTAAAACATCGTCACTAAAACATTACCGCCATCTGTTGAGTACACTGTGGTGGGTAGTACGCTGAACAGATGGCGGTAGTGTGTAAACGTCAAACTCAAGAGAAATGACTATACGCGCCACAGGTGGCGGTACTACCAACTACGATACTTTTAAATTGACCGTTAAATGCTTGTTCGATTAACAACTTGCGAGTATTATGTCTGTTTATCTGTGTTAACTTCTTCCAGCTCTCCAACTACACAAAGCAGAATGCTGTGAATATTCTAAGTCCATAAGGGTAAATATGTGAATGTAAGATTGGGTACTGATGGACACTGGATGGCCACAAACTTGACTTCCAGAAGATCCGTAACATCTGTAAAAGTGTAAAATTCGTTAAAAACCACTGCAGAGTTGGAAGACAACCTGCGGAGCCTTCGCAGACTGTAAGGCTGGCGACGTGCAGCCATGGATCTAGTGGAATGGACACGACTTCTGTGTATAGTAATGAACTGGCAATGTCACATCTACGGTATACGAATAAAGTGGACTCCCGCTAGCGGACCCCCCCCCCCTAGTAACTGCTAATAATAATACCACTTTTACCACTTAATACTGTTACATTTAAAAAAAAATAGTTCCAATCGTTAACTATTTTTTGCATCACTTTTGTTCATATTTATAAAGTTTAAAGGGGTAGCCCTCTTTTTTCGTGTACACATTTCTGATGTTTAGTCGACCAATCATTGCTTACAGTCAATCCCAAGTAACCGGTAAGCATTTGAACGTAGTCCTAATTCGGCTCTATATCCGCATATAAAGCTGTGATTTAATGCTAATGATGCACTATCTGCTAATATAGGGCTGCTATAATGCTAAAAAGGCGAAATAGCGGGCCATTATGGTGCTACCATGTTAGCCAGGCACTTGTAATGCTTCCCTAGGGCTGGTATGAGAAAAGTCAAATATTTTCGAATCCATTCCCGGGCAATTTTTTTCCCTTCTTTATTGCAAAAGATTGAGCTGTTTGAGTAATCAAATGCCACCCGTCATTCACAGACCAGAAACAAAAGGAATTAAATATGATAATTCTTGATTTCTTTATCATACTCAAGTATCTTTTGTATTCATTTTCAATATTTGTGTTTCATATTTGTGTTTCATATTTGTGTTTCATATTTGTGTTTCATATTTGTGTTTCATATTTGTGTTTCATATACTGAAAATTACTGGTAGTGAGACTTGAACCGGGACCTTCTGGAACAACAATCATGTGCCTGTATCCCCTAGGCTATAGATGATGATGATAATTGTTTTGAAAATTGGCTTGGTGGCTTGGCGATTGGTGGAAGTTATTCACTTCAGGATTTCCAGGCCTCTAATCTTACAATTCAGAAGTTGTCCAATTCTAAAAAAATACTTATATGCTCACTATGTCCTGCAGCAAACACTTGGTATTATTTTAAATTTCGTACATTACGTAGCTCGAAAGTCATGAGCCTGAGAAAATACGAAGTGGTAAAAGAAATCGCGTGTGAAGAGACATCCGACAGCCATTTACTCAATCATCTTTGTGAAACTCTAATGTTGGTGTTTGTGAAAATGTTTGGGACATTCAACTCACTACAACACACAAATATTGACCACGTGGTTTTCCTGTCAAAATATTAACAAGCATTGCTAATGCTCATATAATGCTGATTAAGCACATTTAGCATTCGCAGTGCTGAATAAAGACTTATAGCATTAGCATAGTTGATTAAAGGCTTCTTAGCATTACCAATGCTGTATGTGGAGTTATAAGCACTAGTAATTCTGAAGTAAAGCAGATTTAAGGCTTTGTACTAATGCTTAAGGTTACTTGGGATGTTATCTACAATGATAAAACATACTGATTGAATTTAGTTTGAGTTTAATCTATTCTCCGGATGCACTCGGATCATGTGCGGTAATGGTAACTCAAGTAACAATTCAAGCTGAATTGTAAGAACAAAAGTTGATTAGTGGTTGATTTAAGGTGTATGAAGCTGATTAACACCAGGCTGAATATACAGTTGATTAGTAGTGCATGAAGCGAATTGTATCCCAATAATTCAACCTCAGTAAGTTAGCTGATATAAAGACTGAACAAGACTTATTTAAGCTTAATACTACTCCACAAACCAGCAATGCGCTACAAATATTCTGATAGCCTGATAGAATAATATGAATTTATTGCACAATAAAGGGTGATACGGTCAAAATTTGGTCAATATCAACTTGACGTATTTCTTTCAATTTTGCATTTAAAAAACCTGAACACCCCTCATTTTGAAGGTGTGTGTGTGTAGAATGTTGCTCCTATTTTGATTTTGGAATTCACTCTTCAGTTGTCAAAATGCCGTCCAAGCAAGAAGAGCAGCGTATCAAAATTTTGCTCGCGCATCGCGAAAATCCGAGCTACTCGCACGCAAAGTTGGCAAAATCGCTAAAAGTTGCCCAATCAACCGTTACAAATGTAATTAAAGTGTTTGGGGAACGTTTGTCGACAGCCAGGAAGTCTGGATCGGGGGGAAATCGAAAACCGGAAGCCGCTGAGACGACAAAGAGAGTTGCCGGTAGTTTCAAGCGAAACCCTAACCTCTCTCTCCGAGATGCCGCAAATAAGCTGGGTGTATCGTCTACAACCGTGCATCGAGCCAAAAAACGAGCCGGACTATCGACTTACAAGAAGGTAGTGACTCCAAATCGCGATGATAAACAAAATACGACGGCAAAAGCGCGATCCCGGAGGCTGTACACGACGATGCTGACGAAGTTTGACTGCGTGGTAATGGACGACGAAACCTACGTCAAAGCCGATTACAATCAGCTTCCGGGACAGGAGTTTTATACGGCAAAAGGAAGGGGAAAGGTAGCAGATGTTTTCAAGCACATGAAACTGTCAAAGTTTGCAAAGAAATATCTGGTTTGGCAAGCCATCTGTACCTGTGGCTTGAAAAGCAGCATTTTCATAGCTTCCGGGACTGTCAACCAAGAAATTTACGTGAAAGAGTGTTTGAATAAACGTCTGCTGCCTTTCCTGAAGAAACACGGTTGTTCCGTACTGTTTTGGCCGGATTTGGCATCTTGCCATTACGGTAAAAAGGCCATGGAGTGGTACGCCGCCAACAACGTGCAGGTGGTTCCCAAGGACAAGAACCCTCCCAACACGCCAGAGCTCCGCCCAATTGAGAAATACTGGGCTATTGTCAAGCGGAACCTAAAGAAGACCAAAAAAACTGCTAAGGGCGAGCAGCA
This sequence comes from Ochlerotatus camptorhynchus, assembly GCF_037179485.1. Lineage (NCBI taxonomy): Eukaryota > Metazoa > Arthropoda > Insecta > Diptera > Culicidae > Ochlerotatus > Ochlerotatus camptorhynchus. The sequence goes on along the minus strand of NW_027040724.1, from coordinate 407,617 downwards.
GTTCAAGGCAAACTGGCTTTCTGCGGCGAAGAAGGTGGACAAGGTGGCTGTACAAAATCTGATGGCAGGGGTCAAGCGTAAGGCCCGGCAATTCGGATTTGGAAAAGCGGAAGCCTAACTGAATATTTTTCCTGAATTTTATACTAATTGAACTTGAAAAAGAAATTTAATTTGATTTTTTAAATAAACGATTTCACCGATTTACACGCGTTTTCCCTTGACCAAATTTTGACCGTATCACCCTTTATTGTTAAATGTCGTCAGTTGCATTTCCGACATTTTAGTTATTCTAAATTCACTGCCTACCTTTCTAATCCCAAGCAGCACCAGCAGTAGAGATAATTGACAAGGAAGAGGAGCTTTTTAAGAATAGCTCCACCTAGAAGTGGACTGCGACGAAATCGGAAGTATTAACATTAGTATTCCTGTGTTTTGTCGGTTCACCACTTTATATTGCACTTAATTTTCATACCGCATTTCAAAAATAAAAATCAATAATAGCACTAAAATAGCATCGAAAAACATCGCGCACTTGTGTCCAGATTGTGTTTCCTGCACTTGAAATGAGATGAATGTTATGGAGCGGTCTTCCATTACTTTTTTTTTAATAAAAAATTAAGGCTGAACAAGGGTTGGAAAAGACTGTTGGTTAATGCATTGAAAAGCTTATAATTTAGATTGTTGTTAAGCTTTGGACTGATTAAAATCACCAGATTTAGCTGTTTAAAAGCTGAACAAAGGTTAAAGTGGTCTATGTACAACAATTATTCAAAGTAAGCCTGAATTAAAATCGTTGAAAGAACACTTGTTAAGCATCAATTTGTTACTTGGGAAATGACGTCCTGTTATCATAAAGACCATTTTAAGTACGCATATTCAAATACATTCAACTCTCTTTTACTCGATCTCTCCCTGACTTGATGGAATTACAGGTTACTTCGACCACTTGTCCCATACAAATATCCAAAATTTATTTCCTTATTAGGTTGAAATAGAAAGAGTTGACTGTATTTATTTAAAATCTGGTAAAATTTGAATAAAGTCATTATACAAAGTTTTACGTATAGACGAAGTGCGTAAAATCAAGGGAACTTAAAAATGGATTTTGGGTAAATTCTAGGCATATCTGTATTATCCTCAAATAGTAGATACGAAACATGCTCTAGTAGATTATAGTGGAACATAGCTAGAATACACCAACAGCTGATGCAGAAATCACTTCCGATGGAGTCAAGTTTCAAACAATACGGAATTCATTTGAAAACTTTTCCTTTCATCTCCTATAATAGAGGACAAATTTCCATTTCGTTTTATGGAACCGTAAATGTGGTCACGCAACATGTGAATAAAAGCCATTCAATCGTCACAAACACCCGGATATCTTCCTAAGCATGCGAAAGGCTGTCTGGTTCGGACAGATGGCGCCAATTGATGAACCCCCTCTTATAAACCCCTCGTCGCCAACTTCACTTCAACCATCACGGGGGAGACAAATGTTTCAAGTGTTGGAATCACACCCTCATCCAAACGCAAGGGTTCTTCCTACTTTATTGCCTCCGATTGTAAGCTGTCAGCAGCGTGTGGACAGGACATATTTGTGCATATAACTCGGAAATAACGTCTCTTATTCGGCATGGAATAAATAAAAAAAATCTATTCAAAGTGTCAATACACTGTCCACTTCTTTCCCCGTTTTTGCATTTTCACCCACGTCCACCAGCGATTTTCACCTCCTTATCCAAGTCCGCCCGATCGGAATTCATGGCATCCAAGCTCAGTACATCATCGAATACCCTACCCTGTTTTCACAACTGCTACCAACAGCCAATGGTTAGGATGTCGAAACATTTGCAATCGCTTGCAGCAGGAAAAAAAACATTTTATTGTTGTTTGGACGTTACATTATCCAACTTATTGATATGGAAATGGCACTCTGGTGGTGGAAATAAATAACAATATTAGATAGCCAACAAAACGAGACGACGGCAATGGACCCAATATTGTGGATGCTGATCCAGCATCCATCGTTTGCTGCGCTCCTTCGGTTTCCTTCCTTTTTCCCGATGCTAATGACGATTGGTAGCGCCCTCTGTATCTGAACCATCCAAGCGGACACATAAAATGCAAAGAGAAACTCAATATCAGCATATTTTTTTTTTTCATTTGCGTTTCTCTCAGTTCAAAGGCTCCATTTCAACCCAAGTGCTTAACATTCTTCAACCTGACAGGATACAAACATTTATTCGGTGTAGTTTATGGATCCCCTCCCTCTGTCTTGTGAGAGCGCAAAGTGGTCAAATCACGTCCCGTTTGCCTCAATTGGCGGCGTGGCGCTCGAAATTTCGAGTCGCCCCAGTTGTCACGTTGAATAGATAAAAGTTTTTACGTGTTGTTTCATTCTGTTTTTATTTTTTTTTTGCTGGATTACCAACTCGCAGCTTCTAGCAGGTGAGCGGGTCAGTTGAGATTTTTTATTCCTCCAGGAGAAAAAGGGGTTATAAATAGACGACAAAAATGTTACAAACGAGGGTTCCAGACGGCAAACAAAGTGCGCTGTAACGGAAATCTAATTAACATCCTAATGTGTTTGAACAGCCTTAGGCGAGATGTAAAATGTCTACCGGTGGCGCTCAGAATTAATGGGAAGTTTGTGTTTTATTACCAGAAGTTAAGGATGACTCCTCATGAACAAAAACATGTTTGCTGTTTCAAAAATTTTAGCTCGATTGGTTATATCAGAACCAGATAGGAAAAGCATTGTCAAACTTGATTTGGACATAACACATCAGCATAAAAGTATCTACCTCAAAATAAAGAGCGAAAAGTTCTTTGCATAACTTGCCTCAATAATCCCCACAAACCTCTTGATCCGGCAAAGGTCGAAAGTGGCTACCATATGGACTCCACATCGCACTTGAAACGTGCCACTCGTTCGCCCGATCCGAATCGTAAAAGTGGAAAAGCCTCCAGTTTCTGTTAAGTGTTACACATTCAAATTGATGGCAGCTGTATATCGAGTGGCAATGGTAGGTACCACACTACGCTAGAGCAATAACCAAAGTGTAAGCTGATAAAGTGAAGAAGCTACCCTTAATTGAAATCACATCGTATATCGGTTGGCATTGCGTACATGTATCTACACACACATGTGCCACTTTCACACCACATTCGCCGCATTTAGCACAAGCTTTGACTAACTGCTTACGTGACGGAGGATTGGGAGAGGCGGAAACTTTCCCATTCAATCCGTGTTAAGGCATTCCTGCCATCAACTACAGTAAGCACACCATCGCCATCACCAGCTGCAGCTTTCGATTCCATGATGTGGCAAGGAACGTACCCACAGACAAACATCGAGAGCACTTTCGCTGATTGAGCGAAAGTGTTACACAAACCCGGAAGAAGCATCGAGAAGTGTGAGACAGAGGAATCCCAGAGTGGATCCTTCTGCTATAGAGCCAATCCTCATTGCCATTGTGTAGTTGGTACTGGACGACGGCGATGGTGGAACGGATTTCCGATGGTTTAATTGGAGACACCATTCAGGGATTGCTGAATAATGGAACAGGTTATCAATGGGGTCGATGGTCCGGTCGGTACCTGCGTAGGAGATAGACGGAAAATCAACTTCGTGACGATTTCTAGCCAACATATTTGTTTACGATCGTTTGGAAATTGAGCTATCACAGAAAATTTAAAATCAATAATAGATATTAATGTCATAAAAAACACATTTTACAAGTGAAATGTACCGCTGTTAGAGGTGGCAAACAATTTGATTTGGGGCACCCTTGAACTATGACAAGCTGTGTTTTGAAATTTGTAACGAACAATGTGATGAAACAGGAATGGATGCTCCCTTTTCTACAAGGAAATACGTGCCATGAAAAGTTCTGCAGCCACCACCAAGCTCGACCACTGCCAAGCATCAATTTGCTCATTTAGAAAGCAATTTCATTGGCCAATAAAATAAGATATGAAACGTGATAAATTTACAAAACAAAAAAAATATATATTCGATTTATTACACATGTTTGCTCTCTCTCTCTCCGGCATTTCAACCCTGCCTGTGGTAGGCCTGCTCTATAAGCTTCAGTTGTCTGTCAGTGTTCCCCGGAAGCTGGAATCGTGTTTATGTATTTGTTTGTGCTTCTGCTGTGAGAAACCCTGCGATGTATGATTTGATGCGTGTGGAAAGTTAAGTTTATTTCGGCACCTCTACGTCACAGTATGACGCATCCAAAGATCGTGCTGTTTGCGCGGTTGAAATGTTGGTTAGTTTGTAATGGGGAAAAACATTCATGATTGACGTAACTCTCGCTACCGTAGGGCTTTGGTTGTTTTTCATCCTTACTTGCAAGCACATAAGATGCTTAGGTATCTTTCTGTTTTCGAGGCACGAAGGTTGATGTTCCTGCTGCTTTTTAGAACTAGAACCGTCTCTCAATTTAGTTTTCTTTTCAGCACTTTCACAAGCATTGACTGAATGCTTTCTAAGCCTACTTAAAGTAGGAAAATGACGATTTGTTTCCATTGATTATGGTTATATTTGTTTATACATTTCAAGTGATGTAGCCTATTCGCTGTTGATATTTTTTTCGCTGTTTGAAAATATTAGAAAAAGATATCGAAAATATTTGTTTTTCTCCAATGCTACAGAAAATCTACGTGTAAAACCATTTTTTCTATATCATCATGGCAAAAAGATGGACTCAAAATTCCGAAAAAAAAAATGGACCCTTCATTGTTGTTTGAAGTCCACCTTTGTTCATAATGAGATAAACAAAAACATTTTTACATGTGGTTTTTAAAGAATATATAGAAAAAACTGATTCTCTAGCATTTTCTATATCTCAATAATCAAAACAAACCAATATTTTTTTCTGGGCTGTAAGCGTCTCGTTAAGGTATTTGATTTTGTTCATCGAGTTATATCGAAAGACGTTAATATCACTTGGAAAATTAAATTTAGATCTAAGACCCGGAGGGTCAAACTCAACGAGATCGGAATATGTTTGTCTGTGGGAGTGTGTGATATATGTGGATGCAGTGTTGGAAAATTACACCAAAACTCACTAGGTATGACTCGCGAGCTATTCCCTTGGTGAACTCGTGAAATATCGTGAACTTTTTCAACGCAGTGTGGATGTGTGTTATTCACTCACTTTTCTCGGCAACGGTTGAACAACATTTAGAGAAACAAGTTGCAGTTTGTGTCCGTAAACTTGTTTGGTTCTTCAGATATGACCAAAAAAGTGACATTTTGCAATAAAACATTAATCACTCACTATTCTCAGGTGGAACTGGTTTCATTTTGGTTGTTTCTATTTCCCATAGTATGATCGAAAACCCTGATCAATTCACTTACCGGTAACAACCGCTTTTCACGTTTAGTTATGAATTAGCTCACGGCTATTTAATTATTAGCGCCTAATATTAGATAGTTTTATTTAACATTCTATTCACTACCACAGAAGCAGCTGGAACATGCAATGTAAGACATGCAAAACAAGTATCTCAACCCAAATAGAAGAGAATATCAAACCAATAGCACGTTTTACTATTAAAATATAGATCATCTCAGTTAAGAGATGAACCAGCCCAAGGCTGAAAATCTCTCTAATAAAGCAAAAAATAAAAAAAGATCATCTCAATTTGTTATTGGTTTGATCGAAAGAAGCGTTAAAATATCAAAGATAATAATTGAAAAGCTATATGACAGGGTGTCTACTACCTGGAAAAACCTGGAAAACCGAGAATTTACAGGGAATTTTATTTTTTCTGGAAAAACCTGGAATATTCAGGGAATTTTGGTTCCACTCAGAGAATTTTCCAATTATCACTTCATTCGTAATTCAAAAGAAGTTTTTCGTTCAGTTTCTCGAAACGTTTCTTAAGGACACTGAACTTGACAAGCATCTGACAGCTAAGACAACGTGTGCGAACGAGACAAGTTCATTCAGAGAGTCTTGTCACGCTCGCTCTTCGCTGATTTGTATGTGGAGGATCAAAATCGTCGTAAAAAGGAAACAGCCGAAAAAGAGAGACTGGCAACCGTCAAAAGGAAGCATACGAAGCATGTATTGTATAAGAATAAGCATGCCAGACAGCAGGTCTGAGACCCAACATAGAATTTTTTTTTGAGCTTCAGAGAGGGTCGGACATCTACTGAGAAATTTGTTGAGCTTCAGGGTAGTTCGTAGATCTTGAGAACAGAACTACAAATAAATTAAAAGTTATTAACAGAAATTCAAAAAAACAAAATCACAAGAGAGGTCGTAGATCTTCAGATAAATGTTCAAAGAAATTTTCAAAACTTCAAGCAAGCAAAAATAATTTCAAATCAATTTGTAAAACTATAAGCGAAATTTTACAAATCTTCAGGGAAATTCGCATAACTTCAGACAAGTCCAAGAATCTACAGTGAAATATAAAGTATTTCACAATAGTTTGAAGATCCTCGAAACATTATTCAACATCAGAAAAGTTCGTACATCTTTAGAACAAAGCTACATAACTTTGAAAAAAATTACAGGACTTCAGAAAAAATCACAAGAATCTCAGAAATGTTAATGGATGTTCAGTAAAAATTGCAGATCCTCAGGGATTAAAAAAAAATATTTACACGATTTCAGGAAAATTTGTAGATCTTGAGAGAGACATTTAAAACTTCAAAGAAGCTCAAATATTTTCAGATAAATTTTGACAACTTTAGGTAATCTTCAAGGAAATTTTCAAATCTTCAGGGTAACCCTAGACGAATTTACAAAACATCAGAGAAGTTTGCAGATCTACTGAGAAATTTATTGAGCCTCAAGTTTTTTTTTTTGTAGATCTTGGGAATAGAGCTACGGAGCTTAAGAAAACTTTACAGAACTTTAAAGATATTTGCAGGAATTTGACAGAAAGTTTCACAGTTTCACACAAATGTGAGATCTTCAGAAAAATTCGTTAAATGTCAGAAACGCACCTCAATTCCAAAAACAAATCGCAGCGAAGTACAAAAGTATTATTATTATTATTTAACTTTATTAAAGAGGCTTTCAGCCTTGGGCTGGTTCGCCTCCACGTAAGTACAAAAGTACAATATTTTGCAGAACTCCATGGAAGTCGGAAATAGATAGATCTAAAGAACTTCAGAGAAGTCCGTAGACCTTAAGAGAAGTCCGTAGACCTTAAGAGAAGTCCGTAGACCTTAAGAGAAGTCTGTAGAACGTCAGAAAGTTCGTACGTTTTTAGAAAAATTTGCAAAACTTCAGCAAAACTCACAGATCTTCGGGAAAGTTCGCCGATCTTTAGATCAAGAATCCACAAAGAAATTTAAAGAACTTTAGAAAAGTTCGGAGATCTACTGTGAAATTTATTGAACTTCAGGCCAGTTCGTAGATCTTTAGAGCAGAAATACAGTACTTCAGAAAACTTTACAGAATTTGAAATAAATTTTAGGAACTTTAGAAAAGTTCAGAGGGTAGGTCGTAAATTTACTCAAAAATTAGCAGATGTTTAAATAAATTTTCAGAATTTTACTGCGGTTCTTGGATTTTGAAAGACATTCACAGAACTTCAGGTAAGTTCGCTGATCTTTAGAGATATTTGCACAGCTTCAGAAAAATTAGAAAAACTTCAGAATACTTCCTAAAACTTCCGGAAAGTTCAAAAATTTCTAGATAATCTTTTAATTCTTTAGAAAATTGTATAGATGTTCAGAGATATTTGCAGATATTCATTGAATCATGAAAATCTGCAGAGAAAATTACAGAACTTTCGAGAAGTTTGTAGATTATTAGAAATGTTGTGAACATCAGAGATAATTGTTGATCTTCAAGGATCTTAAATCTTCAGGGATTCAGGAACTTTGTAGGTAAATTTGCTGAACTTCTGAAGAACACACAGAACTTCAAAGAAATCTGTAGAACTACCGAGACATTTGCAGATTGTCAGGAAAGATTGTTGATTTTTAAGGAAATTTTACCGGAGAACAGAAACAAAAATTCAGGGACGTCAGAAGGTTTGAAGACCTTGCAGAATTGAGTTGTTAACAGAAATTTTCAGAACTCAAGGAATCATGTATATCTAGTGAGAACTTTTCCCACTAGCTTGTCTAAAGTTGGTATCGACATCCTGGCGAAGTTTTGAAATCCATTTTCATCTTCATATCGCAGCTCTTGATGGACAAGATGAGCCAAATCCCTGCCGGTGTTCCTCCTGAGCAACCATTTCCTGCTCCACAAAGTTCACCTTCTCTTTCTCATTTTATTTAAAATAATAAAAGCAAATACGTCTGCTGAAACTAGAGCAATTTTCCGGTAATTCATGATGGAAGTATTTACTTTTGATTCCTGATACAGTTTTGTTTTGAAATCTAAATTGACAGTTCTTTCGACATGTGCAAGCAGTGTGAACACCAGCAAACAGGGGGGTTCGATAAAATAATAATGTGTATAATTTGTATGCACCTGGATTTTTTTTCATCCGACCTGGAAAAACCTGGAAAACTCAGGGAATTTGATTCCTTGGATTGAGTAGACACCCTGTATGACGATAAATGAATAATTGCAAAATAAGATGTTGTAATATCAAACCAACAACACAATTCTTTGAGCAGAAGAAGATCAAAGCAATTTAGCAAAATCTCGCGTCACCTTTCAAATAGACTAATCTATAATGACAGATTCTCTTCATCGACTCTCTCTTTCGTTAATAACTGGGCTCCAAAAATATGTTCAGCTGTTCTTCTCATCCAATACGCTTAATAATACTTTCTTTGAACAGTCTATGTTGACAAATTAGCCCGAAATATGAATGCAGCCAAGTTATTAACGAAAGAGAGACTCGATGAAGAGAATCGATCAATGTAGATTGGCCTATTTAAAAGGTGACGCGAGAAATGAGCTATTATAGAAAAATTAAATTTTAAAAAGCTTCAAACATGGTTTCAACGAGTCTTGAACCCTAGCCAACTACGTGACTGTAGCAGTTACTGATCATTCACCCATATCAACTTTTTGAATGTGAGAGGAAAACGGACCAACAGTTTTTTCGATTGTCAATATTTATGCCGTTCATTGGCGTCAATGTTTATGCCGTTGACGTTGGCTTCACGCAGAGGGTGTTCTTCAAGAATAGCTTGTTTTGCAATCGATAAGATATTCTCGCCAACGTACGAGATATTATTATGTAAAGGGCGAACACGAAATTATTGCGACACCGAAAATGTCATGCCAATTTTCTTATAATGTTTAGAATCAAACCAAAATTTTAGGGTAGTTTTATACATATATTTACTTCAAAAATCAAAAGAAAAGTTAATCGATGGAGCCTTGAGTGTAAAATTGAACGCATTTTCGCTTGATGCCCTCCATCAAAGTCTTTACAGTGTCATCCGGTACCAGTTTCTCAGTTTTTTTTTTCCATTTTCTTAACATGTCCTTCTCGTCTTTGACTGTGTTCTTGCTCTTCCGAAGTTCCCGCTTCATTATTGCCCAGTACTGCTCCACCGGGCGCAGCTCCGGACAGTTTGGCGGATTCATGTCCTTTGGAACAAAATGGACAGAATTGGCCTCATACCACTCCAGGACACTTTTAGAATAGTGGCATGATGCCAAATCTGGCCAAAATAGCGGAGCTTCGTCGTGCTGCTGCAAGAACGGTAAAAGGCGCTTCTAGAGGCACTCAGATTTGTAGATCTCGCCATTTACTGTGCCCTTTGTCACGAAAGGCTCACTCCTCAGTCCGCAAGAGCAGATGGCCTGCCAAATGAGATATTTGGAGGCGAACTTCGACATTTTCTTCTTCTTAAATTTGTCGTCCACATCGAACTTGCTCTTGCCGGTGAAAAACTCCAACCCCGGAATTTGCTTAAAATCGGCTTTTATATACGTTTCGTCGTCCATCACACAGCAGCCATATTTTGTCAGCATCTTCTCGTAGAGCTTCCGTGCCCGAGTTTTAGCCGTCGATTGTTGCCGCTCATCGCGGTTTGGGAAGTTCTGTACCTTGTATGTATGTAGTCCAGCTCTCTTCTTTGCATTCTGGACGTAGCTCTGCGACATGCCGATCTTTTTTGCCAAATCACGGCTTGAGACGTTGGGATTTGCTTTAATCATCCGCTTCATCTTTCCCTCCGTCTTTTTGTTCTCCGGTCCAACGTCAACCACTCCTGGAACCGCTTCAACACTCTGGAGCCGGTTGAATGGTGAATGTTCAACATTTTTCCCAACTGCCGGTGAGACAGGTCAGGAAATACCAGGTGTTTGGGAAGAATTTGTTCTCTCAACTCGCGTTGGTTCATCTCCATTTTCGTTGAATCGAAAAACACGACTTCGAGTTTGACAGCATGCACACAATACACATCAATGAGAAAGTGTGCAAAATTTGGTTGATTTTTACCCAATGGTAAAAAAGTTATGCCCTGTTGAATGTGTCGCAATAATTTCGTGTTCGCCCTTTACTATGTGATTTTAATTGTTCGTGCAATTGGTAACTTTAGTAATTATATACGGTAATGCGACATAGTTTCAGTATACTCCTAGGGGAAAGAACGACATAGACACTTCTTTACTTATTATCGTCAGGGGGTAAATACAGTCTTTGAGTGTTGATTTTTTGCATAAAGGTAGGGAAATTTACGTATTCTCGTCAATTTTACCAGCGTTCGAACTTCTATTAGCGATTTCTCAGCGTCACACACATACATGACAGGTTTGTTTGTTGAAATTTATCTGCTGCTTGCTGTTCTACCAATTCCAATCGACAGAATTGATCAAAAGGGGTTGAACATGTTTTTACAACGCTCCAAACTTCTCAGGTGGGTGTAACTATTGTCGGCAGTCTCTTTTCCTTCGGCACCCTTTCCATTTGAACTGCGTGTTAACCAGCTGTTCTATTATCGGCAACTCGAAATCACCCGTATTTTGTAGTGTGTATATTTCAGTTAAAGAAAAATGTGGCAGAACAGGATTGCACAGTCGTAAAAATGTAATCAGATTGAAGCTGAAAAGGTAAGGAATGGGCTTAATACATTCAGCGAAGAGATTTGATGGGAAAATACAGTGAAATTAACGTTTCAATTTTGCCGAAAACAGTCAATGGGTGCCGAAGCCATAATTAACCCTACATCATATTCAAAACCGCTAAAAAAAATAACGCTCTAAGACCGTTCGCAATGATAAAATTTGAAACTGTCAAAAATGCACCAGCAACACGCAACGCATAGTTTTAAACGGTGTTTGGCATTCATCCCTACATATGTGTGCGTGTGCAGTTTTGTTTGCTTCGGTGCTTCGTAATCCAGTATCAGGTAACGAGTTCGAACCGCGAGAAGAGGTCTCTGACGATTCTGCTGTCGAAACATGTAAAGAAAGTATGATTATTTATGGAGATCGCTGATCACCTGATGGTCTTTGCAACGGTTTCTGAGCAACCTAGTATGGTAGGTGAATATCTGAGAGACGTGATTTAAATTTTTGGGCAGAATTACACTAAGTCAACCTGAAGACATGAGAACATCCAGAGAAGTTTTTGGAGATCTCTGATCACCTGAAGGTCTTTGGACTATTTTCACCTGGTATCATGATTGGATAGTTTGAGATCTTTATCAGAATAGTACCTGATCAACCTGAAGTCTTGAAAAAAGTATCCTGAGGACTTTATAGAAATCTTAAAAATCATGGAATATTTCTGAATTGCCTGGTTTCATATGATAGGGTATCTGAGAGATGTGATTCAGATTGTTGAATAGTTGTATATTTTAAGAATGTTACCTGATCACCTGAAAAAATATCTTAATGATTTCATGGAGATTTTAGAACATTTGAAGATCATTGGAATAATTTCTGAGCAGCCTGGTATCATATGAGATAATATCTTCTTGATGTAAAAGACGCAAGCACTGTCATGAAATTCTATGAAGATCCATGGATTTCAATGAAGTTCTATAATATTCTATGAAATTCTCAGAACTACTATGATGTTCCCCGAACTTTGATGAAATACTCTTTTACCCTATCTTCAACGATTAATGCATTAATTAACGCGATTTTCATATGTTTTAATTAAAAATATTTTCACATTTTTGGATTAAAAATAAAATCTTAAAATCTTTTGTCTAATAAATCAATCAATCAATTTAATCTGCAATATATTTCATATTCAGCAGTACAAAGAAACTGCTCGATATGTCATCAATAAACGACCTTTGTTCCACATAAAAGAAAGTTAATTAAGTTTTCAAAACTGTTACTCAAGAAAGTATAACCAAGTAAAGTAAGTATTGATCAGTGGCGCCGGTGGTGTAGTCGTAAGCGTGATTACCTACTTACTTGTACTTAGATACTTGTAGAGGATTCGAGTTCAAATAAAAACATTCAAACAACGAAGCATTTCTTGAATCCACAGGGGTGAAAGGAGGCGTGAACATCTCCTGTGCAAAATTCAAAAATGATGTTTAATTTGAACGGTTTTCCTCTCATGTTCAAGGAAAAATAGAAAAATAATGATTTATTTGAACGGATTTCCGCCCGTAGTACAAATGTTTGATTTGAAATAACTGGTTCCCCAGGAGGGTATCTAGTTCTAACTACCATCACATCACTATACTAAATTTACGTTCGGGAATGCGCATACATATACTGATTTGATGAGTATGCTCCTGTTTAAATTTATATCATGGTTTTCGTTTGCTTCCCGGCGCGTTGGATCGGTTTGTAAGGTTGGATATGTGTGAAATCGCAATCGCCATCGAACATGCAGGTTTGGCGCTCGGTCGATTAGATTTTGATGCGTTGTAGGTGTGTGCTAGTTTTATTTTTTGTATATTGTTCAGTCGTGTGTGAAGCTTGTGTTTTATTCTATTATATGAGGTACGGTATCGCTTTTGAATATGTGAGAAACTGTCGGAAAGATGCGGAATACAAAAGCGTCATTTCCGTTACACAGCAATAAATTAATGTTAATATCACATCAAAAGGGATGCAGGTCAAGCGTGTCAAAAATATGGTGTTGTATTACTTACATAGTTTAAGATGCTAATTTCAAATAACAGACTAGAGTGGTAATTTTTAGAGTACGGCAGTGTGAAAATTGTATATAGTGAGTAAAAAGCGAGCAAGGACAACTTTGAGGAAGGTACAAATCGGATTGATCATCTCTCTTTACCAAACTCCCCGGTTTGAGAGGGATGGTGAGGGGATATATCGTCGTGATGTAAATGGCAAGGTGGCTTTAGAGCAACCGTTTTTGCTTACTGAACAGGTCATCATCATGGATTAGCACCCAGGCCTCTTTGTATTACTGAATTTGATCAATCCCGGGCCTCTATTGAAGAAAACCATTACTGATTTTACTATGTTTAGAAAATATGAGACGTACGCTAGGTGTGGTTTGTGAAACATTGTTATCTGTTTTTTAGGACGTAATTTAATTTTTTTTTTTTTTTTTTTTAAATGTGGAACGCTTCACGATTTAGCGTGTCATCCTTGCGCAGGGGCCATGCTAATCTTCTCTGTATCGTTCCAATTTTAGTATATGTCCAGCCGAAGCTAGGACAATTTGTATAACTTCTTTCATCTGGGTTTAAAAGATCGTCGGTTGTAGCATATTGTGATGTCAGGGACACGGTAGCCTTAGAGCGGCCTTTTTTGCTTACTGAACAGAAGCCCGTAGGTTAGAACCCAATCCCCTTTACATTACTGAGTTGATAGGGTCTAGTCGTTTGCTTAAATCATGCTTTAAAGATTGCATCACTTCTAATATGAACCTAATCAACTCTTCCCACTAACAAAAACGTCCTTCCCGTGACAACCGTGGTCAATCACGGAGTAGCAACTACTGAATTGTACGGTCGTCAATGCTCATGCTCATGACAGATAATTGAATTTACGAAAGTCTCCAAAAATTTTCGTAGCCAAAATCGAAGTAAGATGGATTGTCGTTTCCTCAAGCATAAGCATACTAAAACCAAACAATCAAAAAATCCATCTCATCCGATAAACACATGCAAAGCCTAGCTTTTCTCGTCGGCTTAATCAAAAACAACAATCCACCTGACGGATGGAGGAAAAGGCAAAGCATTACATCAACAACAATGGAATGTGTCCGAAATCCTGCTGAACGAAAACTCACACCCACACACAACTATGTGAAGAGAGTGCGCCGCTGGGAGGGAAACCTGAATGCTCGAATGACTTGAATGCGTGTTTTTCGTGAGTAATGCCAAGATCACATTCTGTTCCGATTCAATGCCTTTTTCGGGGCGTATGTGTGTATGTATATAAATATCCAATCGAAATTCTCCAGAATAGAAACAGGGAAAGTCCGTATTGAACAGAAGAGGCGGAAAATTATGTTTCACTAGAGTTTATTTGAATGCCGTTTGATGGAAACTCTTGGAATTCAATGTTTTGGGTGTTAGGGATTGTGTGTACCTATCTACTGAATGAAATGGTTCCGACGAGCGATGCCCTGGGGAGTTGATTAAAAAACTTTGATAGTTGTTTGATTTATTGGATACCAACAGGGGAAATGTTTCCGGTTCTTATAGTGATATGTCTTGAATGCGCCTTTGATGTTGAGTTTGAGTTCGGTTTCAAATTGAATTGTTGATTCAGCGCTGTTGCTATGCGGGACATAGTTTTAAACAATGAATTATGCATACGTGCAGTGTCATCAATTTTTTATTCTGTCTAAATGTCGACACTATTAAGAAGTTCTGGTGAAAAGATGGAAAACACTATTTCCAAACCACGTTGATTGTCAAGCGCTCGGACGGCTGTTGACCGGATGTTGACCAGAAGTTTCTCATGCGTTCTGAAATACTAAAGGCTACCGATTGGTTATCTGTCCGACTCTGTTGCCGAATGTGGCCACTGCTCGTCTCGTGTATTCGTGATGTAACGATGGTTATGACAGATCAGAATCGCATTCTTCACATGTCCACGTCGTCCGATAGATAGGTAGGTATAAATTCTCACTAGCGCAGGATTTTAATAGGTGTACAGGAAGGTAAATTGGATATTTCAATTACTGTCCCCATTGTTGGCACTGATTGAACGGAAGCCTCAGAATCGTCGGCACACACACACACACATCTGCGGTTTGATTCCTGAAATTGTGCCGTGCGCGGTGTCCGGGCCTGGAAGCCAACCGATGACGAGCGATGGTTGCTGCGGATTTCGGTTGCCTTTGTGCGAGAGCTTACCTGTCAATAGGTCGGTCGGATGGTCGGTGGAGTAAGCGATTTGCCATCTCTGAATGTGACACACATCGATTTGCATCTTGGAACAATGGGACTTTTCCTCCGGAGTACAATGGCAGCGAGCTCGTTTTCCTGGTAACAATCTGGCAACTGGGTCGTGAATTGTTGTCTATGTTAATTGAATAATCTGTGAAGCTGTATTGAAAAAGTCTGCGGGTTTGCGAAAATTTCCGCTTAGTTCATCACGATTTGAAATCTACAATCAGTCAGACAACGGGATGATTCAGCAAACATTATCCTTTGAATAGAATTGTATTTCAAAAGTAAATTTCATTAATATTTTTGTACAGCAAAAATTGTCAAATTCCTCTGCTTTGATTGTATAGTTCTGCAGCAGAAACTTTCTCTTTCTAGGCAATTTTATCGTTTTATAGTTTTGTAGTGCTCCGCAAATTTGATTTACTGATTAAAATGTAAATATTGCACAGCATAACAATCTAATCATTCTAAAATGCAGTTCATAAGTACTCTATTCCTAATTTAAAAAAAAAATGACTCTTTAAATCTCCTCCGATAAAAATACCAACCTTTTCCAACTGCTACGCTCGCACGCTATTTAGAGCCAATTTACCTACCTCTCAGCTCATTATGAAACGCCATAAAAATCCTGAAGCACTCTCGGCGAATCAAATACCGTAAATTAGTGGCTCTACAATTAATCTTCTCACCTGCCTGCATTAGTAGAGCTGTGACTTGTAGCACCTGCCAGCATTGCCCATCATCTCCACTACGAGAGTTGTTGCAGTGTGTGTGTGATGTTGGTTGGTGCTGTACCTACTACTGTTTCCCGGTACGCGAGGTGATCCTGAGCGTCATCATCCGCATACAAATTTCCTTCCACCCGAATCGCTTTATTATTCAAAAGGTATTCTCACAGTGAGGTACCAGTGCGTGCACTCAGAAAAATGTACAGTGTCAGCCAGCAGTTTCAGACCATCTCGCCGTCCGTCGTCGTCGTCGTCGTTCGTTGTACCGACAGAAGGAATAAACTGCAGCTTTATAAGCATCATTAACAACCTGCTCAGATATGGTAATGCTTCTTGGTTCTTTTTCCACGCCCCATTATGAACTTTTCGACTATGCTGCTGCGGTGTACCATCATCGGTTCGTGTACATAGCCATTTATTATCTTTGCGAACTCCATTAGACGGAGGACCTGGTGTTTCTTTTTCTTTCCCACTCAATCCGAATCCTTTTCGCTCCTTGCAAGGCATTTTTTTTTTCTTCACCCCGAGATGCGATGGAAGAAATGACTTCGCCACTAACGTTTATTTTTTTTTTTCGCAGATCACTCCGACGGAACCGATCTATTTGCGCTCTTTTATTATCGTTCTCAGTAAAATGTAAGGTAAATGATTCTGATTTGAACTGATTTGTTATGTTGAATATTTATTGTCGTTGCAATTTTGCATTATTAACTTCAAAAGTTTTATGAATTTTTTTTTCTGCGTAAATGTTAAGGACGTTTCGAGATGTGTGTTAAAAATTCAGCTACACACTTAGTTTTTTCTATCGAGCTCGGCTGTGCAAATCTCGGCAAAATAAGTTTCACTGAGATCTCAGCAAAAGTGACATTTGATTGCTGAGTCTCGGATAATGCTTAGCTGAATCTCAGCAAACAAATGAAATGTTTGCTGATATGACAGTAAAACTTTTTTTGCCGAGATTTGCTCAGCCGATCTCGGTAGAAAAATCTAAGTGTGTACACATTCATGTTTTTATCGAATTTTTTGATCTTTTAAGTAATTTTTAATCGCTTTTAGGACCATTTTGGTGCCCATTTAACACCATTAGAGAATCAAGGAAAGCATGAAGTCTTGTATACGAACAATTTACCTACAAGCTTGTATCCTTACTTGTTTAAAATTATGTTTACACTGAAAACGAATGTTACTCAGAAAGCAAGTCACTAGGGTGCATCATTTTATAGTGTATAGGTGCCATGTATAGGTCACCCTCCAGTTCGATTCATAACCCCAAAATATAAGCTAGTGCAAAAAATAGTAAATATTGATGAAGGTTTAGATGTCACAAATAATTTAACATTTGTATGGGAATTACTATGGAAGAATTTGAAAAAAAAAATCTCTTTGGTACTACTGTTTCAAATAAGTAAAAAATTAATACGGTGGTACTTTTACAATTACGCAACAACAACATTCTGATCAATTTTATAGCATAACATTAAACGTAGAAATGCGAAAAAAAAATGATAAAATAAGGTAAATTGACACATGAAAATGTGCAAGACAACAGCACAAATTTTATCATCACAAAAACAGGATTGTTAATCATTATATAAATGTATCACATATCAAATTTTTGCATCGTTTAGACAACTACAACCAAAGTTAGAGCAATGTAAGTAAAACTCAATAATTTCCAATAGTAATTCACCAAAATCAATCTTCAATACAATCTTCAATCCATTGGTGCGTCCTCTAAACCTTCATCAATATTTACCATTTTTTGCATAGACTCATATTTTGGGGCATTGCATCGAATTAGATGGTGGCCTATTATCATTATTTTTTTCGAAATGAAGCACCCCACTTAGAACTCATTCGTATGGAGAAATTACGAAAAGTGTAGGTTACTTATGCGCTAACTGACCTAAGCTCCATACGAATGAGTAAAAGTGACTCACATCTGAGTAAAAGTTACTCACTCTCTGAATTAGTTTAGTTTTCAGTATGTATGTATATATTGTATGTAAAGGATACCACTCATTGTTGCAGGGCACAGCCTAGGGGCAAGACGGCTGTAGAATATTTTCACAGCGAGCAAATTTGACTAACTCATATTTACTCCAAAGTGATCAAAGTAGTCTCACATTCGTCACCAGTATAAACATACATTATCTGTCAGAGTGTCAGAGTTATCCTATCACTATTTTATTTTTATATTCTTGCATCAAATACTCATTAATCCGTGTTTTCTTCTTTTCAGTATGAATTACTCTTATATGCGTGATCTCTACTATCGTGGGCAATAAAGTTGACAAATCAGGAAAAGATGTTTCCGATATGATCCGGAGAAACGAACCCGTTATTTGGCGTGCTTTATTACGGGTTGCAAAGGGTGTGTTCTTTTGATGGTTAATTTAGCAAACTATTAGCAGTTTTGGCATCTTACATACATTCGATAAAATCTGATTAGACCTATTCCTAGTTCAAACCTGTTCAAGACAGGGTGCCTTCCATTCATTTTGACTAAAAAAATGTTTTAAGAAATTATGGAATAATAAGACTTTTTGAAAATATTTTGATTACGTAAACAACAAGAAAAGATTGTTAAGTTTGTGTTTGACACATAATACCTGCCAACCCGCATAAACGCAAACCATAAATTGACCTTACCTAAAATGGTTAAAAATTGTTTATAATCCCTGCTAAACTTTAACTGAAATGGTTATGGAACTTTACATGATCGTTTAATGATAAAGTTTCAACCTTACAAATAATGGGTTGTTAAGAACCATTACCATTCCAAATTCTTGTTTTCTCCATACATTTTCAGAAAGAGAACTATATAAGAACGTTTTTACTTATGATTTGAGAACATTAATGGTAATGGTTATGGTAGTCAGTAAGGTCCATTAATGGTTTTGTATTATCGCTCAACTTTACGTGGAATATATCGTGAATTGGTAATCAGTAAATTACAGGCAACCAATTCGCGATATATTCCACATAAAATTGATCGATGTTACAAAACCATTCGTGGACCTTACTGACTACCATAACCATTACCATTAAAGTTCTCAGACCATAAGTTAAAAGGTTCTAATATAGTTCTCTTTCCGAAAATGTATGGAGAAAACAAGAATTTGGAACGGTAATGGTTCTTAACAACCCATTATTTGTAAGGTCCAGTTCCAAAAAACCATAATACATAAGGTTAAAACTTTATCATTAAACGTTCATATAAAGTTCCATAACCATTTCAGTTAAAGTTTAGCAGGGATTATAAACAATTTTTAACCATTTTAGGTAAGGTCAATTTATGGTTCGCGTTTATGCGGGAATTTTGCTACATGAGAGTCGCAATAAGCGATTTTGTAATTTATCTCACCCACTCTTCGCTCTTCACTCTTCGCGAAGAGGCGATCAGAAAAACGCTCATTGTGACTCTGTCAAAGCTAAATTTGTAGGTTTGATGTGTGAAACATAAACTTTACAATCTTTTCTTTTTACTTACACATACAAAATATCATCATAATATCCTATTATTCTATAATTTCATAAAACATTTTTTTAGTCAAAATGAATGGAAGGCACCCTGGTTCAAGATTTGACCAATCAAGCAAAATCGTTAATCCACTTCAAATGTGTGATTTAATTTAAGCATCTTATATACATCAGTTAACATGAGTTGCCTAGAATTCGCTGATAGAGCAGTAATTTTTTATATGTGACTAGACAATGATCTCTCCAATAATCTCGGTTTAAAGTTTGTGAAAACTGCAACGACAGTAGTCTTTGATGCCACGTGAAGTGAAACTTGCTAGAGGCACTGACACATTTTTAATCTTGTTGGTGGGTATGCATTTAGCCAAAATATACATAATCAATACGTTAAATTATGTCAACTCCATATTCACATGAAAATCCAATTTTTATCATCGTTAACCAATGGTTTTGCAGGCTGCGACACGGATGGTTATCCTCTATGTAATGTTGATAAATGAAGAACGTAGATTTTTCTCATCAAACGTGTTTGTTTAACAATCGTGGAATGCACTCAGACCTAACAGGTTGCTATGTCACCGTGCATTGAATATTGAGCAACTTGAGTTACTCAGAGTTACTCAAAATTTACTCCAATATTACTCATTATCAAAAGCTGTCGCGCCCCTAGGGCACAGTCATTAGACAGTGGACTGTCCATCTCGTATGACTTGATCAAGTACGATACCTGGTTGTATTCAATTTACCACTGTATGAAGGGCCAAAAACGGAGGGTGGACCCGTAAGCTGAGACACTTAAGCGTGATCCACGGGAGCAAGAACAACCTCCTTCCAATGATAAAAATGCTCCAATCCGATACAGTACATGCCAGCATACGAGGGGATATCCCTATGAGTGGGGGGGAAGAGCCCACCTTCAATTCTCGAAATGTTAACAACAGGGATTTGGCAATTCTACTCTTCCCATCCAAATCACTTAAATCAGGCGCCCATAGTTTATGTGAAAATATGAAGAACATTAAATTTTTTTTCCTTGATTTGTTTTCCGTCGTTATTGCTTTGCTGGGCACCAATACTACTAACGCCAGGGAGGCAGATCCCACACCTGGACCCTACCTATCGACCCGTCATCCCATGAACCAAAAATTTTAATATTACCCATGATTTAGCAAAGCATTCGAATTAGTTTCGTTTTGAGTGTACCTAAAATAAGAAGTTGTACGTAGCAAGGTCGCTTGGATTAACTCAATGAGTGTGTCACTTTTACTAAGTTGTAAGGCACTTTACGTGTACACTGAGGTAAGCAAATTTAAAAATTTAAAAAAGCTCGATTTATGAACGACAAAAATGAATTTCATAAAAGCGAATTTCATGCGTGAAGTTAAGGATTCACATAATCGGCGATCACTTTGTCTGATATTTGTTGTTAAGTATTTCCAACTATTTAAAAAAATAACAAAATTGACTCGACATGCTCCGGATTTGCATGAAACTTTGCATAATTGTTTATTATGGGAAATGATTCACATTTTTGCTAAACTGCGACCATTTTGGATAAATGGAATAAATTGTAGAACGAAACATCACTTTTAATCGAAATGACGTTTGAGACAAAGTTGTTGGGAAAGTAAAATCTTTCTGGTAAAAAGTATACAAGGTTTTTTGTTATTTTGATTATGACAATTATGCAAAGTGATATGCAAATCGGAGAAGGTCAAATTTTTCCGATGCGTCATTTGGCGTGGAACTGCTCAAGCGTGACTTATGAATGATTTTCGACAAACATGACAAAGATCTTATACACCATACCATTTCATTTTTTCCAAGCGTTGAAAGACGAGTGGTCAACACACGGCCGCGTAAGCTCAGTGTTCGGTTCCAGTTTGCTCTGTTTTATTTTTTTAGTCATCATTATTTTTCATACGTTTAATTCTAGTTTAGTGTATTTATGACTATATTAGCATTTTTCAATAATATTGAAATTAAATGAAACCGGAAAACTTTCTATATAATACAAATGAGTCATTCTGTTTGCGCAAGTCTGTACATTGAAAATAATATACGCGCATCTATTAAGTATAAACAATAGACGAATCCAATAGAAAGTAAGCGATTGTTTTAGCCTCTGGCGGTGAATAGGGGAACCCTCAAAAGAGTGATGAGAGTGGAAATTTTCACCGTGAAGCATAGGAAGAGGACAATATTTTCACCTTTCCTCCTGATTAATTTATCCACCGCAGGTGCTTGAAATCATCATCCACGTGGAATATTTTGTTTTCTGTATTGAGTTTGCAGTGATTCGGCTGGTGCTTCCATATATTTTTGAAGAAAAAAATAAGATTGATAAAATTATCACAGCGGTTATGATCTTCCGGATTTTTTATGTGTGGTTATTTCAGCTGTAAATTAGTTCAGATCTGTAGATAATCGAACAACAAGACCACTCCCGATGGGAATTTGCAAGTTGTGCAATAAAATGAACATTTTTTTTTAGTTTTGAAAATCGTCTTTATGATGTAAACAAATGGATTGGATAAAATGTCCTCTCAAAATCGGCTAGCGCACTCTACATTGATGGTGCATGAAAAGAGCCTATTACGGTAATTAATACAACACATTAACTAACCGATGGCTGAAGGATGGATCTCTCAATCTCTCGTTCTCTAATTTGGTAGTTATTCCATATAATTTCTACAACTTTCAAGAAGAGATCCGTTCTACAGCCATCGGTTAGTTGAAAATTTGAATATAAATGATTAAAATGAACCTTGTCGAGCTTGGTTCTAATCAAAATCTTTTACTCTAGTCCAAGGCGATGTGGACGTCTTCGGTTTTTATTATTTCTTCACCTTTCGTTTAAGTATTTTGCGAGGATCTCTCCGAGATGGGAGGGGGAAACATTCATCAAGCATAGATTTGTGGGATTTTTTTTTTTGCTCGCATCTTCAACAAAGAGATGGAGTGTTGGGCGGGGCACAATTTTCACCGACAACCCTCTTCATTTCGCTTTGACAGATGTGGAGGAAGCGTGGAAAAGCAACGAATCTTGTATCTCCCACCTCCATCGCAAATCGGTCGTTATTATTTATGAGCAACCGTGTGCCCACCACCACTGACTACCTCCCACACATAAATGGTGGAAAAAAAAGTAGGTGGTTGGCCGTCGTCGATGAAAGGTGGAATGTGGGAGGCGAGAATAAATTAAAGAAAGTGGTTGAGTGGTTGATAGGGTGCATCAGTAGCGATTGATTTTCAATCTTTTTCATTTTTTTTTCCTGGCATCAATGCTCTATATTTCTTTTCTGAGCTTCCACTTTTCCTTATTTCCGTGTTGCGTTCCTTTATTGTGTGGCTGGTAGATATTGCATAAATTTTTGAGTGGGGTTTTTCATGCTGACTTTCGGAGATTTATGTATATCGATGTGTCATGATTGAGTGCGGGTTGAATTGGCTACGCTA
Source organism: Ochlerotatus camptorhynchus (assembly GCF_037179485.1). Lineage (NCBI taxonomy): Eukaryota > Metazoa > Arthropoda > Insecta > Diptera > Culicidae > Ochlerotatus > Ochlerotatus camptorhynchus. The sequence goes on along the minus strand of NW_027040724.1, from coordinate 384,715 downwards.
ATGTTGATGAATGTGGTGGAAACGGGTTCGAGTCATGTGGTGTTATTATAAGGTACTGCAAAGCGCTAGACGATACGAAAGATAGTCTGTGTATAGAAGGATGTTTAATTTTATAGAAGAACCCATGACAAATGAGGATTGATCGAGTGAAATTTACCCTTAGACGTTCATGTTCAGTAAAGCTTACCATTATTTGATGAAATATGATAAATTTTTCGAAAATATGCCGATGAATGGTACTTTGGAACAAGTCGTGAAAACAAATTTAATCTGTAGTACGACTAAATTCGATTAACTATGAAACGTTAAAACAATATTAGTTATTCGTAAATTTGCGTTGCATTGTATTTTACATAACAATTAAATTGAAGTAATAAATTCTATATCGTAGACCTGGGATAAATTAATTCAGCTGGATGAAATTTATCGAATAAACTGTTGAAAACCACCTTATTTTTTTTTTCGAAAATGTATTAGTGCACGCCCATTTTACCAGTATTGTACAACTAACTACAGTTACGCCCCAGAGCGGTATTTTGAAACATTATCACAACAATTAAGGATACTAATAATAACGTTAATCATGATGAATGTGGGCGTCTTAGTGGAATACCTGTATAATGAGAGAGAGAAGGATTAGTAATTTCCATTTAATTTCACTACCTTATTTGCTTATCCTTGACAGATACGCGTATTTCGTCTACAATGTGCAGACTTCTTCAGTGTCTTGTACTAATACTCGACTATTAGTACAAGACACTGAGTATTAGTACAAGACACTGAAGAAGTCTGCACATTGTAGACGAAATACGCGTATCTGTCAAGGATAAGCAAATAAGGTAGTGGAATTAAATGGAAATTACTAATCCTTCTCGCTCTCATTAAACGTTAATCATTTTATAAAACTTTCTATTAATTTTGTAACCTTTGACCAATAATAGTTTAAAAATTATCAAATAATAAATGGCTTACAAACAAAGAAAATATTCACTTTTTTTCTGATGAACGTGATCAATTTTCCCCCGGTTTACGGTACTCTTCTGGACATTTTAATAAAGCCATTCCATAGCAAAACTATAAAGTGGTTGTCCGAATTTCGTACAAATTGGTGGTTTTGTTCCTAATTGCAAAATATTAAACCCGTATTTTTTATTTTACTTTTTTTTTATTTTGTCATTGAGGTGACCATTTCCATCGTGGTCCAAAAGATCGATTTTTTTTTTGTCAATTTTTTTTTTTATTCATAACTTTTGAACCATTGGACCGATTGCAAAGATCAAAATATAAAAATTTCGCACAACACGAGAAAAGGGCCAATCATTGTTAATTGATTCTCTTCATCTATTTTCTGTTTCGCGAATAACCCGACTGCAAATGAATTTCTCATTCAGTGTGTTGTTGCAGGCGCAAGCTAACATCATCTTCTGTCGAACTGTGCTGCGAGCTTAGCGAGAAATTCGTTTATGTTACCGTGGTAAACCAAAGAGAAAGACGATGAAGAGAACCGATCAACGAGGATAGGCCCTTTTCAAATGTTACGCGAGAAATGAAAGATAATTAAAAATATTTTTTATGAAAAATATAATAATAAAATGAATTTGGGATTTTGTATTGAAAAACATTGATTGTATTGCTATTTATCAATTGTATCTAGATGAATGCGTCATTGGGACGGTACTAATGGATATTTTTGATTGCTATTGAAAATTTAGTCGATTGCTGAATTTATGTATGGGCCCAAATTAGGGACACTTAGGCCGACATTATACATTTCCCCTATTTGATTTTTTTATGGTTTTCATGGTTTGTAGACAGAGGGCGCACTATCATTATAAATATTTCTTTGACAATTAAGGCTTGATTACATATCATATAAAAAATCAGCGATGTTTTTGTTTTTGAGTTATATTTTTTTGAAGTTTTAAGTTTTGGGTTTTCACTCAATACTCCTATGCGACTAGACTACCATGCATCTCCATTGATACATAGCTAACATAGTCACATTATCTAAGTCATAAGTCTAGTCGCATAGGAGTATTGAGCGAAAACCCAAAACTTGATAACTTAAAAAAAACTCCGAAACGAAAAAAACACACATCGCGAATTATTTTTCTATGTTTAGTAAAAAAACCTAAATTTTCAAGGAAAAATATAAACACATATTGCGCCCTCTGGCTACTAACCATGAACCATAAAAAAAAAACAGATACAATCATTATTTTCAATACAAAATCCTCTTTTTTTTAATATCATTGTAAAATTATTTTTAATTACCTTTCATTTGGTTGGGCAATTTACGTATTGTCGTCAAGCTAAGCAGCTTCCGCACTTCTATTAACTATTTCTCAGTGTCGACGTGTCTGTTTGTTTACATTCATCTGCTGCTAGCTATTCTATCCATTCCAATCAACAAAACTGTCCAAAACGGTTTGAAAACGTTTTTAAGGCGCTCCAAACTTCTCAGGTGAGTGTGACTATTGTCGGCAGCCTCTTTTACTTCGGCAACCTTTCCGTTTAAACTGCGTGTTAACCAGCTGTTCTATTATCGGCAACTCGAAATCAGCCATATTTTGATGTGCTTATGTTTCTTTTGAAGGAACACTTGGCATAACAGGTTTGCTCAGTAATAAAAATGTATTAGGATTGAAGCTGAAAGACTAAGGAATCGTTTAAATACATTCAACGAAGTGTTTTAGTGAGAAAATACTTCGAAATTAACGTTTAAATAATGGTTTCCGAAAAATGTCAATGGCTACCAAAGCCATCATTTACCCTATTTTGATCTTTAAAATCGGCCCAGTGGTTCAAAACTTATAAATTTTTGGATAAAAGTCATTTTTGAAAAAAAAGTTGATTTTTGGACTATTTCAAATATGGAAAGGGTCACCCCAATGACAAAATAAAAAAAATACTGGTCAAATATTTTGCGATAAGGAACAAAAATACCAATTTTTACGAAATTCTGAGAAAACTATTGCGTTTTTCTATGGAATTGCTGTTATGACTCCTTGTTTGCTGCACAGTTTTCAATTTCATAATGTTTTTCTTGTCTAAGAAAATTTGGAAATCCCCGAATTAGTTTAATGCTGTTAATGTTTCATGATGAGTACAAACAAGGTTACATCTTCAAGAGTATCATCAAAAAAAAGCTTTCACCTTCATCAAGGATTTAAAGCCTGCTCCGTTTGCTTTATATCCACTTCTATCCAAGGGCTCTCTTTAAATCTTTTTCCGAAAGAACAACAGCAACAACAACACAAAACAAAAGGGAAGGAAACAGATCTGGGCACGGAAAGCGCACTCAGCGATACAAATCAAAGAAAGCTCCTGGCTTTCAGGCCTCATCAGGCAACACGCAAAGTTGCTCAAGTTCGTTCCACCCTCCCCAAACAACCGACAAAGGAGCGAAAGGAAAGAGCTTGGTCAATAACAAACGAGATAACATCGTAGGTATCTGAGGGGGAAAAAACAGCAAGCCTGCTGACATTTTCCTTTCCCTTTCTTCATATTTCTCCACCTACAAAGCAAAAAAAAAATGCGAATTGATTGCAAGTTGCCGCACGTGCCTTCCGTCCAGTCCTTTGCGAACCGAAATTTGCTCTCCTTTCGCTTGGTTGATGTTTTCGTCCGTTACTCCAAAAGATGAAGTAGGATTAATATCCTCTGCATACTAGTAGAACGGTTATAGTTCAGGCCCTCCTCTCATTCGGCAAAGCCAAGCCAATTTCCACTTGTTCTTGATTTTGGAAACAATTTAAGAAAATGGATCGTAGCAGTCTGCGTTCAACGGCGAAATTTCTCGGTTTTGCAACCCTCATCCAAATGAGGGAATCTTGACGAAACCGATGCGTTCCAAATGGGATACTCAGTAAATGATAGTGGATTATTTGTTTGCAATTTATATTTATACTTTCCGGCAAGGACTGCCAATCGTTCTATTCCCATCGTCGTCGACAGCTGGCACTAGCGAAAACCGAACAATGAAGTCACTTACCACTCAAAGTCTGCGAAAGCACGCCACGGTTCGGTTTGGGACACCGGACGAGGACGAGTTTGATAAATATCTACCACCTCCTTTTGCTTCCATCATTGCACACTGGGCCAGGAATGCAATCTAGCGGAGCAAAATTAATAACTCCGAAACGAAGTGGTGTTTTCGGCAAAGTTTCGCGCCTACTGTTTTCGAGTGGAATTACAGGAAAAAATGTGAAAATAAGTGTTTTAATTTTAAATATATATTGCTAAAATGCATATAACTCGAAAACAGTATATTTCTTCACAAAAGTTATTTATGTAATGCATTTGCATAAGAGAAAAATATAACATTAAATGGTTGTTAGCAAAAAAAACCTAAACAGAAAGAAAAACCACATTTTCGACATTTTTTTCTTTAACTCCATATAACTCAGAATCAGTAGGCTGTGGAAATTTTACGTCTTCAAAAGATTTGTTTATTTTGTCAAGATAAACAACTTTGTCGGAGACATCAAGTCTCCAAAACGTTAGAGAAAGAAGTTAGATTGTGGCGTCATCTTTGCGAAAGAGTTTTGAACTATTTGTTTAAGTCCATAGATGGTTCTTATTGTGATGAGACTCTTTGCCGGAAACACCGAGTCGCGGAAATGCTTCGTTTCGGAGTTATTAATTTTGCTCCGCTAGATTGCATTCCTGCCCCAGTGTGCATTGGCATGGCCAAACAGTCTAAGAGTAGGCTTTGATTTTTTGCTTCTCATCAAACCTAATTGAGAGAGATCGTAAATCCAAAACGTTATCACAGAGATTTTCAGGAACTTAGGAAAACACCCGGAAGTACTGAAGTGCCATCGTATTGGAACCCGTTTAGGCCGCCAATGTTCAATGAAGACAAACCGTTGTTGGTTGATGGTTGGAAGAGGGGAGAGATATAAAAATTGATGACAATTGATTTTTATGCTGGAGAGCTCCGTTTCAGTCAGATAGCACGTTCCCTCATCCCTGTGAATAGTTGCCGTTTACTCTGTGTAAATATTGCAAGAAGACGGAATGTAGATAGGTACTCGAAATAAGGAGCAGGCGGCACACAATCCGTTGCAAAATTGCTAATTAGAGCAGCTTCTGGCAAGAAAATGCACAAAGGGTTGTCTGTTTGCATGGAAGAAATGAGTTGATGATAAATGGATCAATTAGCAGAATGGGTGAAAAGCTGGCGAATTTATCAGTTCCAGGTCGTTTTGGTAGATCGGTGGTATAAATTCAAGATAATTGGACTTTGAGTACCGGAAGGAATCGTTTTTTTTTATTATAGTCACTTTAGCGTTAAGGTCAGTCGTGACTAGTTGGAGATGAGATTTGAGTTCGTGAAAATTAACTAACCACTACGCTGGACGCGTCCCATTCGGAGGAAATCGTTAAAAAATAAAACATACCATTCATGATAGGTTTCCTGTAGAGCCACTTAATTTCTTCAACTGAGTAAAAACAAATCTAGGGGCCTCATAGCCTAGTCAGTAAAGGCACGGTATTACCAAGCCGGAGCGGCAAGTTCGATTCCCGGTCCGGTCGAGGGAATCTTTTGGGTTGGAAATTTTCTCGACTTCCCTGGGCATAGAGTATCATTCTGCTTGCCACACAATATACAAATTCATGCATTGGTATTGGCATCGAAAGCTCTCAATTAATAACTGTGGAAGTGCATTTAGAACACTAAGTTGAGAGCACGCAATAAGCTAATATGCGCTTAGCAATAAGCTTGAAATGCGAATAAGAAGAAGAAGACCAAGAAATTTCAAAGAATTTTTCATCCCTGTTTCAAGAGAAATACCATTATAGTTTGAGATTTGATGAGCTCTCTCGTACTTTCCTTCTCTCCGTATATCCACTTGTGGTCCAGAAAAATTCATAGATTAGTTCATAAATATACAACACGAGACCAGAGAAGATTTTTAAGAGCGAATTCAGAAGACATTACACGTAAATTTAGCGGATTGCAAAGTGTTAAAGTTCATTTAGAGCATACCCAAAGCATTTCAAAGATCCACCAAGACGACTTCAAGGAAAAATCAAATCCAACAATGTTTATCGGCAAATCATTTTTTAAAGAGAGGGGTGAAGGGCCAGTGAATTTTCATTTTGAAATTCCCGGTTTTCCCGGTTCAAATCTAGACAATTTCCCGGTTTTTATTATTTGGCTTAAAACGAAAATGTTGAAGTGATTGCAATATTCCGTTATTTTTAAGATCAATTTGAAACACTTTTTTATTCACGAGCCCTTTTATGATTTTAAAGTGTCATCATTTATATAGAAACAGAGTCGTGGAAGGTCAGTAAGCCAAACGCTATTGAACTGAATAAGTCATTACTAAATACTCTGAATACTGAATTTTAGATTGAAAAATTCAGGTTAAATTTACTTTGTTTCATTTTTGAAACATTAAAAAGCAGAGTTGGTTGGAAATGCTATCTAACACGAAGCTTCAGTGTGATAATTTATAAGCTAGAGAATGGTCTGAAAAGGGTATGTAGATAGTTCCGCTAGAGTACGGCAGTATGAAAATTGAATAGCCGTATTCTAGCGGAACTATCTACCTACCCTCTTCAGACCATTCTCTAGCTAATAAATTATCACACTAAAGCTTATAGTTAGATAGCATTTCCAACCAACTCTGAAAATCGTAAATTTGACGTATGTAGTAACATAAAACACTTTGAATTAAAAAGCAGTTTTTACCGACACATCGTTTTGTGTAAAATAGCAGAATAAATTGCAATCTAAAACATGCGTCGAAAAAAACTGCTTTTGAATTTTTCGAAAATCCATCCAATGTTTTTAAAATCGTAAACTTGGTAATAAGATTTCGAAGCAAGGAAATGTTTCAACACATCCTGATGTATTAGGAGCAGTCTTTAAAAAATAATGCACAAAATTTCAGTGATTTTGAGGCTTCGACATAATCTTGGAATATGATTTTTTTTCGAGATTTCCGAATTGAAACGTGAATTTTGAAAAAAAAAATGTGACGCTGGCTTATTTTTTTTCGTAGGGTTCAAAAAGATTGATGAATTTTTAAATGATTTTGAAAATTCAAAAGAAATACGGAATTATTACAAATTCAGAGAAAATCTTGGAAAACAATCCAACGGAATTTTGATTAAAATCAGAATCCCACAATTACCCTTAGAATAAGTGTAATGAAATTCCGAATAAATTTCCAAGATTCTGATTTTTTGACATTTTTCATTTTTTGGTATTTGTTAACCTAGACTTCAATATCTTATCTATTGCGTTAGGAGAAAAAAAAAAACTGATTTTATTTAAAATATCGGCTGCAGAAAATCTCCCAAGTAAAGGAAATCAATCTATAACTAGCAGAAAATTATGGGTTCAATCTCAAGCTCCTGAGCTTTAGTGTGAATCGGATTTATTTTTAATATGAAATAAACCGGTTGGATTAACGAGTACGTAAAAGAAATAATATTCGAGTTTTAGGAAAAAACGTGCTTATCGAAAATCTATATAGTATATAGTAACAGCAAGTGGAACAGGAAATTGATCGCAGTTGTTTTGTAAAATAATTAGCTCGGTGGCCTTGTGGTGACCGATTTTGCTTACTCAGTAGAAAATCATGGGTCCAATCTCAAGCTCCTTCACATCATATAGTTATACGCTAAATCGGCTACGGGTACGTAAAAATGTAATAGTTGAATTTTAGGAAAGACGTGTGGATTGAAAATCAAAATCAAAAATCCTTCTCAAGAGCAGTTTTCATCATTTTTGGTGAGGTAGCCACCGGGATAACAACTAGTTGAACGCAAATTGGATCGTAATTGTTTTGGGAAATAAGGAGCTCCGTGACCTAGTGGCGACCGATTTTTCTTACTGCATATCGTTTACAAAAACGAATCCTGCTGCAATCCCAACCCTTTTATCCAACATCCCAATGACATTGAGGATGATTGCTAGTCCCAAGCAACGTCTATTGATTATCTGAGTAATTACAGTTGATCTGGCAACAACGGAGTTGTATCCACGGGCGGTCAATCATGCTCATGCTCAAAGAGAACTAATCTATAAAATATGAGAATGAGAAAAATATCCGCAATATACAATTATTGAAAGATTGTTAATTTTAAGAATAATTTCAACAGTGTTTTTATGAGAACTAAAATTTCTGATGAATGTTTTCAATCATGTTCTTCAGATACTAGGATTCCTGAGGAGAGTTTTTATTATTTTCATGGGAATTCCGGAGATAACTCCAAGGTACGAGAAGAGGAACTCTTCTCGTACCTTGGAATTATCTACGTAATTCCCTTGAAAATGTGATATTAAGAAAAATCCTATGACTATACCACAAAAAAAATCCAAATGTAATTATGAAAAATATAGTTAATTGATTTTTAATAGATTAATATTAAACCATTTGGAAAAGTAACACATAAGTTGAAATCTTTATAACTAAGACATCATGACAATATCAGAATTTTTTTAACTTTTTAATAAGTTAGAGCAACTGATGAAAGGTTGGGTGAGCCAGTAGTGGAAGAGCTAAGACAATTTATTTATTGAAAATTAAATAAACGTTGTACGTACAATTTTTATATGTTTAACTATAGCTTTCAATTTGTATTTTGTATCTGTTTTAGTAGTAGTGGTAGTTGCTAACTTTCGGTCCTATAGTAGTGGAACGCATTGATTTCTTTTGGGGTCAACTATTATAGGCACACTACCGCACCTATAGGTACCTATAGATTACCGACATTTCCGAAGTTCTAGAGCTCCCGAATTCGAAGCAAAACAAATCCAATTAATATAGCTTACTTTATTCATCACTCCCACTCACTTTGAACTACATTAGGATGTTTAAGCCTTTTTAGATTTAATTTAAAAATATAAATACGAACAGTAGCGAAATAACCGGATGTAATCTCTTAGTACGAACCCAACGACATGTTCATAAAACAACCAATCAGCTTAATCGTGACTTATCACATGGGTGTGATTTGCAAACTCAGGATGACAGGTTGACTTTTGACATCTTGATTTAAATAATAATTTAATCCATTTTAGCTGCAATTAGCAATTAGTTACAGTATTTTTCCAGTTCCGTCTCCTAATGACGACGAAGATGATCCTTATTTTCTTTGTGCACAAGCGGAAAAGCTGTTCGCCATCAAACAGTAATTAATTATCGCCGCTTTAGTCGGTAAATCCCCAAAACAAAAGCAGTCAAAAACGTTCCCGAAAATGAAAAAGTACTTATCAACGAAGTTTTTCCCAACTCGTTACCCAAGGCGCCATAAGTCACGTGCAACCAAACAACCATCAATAGCAGTATGGGGAGATTTTTTTTTTGTCATCAATAATTTGCATTTTCCTCAGTTCCCGCTTGTTTTTTTTTTTGTTTTGATTAAGGACATACTTCCGCTCCCGTCATTTTCGATTGTCATCGCTGTTGGGTGGCAGTTACAAATGATGCTCGTAACAATAGATCGATCGGACTAATAATTTTTCAATCGGAATGAAAAATAAAACCCGTTCAACACTCAAAATTGCAACCGAAGAACGATTAAATGGATTGGTTATATAAAAAGTTTCCCAGTTTTACCAACGGAATCGAAAAAAAGTATAAGTGCTAAGGAGTTGATCCTCCGGAGGGGTTTCGTTTTTCCGTACACTTTACTTGAGAAGTACTCTGAACTTCCGGGAAGGCACTGGCTGGCGAACAGAGCTCTTGAAAGCAGTGGCACGCTACAAGAAATGAATGAGTTCGTTTGCGAGAAAGAGAGAGAGAGCGAGAGTGAAACTTTTCCGTATCATATTGGAAATGCCTCAAACATTGCGGTATGCGCGGAAAGCAAATCCCGGATAGACAGTCGGGAGCAACTTTTCGAGAGCTTTTCCGCATTTACTTACGGGTTAGGTCCTTAAAATGTAGGTTCATACATCTGTGTGTGGAAGGGGGAGGGGGTATGAGGGGAGGATAATATCAGTGGCAAAATCACGCTATTTTGCGAAATATCATGAGCGCCCGACGTGGACGCGAGTGGTATTTATGAAACCACATAAAATAGTTTTATGGAGATAACCGTTCGATGAATGCTGTGTAGCAGATCATGTTACGTTGTGGCTTAGATGGTTTCGAATTAAGCCCTGCTGCTCTGATGGAGATCTAGAAACGGATTCTTGAATGGGTGCGGATGAAATTTTGGGCTTTCAGCTGTTGCTCGGGCTATATGTGCGCTTTCATTACTGATATTGATTGGAGATATTGGCGGCATGGATATTTCATTGCAAGTTTTTAGAAACGCAACTGTGACGACTTTGACGATTGGCATTAGTATCGTGTTCTATTTAATACAAAACTTCTTACCCAAACAGTCACGTATGAAAGTAGGCTATAAATCAAGTACTACTCCAAAAGAAACTTTGCCATTCTCCATATACCACTCATTCACTTCGGCGTGACACGAGAAAACTTTTAATCAAAGGACCTCGTTCACTCTTCTGATTAAACACCCGGAACACCATTCCACTCGCAGCTCCCTTCCTAATAGGTACACAAGAAATCGGATGTTGTAGCCGTATCGCATCGGCAGGTAAAAGTTTTTTTTTTTTCTAGTTTCCGAGAGAGGAAAACTTTCTCTTCCTGAATCAGTGGGTTGTGCGAATTCACACCTGCTTGTATGTCGAAGATTTTTTTTTCTTTTGCTATTGTAAACAAATGGTTGCTCTATTTTGGTGGTTTGTTCCGGAATCGTATTAGTGCAATCAGTGGCCGACCACTCACAATGAAAGTGAGGATATGATGAATTTGGAGTAGGAAACATTCAAGAGGATTCGGATTGTTTGCTCCATTGAGAATTAGAATAATGCTTCAAATTTGAATGCTAATTTTGTGATAATAATACAATTTCAGACAAAAACCAACCTAGGTTGACGATTAAATTCAGCTTTATGTTCGCTTTTCTTTAATCATTCAACCGTTAAGAAGATTCCGATTCATGGTTCTACAATAATCGCAAATTTTCCTCGAACGCCCACTGCTTTTTTGCTCGTTAATTCCCTGGCATATTTCTATGGAAAACATTAGCCGTGCGAGAGTGGATGAGGTGATTTTCCCTGGTGTTTTTATTGCTGCTGTTAAAAAAAATGACAGTTCAAAGCTCAGCTCCGAAGCGGCCCACGAAAGCAGCCCAGTCGGTAGAGAATGTGTTTTTGATGACACATTTCTGCTCTAGTTAGTTGGTGAAGTGTGGAGACAATGGAGAAGCGGGAAGATTTTAAAACCAGGATTTACAACCTCGACAAACAGACAGCAAGTCAAAGTTCGTCGTTGTCACCGGGATTACAGGAAGAAGAAAAACGTATAATAGAACGACTCTTTGAGTAGGTTAAATTGAATGTGCTATTTGATAAGCTTGCTTCGAGGAAAATACGGTAGAAACGTTGAGATTGAGGCGTAATGCTGGAATGCGCTGATACTGTCCACTTTGAGAGTACATACACAGCCACGAAACCTGAACTGTGAACCCTCATGTGATTTGCTGAGTCATCTGGATCATTTACGGGTTCAAAGTGGCTATGAGCAGTCAATGATCGTCAATAAACTTGAATTTTCATGGTTTTGGCTCATGACAGATGTTGACATTTTCTTAGGAGGTGGACCTACACAGCAAAAAAATAATTTTGATATCACATCAAAGTGGATGCACTACAATCATGTCGAAAATTTCATGTAATTTTTATGACCACATAAATAAACAAATGCAGTAAAAGCAGCGTAATGTCAGTTCATGCATTGTATTAATGATAATTTTGTCCTTTTTAGCAAGTAATATTACACCATATTTTCGACATGATTGTAGTGCATCCACTTTGACGTGATATCAAAATTATTTTTTTGCTGTGTAGGTACTCAACCGTTAATAATCTTGCTCTTCAATTCACGTCTAGATTGATCTGTCAGATGATGGATTTCGGCCCATGTCCGATTCGGTCTATTTCGTTGGAGGCACCAGGAACATGTCGGTGGGGACCAATGTGGTCCTGGGTACTCAAAATGAACACCACTGATCATGTCTTGTGAAGTCTTAACCTAAGACTCTTATGATGTAATATGCATTAAAAAAAAAGTGTTAAATAAAGTGTTCAGCGATTCAGCGTTATGTCGAATAACTGTTGTATATAAACCCTATGAATTTTTATTCAGCTCGTTAACATTTGAACTTATTGATTTTAACCTGCCAAAAGCTTAGCAATAGTGTCGGCTTCTTTCTGAGGTAACCATACTGGCCAGAGTTCTTGACGTGACATTGCATGTGTTTTGATGAGTTTCGGCTCAAGTCAGGCTCTGGCCACTTTCTCGAGGGTACCCGTAGCATATGCGGGTGTTACAAATGTGATCCTGGGCAGGGGTTGAAACGGTTGACGTATTTTACTACACTCGCTTCGTTGGAGTGCGCGACAGTGTGTTTGTATTTGTACACTTATGCTCTACCGTCGTCTCTCTCGCACAATACAAACGGTAGAACAACATTAGAGAGAAATGAAAATGATCAAATAACTATCATATTAGTACCAACATTTAAAAGGGGTGTAATCATATTTGTAAACAATAGCTTCAGTCGTCGATTTCTCGCAATTAAAAGCTCACTCATGGGAATTAATTACATCGAATGGTAAAGGAATGTTTCCTCTAACAGTTAAAGGGTGTCCACGATGAAATTGCCACACTATGAAATTGCTCTAACTTTTTAACCGTTGGGTAGAATTTAATGAAAATTTGGGTGGATTTAGTTCATAGTGCATTATTTACATCCTGCAAGTTTTAAACTCCTGTGATCAAAACTCGCGGAAATGGAGTCGAAAGAACAGCTCGTGCGTGATAAAATCTTGCGCATTCATCACGAGAACAAGGATCTCTCGCATCGTTCCATCGCTAAAACGTTGGGAATCGCGAATTCCACGGTGTCGCGAGTGATTAAGCGGTTCGAGGAACGGTTGACCACCGATCGGAAGCCCAGAAGTGAAGGAAAAAGTATTCCGTACAACACCAAAAATCACAACCGCGTAGTTGGGGCCTTCAACCGAAATCCGAACGCCTCCGTTAGGGATGTGGCTAAGAAGCTGCACCTAAGCCGAAGTTTTGTCCAGAAGGCCAAAACTAAGGCTGGGCTTCGAACGTTCAAGGTACAAAAGGCCCCTAATCGCGACGAGAAGCAGAACAAGTCCGCCAAAACCCGTGCCAGGAAGTTGTACCTCAACATGCTGACGAAAGTTGAATGCTGCATCATGGACGACGAAACATATGTGAAGGCCGACTTCAAACAGATCCCCGGCAACCTGTTTTTCACGGCCAAGGATAAGTTCAGCGTTCCGGAGCATGTCCGCACTCAGAAGATGTCCAAATTTGCGAAGAAATTCCTGGTTTGGCAAGCCATCTGCACGTGCGGGAAGCGGAGTGCACCTTTCGTGACCCAGGACACGATGAACGGACAGGTGTACATAAAAGAGTGCCTCCAGAAGCGGCTGCTTCCTCTCCTGAAGGCCCACAACGTCCCAACAATCTTCTGGCCGGATTTGGCCTCATGCCACTACTCCAAGGACGTGCTGAAGTGGTATGCGGACAATAAGGTCAATTTCGTGCCGAAAATGTTCAACCCTCCCAACACTCCGGAGCTCCACCCCATCGAGAAGTACTGGGCGATTATGAAGCAGCACCTTCTTAAACGACCTAAGGTAGTGAAGACAGTCGAGGAACTGAAGAAAGTATGGGTTTACATGCAAAAAACGGTTGATTCACAGGTTGTGCAGAATATATGGCCGGGGTTAAGGCCAAGGTGCGGGCATTTGCGTATGGACTGTAAATAAAATACGAGTAAAATGGTAAAATGAAGTTTAATAGTTATTTCTCAATCCCTGAAAATTTGATGGCAACCGGATGAAAACTCGAATTTTGCGAATCAATTTTGTGTGTGGCAATTTCATCGTGGACACCCTTTAGTATTGTTAATTTAGAGGAGTGAGCTTTTATTTGCGAGAAATCAACGGCTAAAGCCATTGTTTACAAAAGCAATTACGCCCCTTTTAAATGTTGGCGCTGATATGACAATGTTTGATTTCGTTCTAATTCCTCAATTTTGTGTGAATTAAACCATTTCTGATCAGTAATGTTATTACTAGGACATCGTTGCTTGCTATTTTCAGAATTCACACAAGCACAACATCTTCTTCTTCTTCTTCTTCTTCTTCTTCTTCTTCTTCTTCGCATTTCAAGCTTATTGCATATCGCATATTAGCTTATTGCGTGCTCTCACAACTTAGTGTTCTAGATGCACTTCCACAGTTATTAATTGAGAGCTTTCGATGCCTGTACCATTTCTGCATTGGTATAATTGTGTGGCAAGTCCAATCATACTTCTATGCCCAGGGAAGTCGAGACATTTTCCAACCCGAAAAATTCCTAGACCGGACCGGGAATCGAACCCAGCCACCTCCAGCATGGTCTTGCTTTGTAGCTGCGCCTTTACCGACTGAGCTAAGTGTCTCTTATTATGAGAAAAAAAAATAAATACTTGACGGTCTTAGGCAACAGTGTCGTATGACAGAGACTGTCATATGACATTTTAGTTTGGTACTGTACATTGATAGCTTGTTTTACAAGTGTCGGAAGCAAACGCAGTTAATTATCACAGAAAATGCGTCGGCTACGGTGACCGCGTACATGTTATGTGATGTGACACAAGTCGTGTCTAAAATTGAACCAAAGTTCAATGCAAATTCTGATCACTTCGCTAGGAGTGCTCGGAATTCCTTGTGGGTGGAACACATTCGAAAGTAGCAAATGAGGCTCGGGAAGTTAGTCTAAAGTAGTAGTTTTCTAACCGAACGCTCGCTAAAGCCATATACGCCTGCAGGTATAAGCGGGGCACTTGGTGTTCCGTGGTGCAAGATCTGAAAATTTAGGCTCTAGAAAATGTGAAATTTGAATGACATGTTTACGTTTCTTGCTTTCGTTTTAAGTTATACTATTCATGATATTCCGAAGATGTTCCGGCCAGTTTTCCTGCGTCAAATCCTGGACAAATTCCAGGAATACAAACAGCAGGCAGATCATTTGTTCATTTATTTATATGCCATCAAAATCGAGCTTTTTGTGGTCCTCCTGAAAATAAGGCCCAAAATTGTGGAGGATGGATGCAGATTTCAAAATTATGCATGGAGAGGAATGGGATTGCTATTTTTAAAATGTTTCTATTTCTCAAATAAAGCAATTATTAATTTTTTGTCTGAATCTACGGGGAATACAAAATCAAGGGCTGCCAACAGACGTATAATATCAAATATATAGAAGTGGTAATATAATAAAAAGTACTTCATTTGAAAAATATAAGCGTTTTAAAACGTCTCTCCTATACCTAACAGTGCAACATTTTTAAATCTCTATTTCGTGGATTCATTTACATTCATTTGCCTCTAACTTTTTTCATCAACATAATTCCGTAAAATGATGTATGAAGCTTTTGTAGGTTTATGATTAACTATAAATTTTGTGAATTACACAAATCTGTATCTCTTATGCATGACGAACTAGAGCCTACATAACTTGTTATTGTTTTTCAGTGAACGTAATTTGCATTTACTGAAAAACAATGGTGGGTTCTGTTCGCTCTGGTTAATCATGCATAAGAGATGCAGATTTGAATTATTCACAAAAGTTGTAGTTAATCATAAAACCTATAGAAGCTTCATAAATCATTTTACGAAATTCTGTAAATGAGAAAAAATTAGAGCCAAATGAATGTGAATGAATGCACAAAATTAATGTTAAAGATTTTCCATGCCTGATCAAGCTTTTTTTAAGATGGCTTGTTTTAGAGGCCTATAAGCAGCGTACGATTGAAACAGCTTTGGCAGATTATGATATGATGATGATATGGAACTACCACTCACTGCAGCAATAAAATTGTCTGTGGAATGTGGACTATCCTCGCTGTTCGACTTGATCAAGTTTAATAACCTCTAATTGTACTCAACCTGCCATTGTATGAAGGGCTAAAAATGGTTTGGGTGAATCCGTGGGTAATATTGCCTCCGTGCAGCCACGGGATAAACGATAATCTCCTTCCAACAATTGGATCATACAACCAGTCGAAAAACAGGCTATCCAAGATGGAGGATGTCCCAATGAGTGGGGAGAAGAGCTCGCCCTCTTTTCACGGAATGTTAAAGACAGGGAGTTGGAATTTCCACTCTCTCCATCCATTTCTCTTCAATCGGGTGCCCTGGTGGACCGTCCTGTACCCAGCATTTAATGTTTCATATAATAATGGAATGAAAGTTAAGAGACAAATAAAGGAAAGATCTCACCCGATATGTTGCAAAGGAATCCATGACATCAGGATGATTTCGAAGAGCTCCCATAGATATGCTGCCGATACTTATTCAACCGGTGTTAAAAACAGCACTCTTGCCTTCCGTTCCTCACACAGCAGCGTATTCCCCCATCAACCACGAAACACACTCTAGCTGCTCCAACTAAAGGGATATCAACAGAGAAAAAAAGGACTGCGTTTAACGGCGCCGGTGGTGTAGTGGTAAGCGTGATAACCTCTCACCCCAGCAGGCCTGGGTTCAATCCCAGTCGGCGCCGCCGGGATGTTCTGAGGTATAACATCTCTGATCACGCCTTCCTTCGGATGGGACGTAAAGCCGTTGGTCCCCGGTTCATGAGTTGATGGGTCGATAGGTAGGGTCCAGGTGTGGGAGCTGCCTTCCTGGCACGTCGGTAGCATTGGTGCTCAGCACGGAAAACAAGATCGACGAAAAAAAACAAACCAAAGGAAAAAAAAAAAAAGAACTGCGTCCATTTTCCTTCACTCGCGACACAACGGCTTCCGTTCGCCAGTAAAATCTGTAAGACACAGCTCCAGCTCCTCACTGGCCGAATCAACTCGCGACCAACGCCGAAATGAGAACCGACAAGTCCAGCAACCGAAAACAAACGTGTCTAATAGCGGCCACGGCACACTTCGATTGCATTTCTGAAACACTACCTCAACGCACAAACACGACGACAACATTCGACAAGCACCTTTCGTCCGGGAGGCGGAACTGCTAACTTTGAAAGCCAAACGCGAACTGATGTGAATCAGCTTTGGCAGATTATGCTAAAACATGATTTTCCAGCGAAACTATTTTAATTGATTCGTGCAACGCTCGATGGACCAACATCCAATGTATGGATTACAAATGAGATTTAGAACTCTGTTGTGCCCTATGACGGATTGACGCTGGGCGAAGCGCTTTCGAACTTACTATTTAACATTGCTCTTGATGGAGCTATTAGGTGAGCTGGTGTGTAGATTAACGAAATCATCATCACACGGTCGACCATGGCTTTGCGTCCGATATCGATATCATCAAAATTGACCGTAGAACAGTGCAAGCGGCGTTTGTGCCTTTAATAGGGGGAAAACAACTCTCCAACGCAGTGCATGGTTACCGGTAGTAAGCGTGGTAGTAATAGTGACGGCAAATTGTCATAAAGCTTCAAGTAGTGGAAAAAATTGTATATATTAGAAGAATGGCTGACTTGCACTGCCACTTCAAATTTTCTAGGGAGTAAATTTCGGACAGCATTGCGATTTCAAGCATGAAATTTTACTGCGTCACTGCAAATATGGGGAAACAGTTTTGTTGTTGTTTGTTTTGTAAATTTTACACCCTGTGTTCTCAAAAACACACATCCGTTCAATCTCACTCAGAGAGAATAAGAGAGTGTAAATTCTAAACCATGGCCCACTTAGTAACAAACGTGCTCCTAGTGGAAATTTTTGGAAGCTATTTTTTCAGTTCATAAAACGCTCTTGTTTTGGAGACCATCGTGGTCCGCGTCCAAGCTGGTTAAAGTGTTGAATTTTCCTAGAAACACCGTATGGCGCATGCTCAAAGCGTACAGGGAAACCTGGACGACGAATCGGAAGCCTCAAAGTAAACGCCGGAGTGGAACTGCCATGCTCCATGGCAAGGTCGTGAGGTCCATCAGAATCAACCCAGGTATGATCTATCGCGATTTGAATAAAAAGTATGATGCCGCCGTAGTACAGTGCAGTGAATTCACTATCGCGAATGCGTACAGGCATACCGCGCCTGTAAAAAAGGCAACCAATTCGATCACTTAAGCAGAATACCGTAGCTAGAACCCGTGCTCTAAAGCTGTTTGACAACATGCTGACCAAGTCCGGTGGGTGCATACTTATGGATGATGGAACCTATGTAAAGACCGATTTCGGACAGCTTCCAGGACCAAAATTTTACAAGGCGTCACTGGTAGATTCAAATTTGTTTTTGCGGATAAATTCGCACGCAAATATATGATCTGGCAGGTAACTTGTAGCTGCGGCTCCATCGATGTATAGCCACTGTAACATGGTGGCGACGCATGGTAGTCTAGTCGCATGGAGTATTGAGCGAAAACCTAAAACTTTCAAACAAATTTAACTCAAAAAAAGAAAAAAAAACACATAACTGATTTTGTGAAATAATATGTAAACAATCCAAAATTTTCAAGGAAATATAATAAAAACATATTGTGGCCTCTATCCACCAACCATGAAAACCATAAAAAAAATACAATCAATGTTTTTCAATATAAAATCTCAACAAGTACCAATTTTTAATAAACTCTGAGATCCACTGCTATGGAATTGCTGTATACAATTTGTGACTCTTTATCAAATCCAACGGTACACATATGGAAGGTAAATTGATTTAGAAGTCATCTATGGTAGAAACATTCCATTTTGTGTAAAAGTGTACTCAAAAAAGAGAGGTAAAGTGCAAGTTGTGCGAGTACTTTGACAATGTACCCCTCTAAACTCGGGTAAGCCGAGAGGATGCGGCCCAACTTCTACTAGACATAGAATTAAGTGGTTTTTGTTACAAACAAAGAACAATGAATTATCGGCTCCATAAAGCTAACGCGATTGAGCCTTACAAATAAACGAACTAAATAAAAGTTGTGCGAATAGGTCCAAAATTATATTAAAACCCTAGTTGACATCAAGAACGAAATGGTTTTCAAGCTTGAATACAACATTGCTGATTTATGCGATATTCCGCTAAAATTTACGAAATAAAGTGTAAATGTATGCCAAATCGAGCGCTATCCACGTGTGTGCTACATGTATATCGCAGAAATTGATTTTTCATACAGTGTTACGGGTTACTTATCCCGTCACTTGCAAACGAATCTAACGCTTGGTAAGTACTAGCATACAATTTATTACCAACGAAAGAAGTTTCCACATAAATTCATTTAGTTTTGGGATGGGTTCTCAAACACCTTTCAAAACAAAATTCAGAATTACAGAAGCTAGGTGGAGTTGAATTTTCCTGAACTTTCTGGACATAGATTTTGGTACATAATATGTACGTCAAGTTTCCATAGTTTCATAGAAACATTGACTGCGACTGCCATGTTGAACAAGTTCCCGCATTTCCACCTTTGCACATCTGGGTCAGTCCCTGGAACCACAACGGACAGAAAAGTAAAAAGTACGTGTATTTCTGGATATGCTATGTGGTGCCGTAGTACAACACTTTGTGGCTTTTACTCTCTCCTGGTTTCTGTCATATACACCATCCATACACCTATTCCATTCCATCCCAACCCCAGCGTATCGGTGTGGGTGGCAACGTGAAATGGAAACTAAGTCCTGAATTGAGACATGGCACAAAACCTCTGTGCACATCCAACACGGTGAAACTTGCCTGAGGACCGACCGAGATCACTTTGCGAGTGGAATATCCGACTAAATTTCTCCAGTTTCAACGCTGCCGCTTCGCTACCAACATAACCAACTCTGTTGTTCCTGGGCATGTGAGTGTGAAAATCTCGGTGAGTTGGTTTTTTTCTGTTGCTTTCTTCCAAATATGCTCATCTTACTTCAGCTCAGTTTCACTGTGCTACCGAAAACATCATACATATGCGATGTTTAGACTGGTTCGAACTTCATTGGATTTTCGGATGGATTTTCAACAGTTTCAGTCACCTCTCGACCAGTCTAACATTTCAGCATACAGTGAGTTGATGCTGCTGCTTGCTGCGAACCACCTCCGGTGACATTATCCACCACACCAGCAGTCGCGCAGTGCTCGGTCCTTGCCAAATATGACGGTTATGCGAAGTGGTTGAAATTTTCCGACCGGGATAAATTTCATGTATGCCATGTAAGGTAGGTGTACCAGTTATGGCTATACGTTCCTATTATGGTGAGTTACAATTATGGTCTATGGAACTCACCATAATAGGATCGTATAGCCATAACTGGTACACCTACCCTATGGTGGTTCCAGTATAGAGGTAAAAGCTTTTTCCCTTTACTCTTTTTGGAGGTACCCCACCACACACATGTTCCTTTATTCGGCTATTGAGAGATCATACGAGTGATTCTGCAGACATTGATGTAGCTAGGGTTTTATTCACGAAAGGATGATTCAATTTTATGAAATTCTCGATTACTTTTTTAAAGGGACGTATCAGCTTTTGTAAACAATGCATTGGATCGTCAATTTGGCGTAACTGGTAGCTCGTTCACATATACTAACAACACTATCAGGTAGGGGAAAATTTCGACGAGCCTCCAGTTACACCAAATCGAAGATCATTGTTTACAAAAGCGGGTACGTCCCTTCGAAAAAGTAATCGAGAATTCAACAATAGAGCAGTTCCACGTCAAATGACGAATCGAAAAAACCCGGCCATTTAAGACCTTGTAAAATTTTCAAAATGGTGTCTTTTAAATTTTTCTAAAAAAAAACGTTGAACGGAAACGGCTTTTTTGATCAAAATGACGTCTGAGATAAAGTTGTAGAGAAAAAGAAATGTTTTCTGAAAAAAAATAATAAATTCCTAAATTTCTTAAATCTTTGATCGTTTTTTTTTTTATTTTTCTATCTTGAGTTTTTCATGAAAAATGCAAACTGCTGGAATATTTTAAATTATGGACAAAAAATTGATAAAAATAGTAGAACAAGAACTTTACACGAAAAGCGTACCCACAAAATGTTCATCAATTTGACCAAAAGTTCTTGTCCTGCGATTTGTGTCCATTTTCATAGTTTTGATCATTTCAAAACTTTGAAATTTTTCATAAGCCTTAATTTTAAATCAAACAAGGACAGTTTGAGAAACATGGGATTTTTTTTGTATTCCGCTTTAAATTAAAAAAAAAAAAGATTATTTTTCTCAGAAAGACATTATTTTTCTCAAAAACTTTATCTCAGACGTCATTTTGATCAAAAGTGCCGTTTTCATGCTACAATTTTTGGAAAATTTCAAGGGCGCCATTTTGAAAATTTGACATGATCCAAAATTTTAGCAAAAATGTAAATCATTGCCCATCATTGCTCATTAACCAACAATTACGCAAAGATTGGAGAAGAGAGATTCAAAAATTCATTTGTTTTTCTCGCTATTTTGCCAGGAACTGCTCAATATTGTAACCTTGAACATATATCCATAAAAAAGCAGCCAGTATTAAACATCACCCAACGTTTAGAAAGACAGTTCAAAATGACACAGGGGATCATTCCCGCATTAGCTACGCCTCTGTCCGGTATATCCTTGTATGAGTTGAGGGAGAATATGTGCATCTGATTTTATCCCCTACAGTTGCCAGCATTTTTCGATCTGGTTCCACTGACTTTTCGGTTTGCTCTTGCTGTAGTCAAGACCCGCCAGTGCAATGGGACGGCTTCGGGTGCCCTGCGGGATGTGACGATGACTGTTGGTACTGAATACGCGG
This sequence comes from Ochlerotatus camptorhynchus, assembly GCF_037179485.1. Lineage (NCBI taxonomy): Eukaryota > Metazoa > Arthropoda > Insecta > Diptera > Culicidae > Ochlerotatus > Ochlerotatus camptorhynchus. Next base: position 362,926 of record NW_027040724.1, on the reverse strand, counting down.
GAATAAATATGTTGAAATGCGACAGGCAAAATTTGTGACTTTTATATTCCTCCATGAACATCTTTTCTGTTGAATGTTCAGCTTATTGAAATTTTTAGAATTGAGAGAATGCTGAAATGTGTCGTACTGGATTATTCACGACTGCAAATGGGAGAGGGGAGTTAGACATAAGGTTCGATTTTTGCAACGAAAGCTTGCAAATTTCTCGACGGTGTCGGAAGAAATTTGAACCAGGATAAGAAATAGCTTGGAAATGATTTACGATTCGGTTTAGGCGACGCTCTTTGATGGAGGAAAACGAGGCAGAATGAAAGTGAACACGTCTCGGTGAACCTTGCGGGGGAAGGTTTAATGGTCGTATCAAGTTACGAATGCGGTAGTGACGTGAGATTGACAGATGGGGAAAATCATATGCTCCGGCAAAGTAGCAACTAAATATTTTGCGTTGATGGAAGTTAAAACATTTGAGATTGAAATTGATATGTTATGTATATTCACCGAAGGAGAAAAAAAAAAGCTTATTATTGCATTGGAAAATCAATACGAGAAGTGGAATGGCGTTGTTTGTCTTGCACTTGAAAATGTTTATTCGAGGTGATGATACCATCCATATCCCATACCGTGCAAGGGATGCAAGCGAACCAAAAATGAATGTCACAACGACAATTGCTGACTTTACCTTGATTTTTTGTTGTTGCATGGGTGCAGGCTTTCCTACTAACGATCACATCAAGGTCCGCTGTGCACATTGGTGCTAACTCCCCAGTCTTCTCATTGTGGGAAATTTTAATTAGTCGTCCATCCTGCTGTTAACTAGGAATAATGGAGACAATCACAGACAACCAGATTCAGAATTCAGTATATTACTCGCATTAACTAGATTTGATACTAATGCCGTCTTAGATATGCAATTAATTCAGGCTATACCACTACACGCTTAGTACGGAGATTTTAGGAAAGAAACTTTACTCGCAAATTATGCTGAAATTCGCTCAGAAGTTCTCCTAAGTATTCCCATGAAATTTTACCAGTCTTCTTTGTATAGGATTTCTACGCTTCTGTAGCGAGTGTTTTGCCGGCTCTCAACTTAGTGTTCTAGATGCACTCCCAAGCTCATTTATTGAGAGTTTTCTATTTCAACCAATGCATGAATTTGTATATTGTGTGGCAAGCACAATGACAATCTATGTTCAGGGTAGTCGATAAAATTTCCAACCAGAAATATGTCCTCTACTGGACCGTGAATCAAACCCGCCGCCTCCGGCTTTGAAATACCGTACGTCTACTGATTGGGCCATCTTTGGCACCATTTTTTCCCGTAATTCCCTTCAAATTATTCTCAGAAATTTTAATCTTCTTAGAATCCTATTGAAGTTTATCAGAATTCTAAAATACCTCATCATCTCTTCTCAAATTACCTTAGAACTTTATTCATAACAACCACCAAGGATACTATGAGTTGTCCGAAAAAACTTTTTGATTTAAAAATAACAGAAAAATAACAACTATCTATAACCCTTTTTTGATAACTGTCTGAAATATTCAAATAGTCGCCTTTAGTTAGCGAAAGTTTAGTGTAGATTCAAACCGACGAAGTAGTAAAAACACTGAATAGAAAAGCACCACAAAACGATGAAATACTACCAGAAAACCCTAGACTTTCCAACCTGGCTTAGAAATGCCAAAATGACCTGAAAACGCCATAATAGTCTTGAAATTAATTTACACCCGATTATATATTTTTCTGACGGTAAAATTTTTTGAATTTTTTTAAACATTTTGCAAAGTAAAACAATATTTATCAACTTAAACTGCTGTTTACTAAACTATTCAGGACAATAGATCATAATTTTATCAATAATTAACCACTTCATTCGAGCAGTTAAAATGACGTTTACTACCACTCGAACTTTGAAATAAAACATTATTGTGAGATTTTTTCTTCTGGTACCTCGAGAAAAGCAGCCAACATTTGTGCGTTTCATGAAAAAATAGAAATTAGTTGGTCCAGTTTTGTGAAATCGCTGGTAGAAAGTCACGCCAAAACTGCTTGACAAAGTGGGTGGATTATAAGAATAATTAAATTAAGTTGATGTATACACTGGAGTCGCTTATTACGCGGGTGATACGTCCCGCGTAAAAAAAAAACCGCGTAAAAAAACCGCGTAAAAAAAACCGCGTAAATTCCGGAATCCACGTAAAAAAAACCGCGTAAATTCCGAAATCCGCGTAAAAAAACCGCGTAAAAAAAGACCGTGTAAAAAGCGACTCTAGTGTATAACGATATACCGCGTTGATTCTGAAATCCGCGTAAAAAAAACCAAAATCCGCGTAAAAAAAACCGCGTAAATTCCGAAATCCGCGTAAAAAAAACCGTGTAAATTCCGAAATCCGCGTAAAAAAAACCGCGTAAAAAGCGACTCCAGTGTACAACCATTCCATAGCAAAACGATTTAGTAGTTCTCAGATTTCGTAAAAATTGATAATTTTGTTCTTTATCGCAAAATTTTAGACCCGTATTTTTTTTTTATTTAGTCATTAGGGTGACCATTTTTCCATGTTACGGTGGTCTAAAAAATTGATTTTTTTTCGCTATATATATTTTTATGTATGTATATGCATGAACAGCAACTACTATGGTGACTACGACTACGATAACAGCAAATTTGGAACCTATCATTTGTCTAGAATATAACACCTTCGCCCGGCACCTCCACTGGATCTTCATGTCCGTTATCTGTCACTGTTTTCAAAAATATCAAATAACAATTACCTTTATCGTAATACTTTCTTGGACGAAAACAAATTTTCTTGCATTGCCATGGTCATTTGGGAGGAGATTTGCGTCTAGTGCTTTCCCCAGGAACCGTTTGCGGTCCCCAGCTATCGCCCCTCCAGTCTTGAGCGTATCCAGCGAGGCATCCTTTAGTTTGCTCGCAATCTCCGACACCGGCAGGCGATCAGCAGCCGAGCACTTTGCAAGCGGAAAACTTGCTGGTTCACGGCAACGTCAACCACCGAATCACCACCAAAAGTCACGACGGACACATTATCAGCACTTTCCAGGGCTAATTCGTCAACCGGACCGGGTTCAAACTCGCCCACGATGACGAGACTCTCGATAGAACTACCTAGCTCCCGGGAGGCAATCCGCTATTGCTCAATTTTATGAACCCTTAAAACTCAATTACAGCAGAAACAAATAATGTTTAATGAAAAACACGCAGCAAAAATAAGCACGTCAGATTTCAAACGCGGCTTACTGCGATCCTAAATCAAATCCCAAATAGTTTTAATGGTTTTAATAGCCTAGATATGTAAATGTCGGCTTCGACACCCATGAACTGCTTTCGGCAATCAAAATTTAAACGCTGAATGCATTCACACGATTCCTTTGTCTTTCAGCTTAAATCGCATTACATTCTTACAACTGATCATTCCTTTTATACCAGATTTTCCTTTAAATTAAATATAAGCACTACAAAATGCGTCTGATTTTGAGTTACCGAAAATAGAACAGCTGGTTAAAACGCAATTCAAATGGTAAGGTTCCTGAAGGAAAAGGAACTGCTGACAATAGTCACACTCACTTGAGTAGTTTGGAGCATTGTAAAAACGGTATCAAATAGTTTTAAGCAATTCTGTCGATTGGAATGGATAGAATAGCAAGTAGCAGATAAATGTAAACAAACAAACACGTCATATGTGGGCGTGACGCTGAGAAAATGCTAATAGAAGTGCTGACGCTGTTTTGATTGACGAGAATACGTAAATTCCCCTTTATTTCAAAATCTATGTTATAACTTTGTATCGAAATAAATTTGGAAAATAATGAAAAAAAGGTTGAATTTAAGATATGGCAAATTAGAAGATCACTAGGGTCAAAAAGCTGGCCACTTACCCTTAATGTCTAGAAAATTTCCAAAACATTCTTAAAACTTTCCAACATTTAACATCCCTAAATGATTTTGAAACAGGTTCTTATTGTGACTTATTTTGGACTTTCTCAGCATAATTATATAATCAGATACTATTGTATGAAATATGACTTTCTTCTGAATTTTGAAATCTGAGTTTTCTGAGTTTCTATGACCCAACTGAGGGCAGATTGAGATTGATAGATTGTGAAACGCTGGTCTACATTGTGTACATTCCAAGTATTAAGTAACGTCTCAGAACAGTTCCCAGAAATTATGAACATTTTCAATCCATTTGTCTGTTGGGCCTCTATCTCTCGTAGGACGCTTTCTTCCAATCAACAATTTTGCGAATCACTGGCACAAGCTGTGTGTACCGTAGTAACGAAGTACCCTGCAGAGTACAGCGCTGGCTCATTACTTCGACAACATCATGACTTGCACCAGATGCTTGCCCTTTATAATGAAGGAAATGTTGCAAGACAAAAAAAAGCAGGCTCACTGCAACAAGGAGAGTAGCAGCAAGTGCAGCCAGTAGCCATGCTCGATAATGAGCTTACGCCAAGTAAACATTAATTAAATTAGTTTTAGATGAAAATTTTATTCAATGTAGTGAAAAATTAATTACAGTCCATTGCTTGTGCTGCGAACGTTGAAACGTGGCGATGTTGACTTGGTTCAAAGATTTCAACGATGAGAAGGCGTTCGTCTCATATTCGTTCTGAGTGGAATATAAACATGATAATACTTTGACCCAGGACCTCCCTTAGCTCAGTCGCTAAAGGCGCAGCTATAAATCAAGACTATGCTGGGGCGACTGGGTTCGATTCACGGCTCGGTCTAGGAATAGAGTATGATTGTACTTGCCACACAATATATAGGACAGAGAATTACTTCGATCTATATAATCGCCCATTTTGGGCCTATCGAACAGAAAACAATAAATAATAAAACGCAGTAGGCTCTGCTCGCGAACGGTTGGTTTTGTTTTCGCTGGCGCTGATTTCATCTGTTTTTCGCATATTTTTTAATTGTACCAAATCAAACAAATATTTGATTTCGCGTGTGGATAAGTGTAAATTAAGACCTATCACGTTTTAAGAAGTTTTTTTAGTGATATGGTAATTAACGTGAAAAATCTGGGACAAGACTACGAGTAGCTGTGTTGCTGTGGTGTCGCGTCGGTCGGTTTTTCATTTCGCTTGTTTTTGGTGCTTTGCCTCCCTCCCAAGAAGAGTTTTACCGGGTATTTTTTTTTTCTTTTCTTGGTGCTGGCGTTCTGCCTTCCAAGCAAAAATTCGGTGCAAATGAAAAACTTAGAATGTGATTCAAAATGTCGTGTTGGGTTGTAAAAACAACGCGGAAGATTTTTTCGATTACCGCGAGTGAATAAACCGGTCCTTTTTCGGAGGCAGAATTTGGTGAGATCCATCTGATTTATAATCAATCATAAATGCACATTTCCATATATTACTAAATACGCGCCAGATTTCGAAATCACATCTTGAAATCTGGAAGTGTGTTTTCAGTACCTTTATTCATATGATAACGGTAGTGTTTACATGCGGGGCTTATTGTATGTGAAAGTAACCTCGGAATGGACGTGAATTACCAGGCATTCTGAAATGGGTTGCTGAATCTGCAGTAGAGCTATCGCTTTCTAACTCCCAGACTAAACTTGCTTTAAATTATTACATCAAGGATTGTTGTAAGCAAATTTCTTCCATAATACCACTGCCGGCCAGTGGGGGTTAGATTGAATACACACACACACGAACAGAAAACAATAAAACAAAATCAAGCTACCCAACGAAGTCATATGAATGTTTGCACGCATTACTCTCATAAACAAAAGAAGCACTCCGAGCGAATCAATTTTTATCTTCATCATGCATTTCATTGCATTAGCCGAATTTGGAATACGTAGGGCGAGTTTGGGGTCAAGAAGCATTTTTAACAATATCTCAACCATCTGTTACTCTTTATCAAATCTTACGATACGTACGGAAAGGTAAACAAATTTAGAAGTCATCTGCAGTAAAAAAAAAACAATTTTGTGGAAAAATCCGCTCGAAAATTAGAGGCAAAAGGCTGGTTGTGCTTGGTAGGCCCAAAATTAGATCTAAGCTTTACTAATGCAGAAATGGTACAGGCTAAGAATGCTCTCAATTATCAACTGTGAAAGTGCTCTAAGAACACTATGTTGAGAGTAGGCGTAAAGTCCCAGTGGGGATATAATCAAGCCAAAGAAGAAGAATGCATTGAATCAGTTCATGACCGACTAATTTTTTTTTTCGAGAGCCATTTTAACGATCAATGACTGCAAGTTTTATACCATCGGGCGCAAATTGTACAAGGGCGAAGAATGTTGTTTCATTCTACTACCACCGTGTTGGCATATAAACGATATATTCAGTCATCGTTTCCATTCAAGCGAAATTTCGGGAGCCTTTGAACAAGCAAAGAATAGCAGCCAACAGCGCCTTTTAGGTTGCCATAGCTCACACCCGATGAAGGCAGAATGGTGCGTATCCGTGGATGTAGGTGAGGTTGTTGGAGCATGGAGCATCGAACACACACGTTTTTGGGTTCTTTTGTTTGGGTAAAAGTCTGCGGTGATGGTGACATTTTCCGTAGCACAGCAACATCTACAACAACAACAACAACAACTGAATCATGATAATGGAATCGTGTTTACCGGGCGGTAGCATTTTGAACACAGCCGGAGGAATTTCTTTGGCTTTGATACACCAATCATGATAAGATGGGGCTTACATCACCGGAACATCGAACGATTCCAGATAGGAAATTGTTTTGGAGTCGAGACACATTCTGATCACATACATAGGTCGATGGAAGGTGGTTGATTGTATTGGACAATAAATCAGTGCTGGTACGAAAGAGTTAAATGGTGCACAATACCTGATGATATATTTTATGCATAATTAGGCCACCCTCAGTGGGGTTAATGAATTATCGTCAAGCGGTACTTACCTAAAAAGAAAAGAAAGGAAGGAAAAGGGAGAGTTAGATACTTTTAAATAGTTCACATTATCTTTCTCTGAACATCACTGACTTTATCTGAATTCTACTGATCATCTTTGAAATTCTAGAATATTCAACGGCTCAACATTGAAAATTTTATAAATTACCTAGAAAAATGTCTCAATTATCCTAAAACGTTTAAAATGGCCTAATAATCGTCAAAATACCTAGAATTGTCTCCAAAGCGCATAAAATCTCGCTAATAAAGCTAGCATTACCGAAACGCCCAAAAAGCCCAGAATTTCGAAAATTTAATTGCTAGATGATCAACGACAACTTGAACAATGACCTAAGCAACAACACATGATCAAATAGGGTTAATATCCCATATATAAATTTCGAAGGAAAGTATTTTTATCCTTGATTTTTCTCCGTCGATCTTGTTTTCCGTACTGTGTACCAATGCTACCGACGCAAGCGAGGCAGCTCCTACACCTGGACCCACACCTATCGACCCATCAACTCATGGACTGAGGACCAACGGCTTTACTTAACTTTCTAAGGGAGGCGTGATCAAAGATTTTATGCCTCAGAAAATCCCACCGACGCCGACTGGGATTGAATCCAGGGGGTGAGAGGCAATCACGCTTACCACTACACCACCGGCGCCTCTAGGCCTACTACGTTGAGTTTGCTGCATACTGATTCGAGTTTGAATAAAAATATTCAAACAACGATTTTTTTTTGATCTGCAGGGGTGGATGGATGCGTGAACATACAGTACCAAGCACTCCGAGTTATTTATATAAATGTGATTACAATCATATTAGTATGTATTTAATTAGTAATGGATGGTATATATAATGTTAAACCAAGGGGTTGCCCGAGCAGAGCTGGAGATCAAATTGAAATCAAAATTTGCTGTTATGATGTAACTTATTTTTAATACTTCAGTTGATATCATTTTGGTTGACTTAACGGTTAACACAGCAAAAATGAGAGCAACATTTTACACTGTCGAATCAAACGGAAAACTAATCCTGCTTTCAACTAAATCAATTTGATAACTGATTTTGCATTAATAATGTATAACTGAATACGAGCCTGGCGTAAATAGTTAGCATTCATGCCTCTCCCACTGGAAGACTTGAGCTCAAATCTCACCCCGGGCAAGTCACGAATGACCTAAAATGTTTTAAACAAAACAAATAACGAGATGAACTTAATTTAAATTTTAAGCAAGACGTTAACAGCAGGACTTCAAATTAAGTTGCTTTGCTTTCATTTAAAAAGTCTTGACTGCATAATGAAAGCACACTATGATATCAGACTTCTGTCGCGACAATTTAAATCAAAATGAGTTTTCATTATGATAGGAACTGCAATTTTGCTAACCGACTTTACTCCGGTGGTCACTCAGCACAGTGTGCCAAAAACACAGTAGGGCACACATAGCACACTCATTGGCACTGTTCGGCACCCATGGTACATAATTTTTATGATCTCTAAAGTACCTGGCATCGCTGCACTATTACTGCGACTGCGGATGTTTCAAAATTTGATTGTTGTCACAAACAATTTTTGACAGATAATTTCGCCGTCCGGTACCCTCAGATACAGACTGGTAAGACCAGTGGAAAGAATATTCACCTCTCTGCCGGAGATATCATCATAGTGCGACAGAGGACAAATATCATCGTCCAGCATCGCGTCGGGATCCATGAACGAATCATCCATGTGGACATGCTCACCGTCATCGTCACCATCGACATCACCCACCATCGAAATGCTGTGCGACGACGTGGACAGTCCCTTCTGGCTGTGTGCAGATCTTCGCATCTACGTAGCACTTCTACGGATTGGTTTCGTATGGTTCGCAGGAGAAAATTTTGGTTTTGGCAAAATTGAACTGTGACTAATGATTTCCTGCTCCATCCATTCCATCTCCAGTAGCACTAGATGATCCGAATTTTGGGATTCTTGTCCAACAACGAAAGTAACACGTACTCCAATGATTTCGTGTGGAATGTTCAGCTTGGATTGCAGGATTTCCACAACGTCCAGTGTCCCAGTGTCACACCGAGAGCCCACGTTGCCAGTTCCGGGCCGGAGTAGCGGTTGCCTGCCAAAACTTTCGGACTGCAATACTCGGTCGTGCCGTAAAAGGTAGAAAAAAATTGCCCTTCCTGTACGAACATCGCCGATCCGAAGTCAATCAGCTTAATATGGAAATTATGATCGATGATAACGTTCTCGTCTTTGATGTCCCGGTGCAGAATGTTCAACGAGTGCAGGAAAGCAACCGCATTAGCAATCTGTCGAAAGATCCAACAACCCAGTTTCTGCGTCATCACAGGTCTTAAATCGATAAACTTAAACAGATCCCGGAGCCGTGGATTTCCATCACAACCTGGAAGAACATGTCGTTCTCGAACCAATCGAACATGTTGAGAATGGTTGGATACTTCACGTGCGTCAACAGGTAGCATTGGTGCTCAGCACGGAAAACAAGATCGACGGAAAACAAATCAAGGAAAAAAAATAACTGTGGTAATGCGAAAATAAAATCGATGAAGAGAATCGATCATTGCAGCTAGGCCCTTATGGTTCTAACCGGTAGAAATTATAATTTTAATGATGATTAATGATGTTGTGAAATGTTTAGCTAGAATTAGGAGATGCAACAGTCTTTCAAGTATTGGCTTCACGTGCAAACCATCGTTCATTTCGTGAGTTCGTTCCTGTTTATTTGTTCACTTGTTTCGATACCATCTATCAGTTTTCTACATTTTTTTTTTCCATGGGTTTGGTTTGTTTTTTCCGTCGATCTTGTTTTCCGTGCTGAGCATCAATGCTACCGACGTGCCAGGAAGGCAGCTCCCACACCTGGACCCTATCTATCGACCCATCAACTCATGAACCGGGGACTAACGGCTTTACTTCCCATCCCAAGGAAGGCGTGATCAGAGATGTTATGCCTCAGAACATCCCGGCGGCGCCGACTGGGATTGAACCCAGGCCTGCTGGGGTGACAGGTAATCACGCTTACCACTACACCACCGGCGCCGTTAATTTTTCTACAATTTTGTCTTGGACATCTTTTCGAAGAGCCACGTTTATGTTGTAATTTGTCGAGCGCACAATTTTCACATGTTGAGATCGAGTGGGAACGTCAAGATAGTCATCCAAGTGCTTTTGTTTCTGGTTTTAGACGTTTGATGTCTTCAGTGATGTTTTTGTACTTTAAAGTTCCCTTTATCTGTGATCATGGTGGGTTTGAAGAGTTTTTGTTGAGCACGCTGAGGCTGAAATTGCATACCCCCTCCCCATGGACATGGAGGTTGACGGTACTGAAGCAAAGGGTTATGTTTAATTTCTTTATATTTGCAACGATGATGATTTCCTATAGTGACACATATCACCTTCTTAATGCCTCAAACGATTAATTCTTGGTTGTTAATAGAACTTCCTTGATGAAATCGGCTACTTCATGCAGACTGAGCAATTCTGATTATAGTATCAGATTTGTTCTGTTTACAGAGGAATTGGGAGGGCTTATTAGAAACATCTCACCAATAAAGTAATGATCTCCTAGTAAATTTTACAAATCATTTTATTAAAATTTTATTCTATTCATGCATATTATTTTTGTTACATTCAATTAGAATTAGCATACGATACAAGAGATTTAATATTAGTTCCTCGTTTTTGCGTAAAATAATCAATATGTATTTTACTTGGTAATTGAAAGTTTTTTTTTCAAGATTGTTTTTGTGATCTGAAAATTTTCCCAGTTTGGTTAGAAGTTTCGAAGCTAACGCATGTCCACAAGCCTAATAGAAAGATAGGCAGAAAAAGTGTATCATGAAGTATGGTTGCATGCAGGGTTGCTTCCACTCACTTGCTATAGATGAGTGATTTTCGGAGTTTTATTCGTTAGATCTTGTAGTGGAGATTTGTGTTGTTAGATGCGGGAGGAGATTGGAGGGCGGGTGTTTGACGCATAGAGCCTGTCAATTTCGCTTTCAAAACGTCGCAGCCAGCGGTTTTATGATTCGTAAGCGCTCGCGATTCGTAGAATCGTTGATTGTGACTGCAAGTGGATTTGGCGGGTTTTGTGTGTCGGACGCTAGCTTTTTGGCCTCTTCTTGTGTCTAACATGTGCAGAGTATCATTATAGCGTCTAATGGTTTTAAAATTCCTGGTTGCGTGAAATATATTTGTGAGAATATCTTTTTGAGATTTTAGTAGTCACGTTTTGTTTTTAGTTTATATTTGATTTCTTTCATGTAATTATCGTAAATAATAGTTGTTCAATAATAGATAGTTCATCCATATATTCGTACTTTGATGCGAAGCGCTGTGGATTATGAGATGCTCGATGACCCTGGAGCGATCGATTTTGCTTACTGAGCAGAAAATCATGGATTTAACCCCAAGCTCTTCCACAGCACAATAAATCGCCACCATCATTTGTATATTTGATATTGAACATTAACCTCGGAAACTATTTGCATATCAAGCGAAAACGTAGCCCTGTATTGTCGCGAAGCGTTATGGTTCTGAGATGCTCGATGACCCTGGAGGGATCGTGTTTGCTTACTGAGCAGAAAATCATGGGTTTAATCCCAAGCTCTCCGTCATGACTCTTAAAATTCATGATCACTAAACAAAATGAATATGTTCTTTCGATAGCCGGCTATCGAGAGATTAAATAAACATCAAATAAACAATACATAGTTTTGGTTGCATCGTCAACTTGAGGTGAATCCTAACCGAATACCCTACCCAACCCTCGAACTCCGTAGCACTTATGAGGGTGTCGCTAAGTCGGTGGCCTCTCGTTAAGTAAGTACTACATCAACATTTCCTTCCCTACACACTAAAAAAATCTGAATTTTACTGGTGATGTAAACATCCATGCATGCAAACATTCATGCATGTAAACTTCCTTTTCACGTAAACTAGCAGCTTGCAAGAAATGTTGCAAACAAAGGTGGAAAGTTGCATACATATATGGAATATTGCATGACATGTCTCATAAATTTACACGATTTATAATGTAAATTTGTATGATTTATGAGGCTCCATTTATGTGCATCATAGTAACGGAAATTTACACTACTTTTTTTTAGCTGTGTAGTTATGGTAAAGATGGGCGTGGCCAGGAATAGCGACAGTCATGCTTCTGTTACTCTTGTTTAGATTGGAACCAATGTTTACTCCCCAGCATTATTCCTGAAAGTAGTCTAACTGAGAATTTCAGAAGAGACGTGAGTGTCGCTAGTATCCAATCTACGAAGTATATCATAACAACGCTAACGCTAACGCATCTAAGGGCAGACTGTGACCCACCGGTTGATAAACGATGGTCTTGGACAAAACATTTCACGTAAAATTAAGTGTTGTTAAACAGAAGCACATGCAACTCGAAAGTACGAACGTACGAAAAGTACGTTTGATTGAATTGATTTTCTCGTCTCTTTCAACTGATTCTTATGTCATCAGGGCCGCTGCATGTGTCAGTCTCACCGTAATTTACATGACTTTTTCAAAGTGTGTAGTTTTTATGACATTCACCTGGCAGTCCTTGAAGACTAAACGCTGAGGATCTAAATTATGAATTGTAGATTTATTTGGAGATTTTTTCCAACCACATCCTTTAAATTCCTCAAGATATTTAAAAATTGAAAACTAATTAAGTAAGACCTGGAATTATAGGTTTTATTCTGGCAACAAAAAGAGATTTCTCCTAGTTGTGATGACATAACCCATAACAATAAACTCATTTCTAACTAAACGCCGGAAAACTAACGGTCATCGCGATACTCCGTCATATTGAAAGTATTTTTGATTATACAGGAATAAAGTTTTCCATTAAAGATACAAAAAAAGATAAGGAGAATAATGAAAACAACCACTCGAAAGGAAGACCTGCCATGCTATCGAGCCCAAAGCCGCTGGTTGTTGTTGTTGTTGTTATTACTGATGTTTGAGTATCCTATTTTCGGCGTACACACTCAGCGGGCCGTAGAATTGCTCAAGAGAAGCTCTTACCTTTTATAGCTGTCATTCCTTTCATTTCTGCAGAGATCGCTCTTGCTTGCCCTCGCGCTTGAAGAAAGGGCAACAAAGGATGCAGGCTAGGGGAAGTTAGGTTAGGTACCGTGAGAACCTTGTGCTTCCGTAACGCTTCAAGAAGGGAATTTATCTTTTGAAGTTTTCTTTTCCTTTTCCATCACGGAAAACTCGGCGATGCTGGGGCTCCTTTTTCGTTCATTTCGGTGGCATGCTTGGAAACGAAAGGCAAAGCATCATCAGCCGGAGGGTGCACAAGAGAGGAAATACCACGCTTTTACGAAACGATGATGATAATGTTGATGTGCCCCTGGGCGTGGATGTTCCATAGTAGTGTGTGGCACCCTAACCTAACCTACCTAGCCATCCTCATCGGCCAACAGCAGGGCAAAGGAAAACCATTTTGGAGACAGACACGCAAAAATAACAGTCGTGACATGAACGAGAGAAACCCATCTCCTGCTGAAGGAACGAACGGTCATAATGTAATATTTGATTTGATTCACATAGAATAGACGGAAATTTTCCGGTGCGGAAGTGCGGCACTTTTCCACCTTTTCAGAATTTCTAGGTCACGGCAGGGCTGTACACCGCGGTTATACGCCTGAATTCTTTTTCGGTTTCTTTCGTTTTCGCCCAAAAGTGGATGGATCTAATAGACAACGAAGCGGTGGAAGAGCTTTCTGTGTAGCGAGCGACAGTGCTAGGATTGGATATCCTATTTTGAACCTTCTGCAAGCGAAAGAATTTCGTAATTGTCAGCATGGTATTATGATCCATATGAGAGTCGCAATGCAGTTTTTTTTAAGATGAAGACCGACATCGTCTTCATTATCAAATTAGATTCGTAGACAGATATATGCCATTGGAAGAGACCACCCGAATGAAGAGTGTAGATTGAAACGCCAACTGTAACACGACATGCATACGACAAGAGCACGGGATGTACGACAATAGATTAAATCACCGAAGAGAAGAAAAAATCGATAACCTACGGTTGCCAACAACTCATGAACTAAGGGCACATTCTTCCCTCAATAATTAGGGCGTCAGCATTTAGGGCATCATCGATAAATTTTCTTATCAGTGGTTTACAAAGTTGCTACTGTAACCAGGGCTGGCAAATTTAATGTTCAAAGGAGAATCTCACGTAATTTTAACAGAGGAGAACCAAGAAGGAATCCCTTAATAGCACAACTACTTAAAAAGGATTCTTGCGGTCTCACGCACTCTTGGGCATCTGGAGAACTCTATTTGGCAAAATTTTGGAAAACATATTTTATATACAATATGTATGCAATCCATAATAAAAATGGCTTTTAAAGAAAGGCTTTAAATTTATTCATTTGTCTTACTGATTTAAACCTAAATTTTCCTCAACTCAAATAGTGTTTTAGTAAAACAAAGGGGAAATTGATGTTCAACTCTTGTTCAATTTTCTTCCTTTAGCCGAAAATTAGTATTCAAACTGAAATGGATAAAGCAACCCTATCCTAAAGGTGGTTGAAAAAGGAATCGAACAAGAAAAAAGCTCGAAATGAAAAACTAGCAACCTCAGATCTGCTCGGGGAAGTGAACTGGCTGAAGTGAGCACATTTTTGTTACTGAGTTTTTGATGAGAAGGTGCAGAACGGAGACGGCCGGTGAAAAACTGGGACTATAAAGACAAGTAATCAAAAGGAAAAATAGAATGCAGTCATTCAGGCGATAATCCTTCAGGCCAAGATCTTTGTCGCTTTTCCGACACAAACATGTTTTTAACGGAATTCAAAATAGAATTGTTACAAAGTTCAGATTTATCAAACATAAATTCTCTATTACCGACATTATTCGTTGATGGCCAGAAACACTGTTTCTGTGGGTATGTTGAGTTGAGTTGTTCCTTCATTTTATTTTTTTTTCCTTTGGTTTGTTTTTTCCGTCGATCTTGTTTTCCGTGCTGAGCACCAATGCTACCGACGTGCCAGGAAGGCAGCTCCCACACCTGGACCCTACCTATCGACCCATCAACTCATGAACCGGGGACCAACGGCTTTACTTCCCATCCGAAGGAAGGCGTGATCAGAGATGTTATGCCTCAGGACATCCCGGCGGCGCCGACTGGGATTGAACCCAGGCCTGCTGGGGTGAGAGGTAATCACGCTTACCACTACCACGCTTACGCTTACCATTTTATGAAAATGTTGATTAGGGTGGTCCTCATTTAAATTTAAATCAAGAATCGCACGTTTTTGCTTTAAGTTAGGGGTGATTACATTCTTAAGTAAAGTTGTAAAAACAATTATTTCAAGCAGTTTTGCTGAAGACACCATATATCTTGCTCTTTTTTGAACATGATAGAGCTATTTGTTTGCTTTTAATTAGGGTGCCCCAAAAATAATCATTTTTTTATATCTAATTTGAATTATTTTTTTGGAAAAAGTGGTCTAGAGAAGAGATGCACGGAAAATTACGGCGCACATTATCGCTGTAACAAGAATTTTGTTATAAGAGGCCATGTATTAATTAGGTCACGCTAAATTGAGGAAAAATTCACCACCCCTCCCATATACCACATATCACTAATACAACCTTGCTAGTGTAGCCGTGTTGTTAATTATTTTCAACCACGAAATCCGTTGTCAAAGTGTTCGACATGACAGCTGTTTGTTTTTTATTTTCAACCAGTAAAATGCATTTATTTGTGAAACTGAGCACTTAGCGTCAGATTTGACATTCGTCGCTGACAGTCAATTCTTTGGTACAAGCAATGTAAATATTTACCTTATTTGACAAAACCCAGGTAATAATGACAGCAGTAGGTCTCTTTGCTTCATTCAAATTGTTTTCAATAATCAAACGTCATGATTACCTGGGTTTTGTCAAATAAGGTAATTATTTACATTGCTTGTACCAAAGAATGCCAATGAAAATTTGAAACGCTGAACTAAAACTATTCGCAGAAGGCTATGTCCTCATGACAACACGAAAAATATCACAAAACAATAATAAAACAAATCAAGCATAACATTTGATAATGGCACAAAAGCATTTGTAAACAAACTTTCTAAGGCCCTTCACACGCGAACCAAAGTACGCCCACGCAAACCAATACCACTTTCGGAAAGCTGATGGTTGCCCCTATCCGATGGTGTTGTTGGTTTGCGTGTGCGTACTTTGGTTCGCATGTAAAGGGCCTTAGAAAGTTTGTTTACAAATGCTTTTGTGCCGTTATCAAATGTTCTGCCTGAAATGAAAGTTTGGAGTTAAAAGCGAAGAAAAATAAGTTAGTACGGATTTATAGCATTACATCTGTGCCATCCCAGATTTGCCACATTTAAGTCCTATAACCCTCATAGGTAAAATCCCATAAGCATCTGACAATCTGTGCATGAAATCTAGCGGATTTTGTCTTATCTCTTCACTCCACCATAGTACCAGCGAGTGGATGTCTCTTCACGCAAATATTGACATTTTTTTTCCTTTATTAGAGAGATTTTTAGCCATAGGCTAGTTCATCTCTTACAAATATTGACAGTGTCTTATGGGATTTTCAAAGGAGTAAAAGGGTAAGGAAATGTCCACCATATTTCACGCACAGACTGACGCTTGCTGATGGGATTTTACCAAAGGAGTAACGAGTTACAGAGTAGCTGAAAAGGTGAATTGTAAATTATCAAGGTAATGTGGCCATTCTTTTTTCAACTAGCCCTATACTTCCGCTATTCGCATAATAGTCCTATGTAGACAGGAAATCCTTAGAACATGGAACTGTTATGTGAATAGCGGCAGTATAGGGAGCTTATCAACGGATTTTTTACCAGTATTTTAAAATCGGTCAGAAGCTTATCAATAGCATTATTATCTAGCAATATTGCCAATTTTCAGATGTAATATATCTTCGTCTCTTCGAGCTGGTTGAGTTGCATTGGGTTCATTACGTTGCAATTGAATGTAAACGATTCGAAGATTTGATAATTACGTTGAATAGGTTAAAAAAAACTAGCATTTTTCTAAAATGCTACAAATCATACTAGGGTTATTGTGCCAGTTTTTGACCCTAGAGGTCCTCGAATTGGCCCTATATAAAATTTTACATTTTTACATTATTTTCAAAATTTGTTTCGATACATGGTTAGAACTTATGTTTTGGCATAAATCTACACACCACGAAAAAGTCATGTAAATTTCGGTTCCCTGAGACCGACACATGTAAGCGGCCTTGTTGACATAAGAATCAGTTGAAAAAAAAACGAGAAAATCAATTCAATCAAAAGTTTTTTTCGTCGAGTTGCTTATGTTTCGGTTTGAGAACACTTAATTTTACATGAAATGTTGGTCTACGTTCCATGATTTACGTCAAATATGAATTACGTCTCGTGTAAAATTAGTCATTTCTAAGTGTGTACGCTACCTTTATTTCAAATTTGATTTAGACCCTAGGGTCAAAAACTCAACGGCTAGTGCCAAAACTGGTACATTTACCCTACCTAAAATAGATCCAAACGATTACTTTCGTTTGTAATTAGTGCTTATTGTTGCTAGAAAAAATAGTCGTTCATAGTAACTTTGAAACAGCTAGCTGAGAGTTTGTTAGGATCATGTTTGGCCCCTCCTTTGCCTTTTAGACCAATCTTTCCACATTTTGACGTAGATCTACGTCTTTGTCGACTATACTGGGGTGCAAATCAAAAAATATGTGTGGTGAAATAGTGTAAGGTTTTGAACTTTTGTAACTTTGTCATTTATAGATGAAATTAAAATCCAAATACGCCAATCGATAGGATATTACATTACGAACCTGCTGAAATTAATATTTTTCCAATTTTCCGTAACAAAACATTTGAAAAATGTACAAATAATAATGTTATCACTGTTTTCCTGAAATAAGCCTTTTTCCCAAACCCAGTCATCATAATCGAGTATCACTTGGTTGCACATCGTTCTGAAAAGATATAAAACAGCTACAATGTAGCAAAAAAAAGTTTAACTCCGTTAATTTTTTTACCGAACTACTGCCCCGATAGCTTCGAATTTGAGAAAAAAAAAATCGCTCACAATATTTTGATGTTATTCTGTGTGTGATTAACCACCAACTGACTATAAAACATATCTGGTACCTCTATATATGCAATTAGATAAACATCCAAAGTCCATCCTTTTTTACATATTCTGCACAAAAGATAATTTCTGCCCCGCCCCATTCTTTAAAAAAAACGATGGGAAATCCTGTCAGGGGCGGGGCTTAGAAAGTATTTTTGTGCAGAATATGTAAAGAAGGAAGGACGTCGGATACCCAAATGCATATACCGTGCATAATAGAGAAATAAGCTCTATCTACTGTTTCCAATTAGCGCAATTACTCAGGAATGCTTGTGTGATTACGAACCCGCCTTTCAATAAAATCCTATTTTGAGAACATTGTTCATTCTTTAGTATTATTAGAAACTAGAAAGTTAGACTTTTTCACCAATAATATTCATAGAAAAAACACGGCACACATTTAGACGCAATGCGAAACTGACATGAATAGGTCCAACCAAAATCCATTACCCTACACCGGGGCAAGTAAAATGGACTCTTAGCGGAAGTGAATAATCACTGAGATTATTTCTTATATAGTTTGCGGTAGTACACAATGCCTCTCAAAAATCATTACAGTGAATATTCACTTCCAAAGAGATACACGTACTGTTTCAACTTGCACCGGTGTACCTTAACTATGATGTTTACTATCAAAACATTAAACAGGTGGAGAACCTGTATACGAGTTTTTCTCTGACTTTGAAATTCAATAGTCAATGAATCCCCTAATTTTCAATTAATGTTGTACTAAGCACCTACTTATTAGAAAACAAACGTTTAATTTGAGAAAAGTCACAGTATTGTATTTTGAAATCATTCTACGAACTACGTACTGTAAAGTACATAATGATGATGCATGGTAATTTTATGTTAGGGTTGTTCTCCAAATTGGAGAACAAAGAGGTGCTTAAAACCCGTATGATCGTTATACCCCTTCCTCCCCTAATTCGTTGACATATGAACCAACATTTAGTCTAGTCTAGTCTAGTCTACACATACACAGCCAGTACTTGAAAGAATCCTGGAAAATGATACATCTATCATTTTTCTTGTCATTATTAATGCCTGCTGCACATCAAGGATGTGAAACAAACAATAAAGCGGCCAGGCCTACTGTGTAGCGTTAAGTTAATTTTTGTGGAAGTGAATGTTTACCATGTCTACTTAATAAGTATAGACAGTGGTTAACATTTAATCCACGGGTAATCAAAGAGCGGGGACATACCGTACCAACCGCTCCGTATGCAGGGCTATATAAATCGTTGGGAGTGACAGAGCTAAGAAAGTTAATGTACACTCCTTGATTGTCCGATCTCCTGGGATGGAACACAGGTATTTACCCCTTGTGTTCGAGCGTACAGTCCTCCCTCCGTACAAGCGTGGACGGCACCGCCAACCCACTGCCATTCCTCAATCGATCCAGCCGACCTCAGTCGAAGGACAACAGAGAGCGGTGTGCGGACGTAACCTATACGGAGGGAATGCTGTATTCGCCTAGGTTATAGCGCCCTTGCTCGCTACCATTTTCTTCTAGCGGTTGGGACCTGAGCACTAACTCTTGTCCTAGCCCTATATGGCATATGGTTATAGCGCCATTACTCGCTTTCTGAAAAGAGAAGAAGGGAAGGGAAGGAGAGGAAAAGGACTTGGGAAAAGGAAATGCGGAATTCCTTTCCTCATTAGTATTTGTATCGTCAACTTTTATGAAAACTATATAAATCATTCTTCCTTGGTCAGAGGTATTATTACGACATTTGAATAAGATTGTCTTATCATTTCCCTAATAAAAATAACCATAAAAGAGAGCTTAACGACGTGTTCGGGGTATCATCCAAACCCTATGTGGGATGGTTTACCTATCCGAGATACAGTTCGTTTATGGTATTTGTTTATTAGGGTTGTTATTCAAAATTTAATGTTATAATGATCAACATAGCTTTGGATTATCCAATATAAATCGGTAACACTGTCCTGCAACCGATGTAGGAAGCACCAAAGAATATATATAGACAAATCTCAAAAACACAGTTTAACTGATAGTACTTTATAAACATCAAACTGTCCAATATTGGATCCTGCCAATTATTAGCACCAGAATAAATTGCAACGGACTCACCAAATTGATCCATGAACGATGTCTTGTTACAGTGATCTCCATACTCAAGGGTTGGTTGACTGGGCTCGAAAATAGGTTTTCCTATTCTTAGTATCGGACAAGCGAACCAAAAATCCTGTATGGCCAATCAGTTGATTAGTCAGATGATGAAAGCACAATTGTGGCTGAATGGATTCAGGCTGCTAATCGGAGAATCTGACCCACTTGTAAGGAACACAAAGAGCCACAAAGAACAACCAATGGTGCTAGGTTCCGAGATGATCAGTGGTTTAAGAACTCTGGGGTGGCAAATAGTTGAAGGAACACTAATTACAACTTCACAAAAGTCTAGAAAAAACGGAGCAAAAATTGACGGCTGAAAATTTTCTAAGTCTCTCTTCGAGCACAGCTCACTACGATCGTTGACATATGAACCAACATTTTGCTATATATTTAAAGTACCGTCTTCTGACAGGTAAACGTTATCATAAAATGCAATCTTCACTTTCTTCTCTGCTTCAGACCCCTAACTTAAAACTATTGATGGAGTTACTGAAAAAATAATGTTTTTTTGGCGATTGTTTTATCCCACAACATTTCTGACGTTTTTGTGTACTAAACTGAGGTGCAAATCAACAAAAAATGTTTGACGAAATAGTGTCAGTTCCTATTGTAGTCGATGTCGATGTCAAATTTAGTGTACATTGGTCACAGCAAAATAACTCAACATTGATTAACCCAAGGTAGTTGTAGGGGAAATTCTGTAAATTCTTAACCATTACATTAAATTTAAATACATTATCTAATGCGTAAGATGAACCGTGGTCTGATTATGTTAACATGAATTGTCGCGAGTTTTGAGCCATAACCGAAACATTGAAATACTTGAAAGATTTAAGATAAAGTATAATAATCAAAAATGCATGACATACATCAATTTTGCGTATTTAGTTCTACGTCATACTGCGGTCGTGTCTAGGACACAACCCTTCATTTTTTAATACAAAATAATTGGAGTAGATGTTTGTGTTTGGAATATAGCAAAAAAAAATCAATTGGTCGCATTTGATAAATATATGGAGGGTTGAATCCTTGGTTTACAGGTGTCGATAAGCACTCGATTTGATTTATCGTCCTGCTTCGGAAATTCTTGCAAATGGAACGATGGTCAGCTCAAAACATTGCATATTTTCCGCATAAAATGGGACGCTTGTTGCAAAATTGTGCTGCTTCTCTTTGGACTTCAAGATGTATGCAGTTCGCTCCTAATTTGCGCACTCGTATTTTTCCTCCTATGAATCCACATGAAATTAAAGATTGATGCAATTGGTTTCAAACTATTAGAAAAAAATTAACAAAAAAAGGTACATACATTGTTTTTCCAAGTTTACAGAAAGAAAATTTAAAATATATACCCGCACAAATTTAAAGTTAGTGTATTTTGTGGATTTTCCCCACTTTTTCGCCATAACTACAGAAAAACAATACGTATCGCTTGCAAAATTGGGCTGTAAACAGTTAACATACGA
This sequence comes from Ochlerotatus camptorhynchus, assembly GCF_037179485.1. NCBI lineage: Eukaryota > Metazoa > Arthropoda > Insecta > Diptera > Culicidae > Ochlerotatus > Ochlerotatus camptorhynchus. Next base: position 341,258 of record NW_027040724.1, on the reverse strand, counting down.
TAACTTACAATGACACTACAAGATTAATCGTTTGGTGGCAGGTCATGCCGAAAATTCAGCGAAAAATGTCTACTTTTATAAAAGCAAACGTTATATTTTTTTTTGCGGTGTGAAGCAAGCTGATGAATTTGTGGATGCTATACCTATAGCTATATAGTAGACCTGTTCATTTTAAACGAAATGTTCGGAATGTAACGGGTCAACCGTGATTACTGTTCGTCATGTTAATTTGAACTTCTGTGCAAATTTTCAGCAAAATCGGTGATGATTTAGAGGTGCTTCAAGTTAATTTTATGTTTTTAAGGTAATTTACGGCTTACAATATTTGTATCTCGAGACTGAAACAACGAAAGCTGCTGTAACAACTTTCATAACAAAGTTTAATCTACGCAATCTTTATTTTAAATTTGATTTAGGCCCTAGGGTCAAAAACTAAACTACTAGTGCAAAAACGGCCTAATACAAAAAAAAAACCTTTCTGCAAAGGCTCAACAGTTTAAATTGCACCAATCTTAGAAATCTAATTTTTTCTAATGTCTAAAACGACAGTGTAGAAACGGTAATGAAAAAGTTTAACAACCTCAGAATAGGAGCACGTCAGCTAAACGTGATTTGTTAAACGCAAGCATTCGATAATCAAGGCATAATTTGTCCTTTAGATAATGATAAATGGATATCGTTGAGTAAAATCTCAATTTCTCTGCAGCCAAATAAAACCCAAGCCGTGATATACCTTGACAACCGGCCCAAAATTGGTCTGAGCTCATTCCAGCAAAAAAAAAACCGGGTGAGCATATCAGAATGAAAGTGACTGTGTGCTACTAGGTACAAGAGTCACACATTATCCTGCCATCAAAGTATATGTCATGGCGGTCGGTATGGTGGCAGAGGTGGCGCCTGCCGAAAGCAATCAACTTGCACAGCCCCACCGGAGAATGGGATCAGTGCTCGACGCTCGAAAGAAACAGGCAGCACAGGCCGAACGAATTTCCACTTTAGCCCCTCTTATACCTCACACATCCCATATCCCATTCTCCATCTCACTCCGCACAGTCGTCAGAAGTGTATAAACACGATGCGATGCTCAACATGCTCGAGTTATGAATAATCAATCAAATTTATTATCGAAAAATGACGGCAAATCGGAAAAGGGTACGACCGACGATGACGACGTCGACGACGCCGGCAACCAGAGAGGCAGAAAAAGAGCAGCAGACAAACCCGCACGGAAATGGAAAATGACAGGCATTCACATAAGACGGGCAAAACTGATGGAGCAATAGATGTATGTGAACATGAACACACCGACCCATTGATATACACCAAATAAAAAGCGGGAAGAGTGTCGAAGCACTTTTCGCTGCTCAAATATCGATGCCAACCTACTGACTGCACGTTGGTTGCCTACCATACAACAACGCTACAACGAACATGCATGCACGACACGGCACCCGACATCACGGAAGAGAAACTGAAAGGACTATGAGAAATTGAAGAAATGAGTTACTCCGGCAAAGTAAATGAAGTTTGTCAGATTGATACATTTTGATTAAATGTCGCTGGAAATTGAAATGTAAATCCCTTCCTGCCGATTTACATGTCATGATGTAAGGAAAAAATGGACTTGAAAATACAAATCATTTCTAAATGGATCAGATGGTTCTGGCGGTTAACCCTTTCCCTCCCTGCCAAACGAAAGGCGTCCCTAACTGTTGAGCATGTCCTGTCGATCTTGATATTTTTTATATGCACTTGATATTGCCTTTCAATCAAATAAATTAATTTCCATCTGCTATTCCTCCTGCAGTACTGCTATTATAATGGAATGATTGAAGGGAAAGAATTAATTGATTATCCAGAATCGATAAACATTCGAAACAAGAAAGGCAATTTATCATTCCCTACCTCTGCACAGATTGGGTAATTATAACTCTTGTTCAGCTATTCAGCTGTCAGTTTTACACACTTTAGCTGTCCAGAATTTGATGTTGAATTTCAGTGTCAATAAATTGCACAGCTTAATCTCAAAGCAAACGATGCCACTTACGATCCTGGATCCTTCCTTCCAAATTCGGCTTAAAGCTACGGGAACCACACATTTCAAAATCATCCACCTAATATGTTGTTACCAAACTCGCCCCAGAATGTTACCGAGTCCTTGTCATTTGCTGGAAACGTGAAGCGGAAAACGCTGGGCGCGACATATTTTTTCCTCATCTGTTTCCATCCGCTCTGTCCATTTTATAGAGAAAATGTGCGCAAAATTATTAATGGAAGTTGAAATTAGATTTATCTCAGCGGACGTTTTTTTTCTTCTTCTGTTCGCCCTGTCGTTTTCATTTCCTATCACTTGTTGAAATGCTGTTTATATGTAGGTATAGCATAGAAATGCTTGTTGATTTCGCGTTTTGACCATGCCAATGGAAACTGGAATTCCAAAGATAAAGAAAAAGCCGGATGGCAGCAACAATGGTATGAGTTTGAAAAATGAGCAAATGATTATGTTTTTGATTTTATTAAAAATTAGCAGCCGGTTTTCTGCGATGCAGGGTAGGGAAATTTAATTGTCTTGATTATAAAATGTGAGTTGCTGAAGTTGGAACTATGGAGACGGGGTTTCAAATAAAATGATTTAAGCGAAGGCTGTGATGTGGATGGCAATAATTGGAACATTCGCTTTTGAATGCAGCATTAAGGTATTATCATGGCTAACGGTGCAATGCAATGTTCTCTTAGGAGTTGTTTGAAATTGAATGGTCCTTCTTTTGAATGCTAGGCTCGTCCCCATTTAGTAGATATGATATCAAGCAATTTTCCTGAAGCCACCATTATTCGAGAAAACGAAGCAATATGTTCCATTTTTTCTAATTTAAACTTCTCGAATCATGTGAAAAATGTCCTTGAAAATGTATGGCGAAATTCAATTTTAACTGAAAACATCAGAGCAATTCTCGCTTAATCCGACCCACTTTTTGCACAAAATTCTCCAAAACCAACTTTTTTGCTTCCATTCAGAAGTTCTAGTTTTGAAACGAGAAAAAAACGATCAGTTAAGGTCAAATTGATGGACCCCTCGGTGACAAAGGGCTCAATGAGTTTTCAAGATTGTTCATTTTTTGGGTTTTCTTGGTTCATTAAAATCACTTTATCTATAAAAATTCTCAAGAAACCCATTAATGTTTATATTTTTTTTTCCTTGGATTTTTTTTCCGTCGATCTTGTTTTCCGTGCTGAGCACCAATGCTACCGACGCCAGGAAGGTAGCTCCCACACCTGGACCATACCTATCGACCCATCAACTCATGAACCGGGGACCAACGGCTTTACTTCCCTTCCGAAGGAAGGCGTGATCAGAGATGTTATGCCTCAGAACATAACGGCGGCGCCGACTGGGATTGAACCTAGGCCTGCTGGGGTGAATGGTAATCACGTTTACCACTACACCACCGGCGCCACTTCATGTTTATATGTATATCATTGAAAAAGGGAAAGTTAGGGCTTTCATTTGGGGTGTTTAAAAAATATAGCGGCTAAATTAAAATTTGCCGCCATATTGATTTTTTTTTCTTAAAAATGCTTTTTTTCAAGAGCTTTTTGAAAAACTCACCATTTGAAAGCTGGGACTTTTTCCTGTAAGTTTAAATTACGATGGAAAATCAAGTCTTTGCATGTAAATAGAAGGAAATAAAAAAGTGGTTTAATCACATATCAGCCTTAATAAGCTTTTCATTTAAATCACTGTTTCTTCGGAAATCATCGAGAAAACCTCTAATGTTGCATATCATTGGAAAGAAGAAAATAAGGCCTTTCGTCTGATATAACCAAAGAGTGAGGCGGACATATTGGATTTGGCCGCCATATTGGATTTTTATAATAGGTTTCCACTCACTGATTTTTTAAAAGAAGCACATTGTTAGGAAGTTGAGTATTTTTTCGACAACTTATAGCAGCTCAAAAATTGTTTTAAGGTTTTTAAAAACCAGTTAGAATTAAAAACACTTTGAATTTTGAAGAAACATATATTTATAAACACTTCATATGCTCATCTAACACTTCAAATATCTTGTTTTCAAGTTATGCTATGCATGTTCAGGGCAGTCTTCAATTATCCCTAAGGTGTCGAAGTTTGCATGGTTCAAAGGGTTGGACTTGAGTCGAGACTTCATACGCGTGATGTCTCGTCTCATGTCCAATCACTATTGTCTAAACGCTCACTTGTTCCGTGTGGGGTTGGGAGACAGCAATCTCTGTGAATGTGGACAAGGTTACCAGGACGCTGATCACATCCTTTGGTCTTGTGCGGAGTATCGTGGAGTCAGATCACATTTTTATGATTCCCTTCGGGCTCGAGGTAGACAACCTAATGTTCCAGTTCGGGATATTTTGGCTAGACGCGATCTGGAGTTTATGAAACTCATATATGTTTACTTTAAGGATATTAACCTTAGATTGTAAGTTTGATTAACCGTGTGTTTAGTTTGTATTTTGTACGTGTGGGGTTTTTTTTCAATGTTTGTTTTCAAAATGAATAGAAATAATTTCATGCTTTAGGATTAAGTAAATAGTTGTATCGTAAACCACATTTCAAACCTCCTTCTTCCCTTTTCCCAACCAAAAAATTGTAAATCTCCACTAACCTCGAGACAACCGCGAGTACTCGATCCAGTTCCTTTAACTTTAAATTTAAGACAGCAATAATGTATAACGCAAAGGATAACTCGGCTCTATAAAGTTTATTCGATTGAGCCTGTACAAATAAAGTAAATATTAAAAAAAATGTTCAGGGCAGATGAAATATTTTTTGATTTGTAGCTTGTATTTTGCGGTGGGTACTAAGCAGTGAAAATCACGGGTTCCTTTGATGGTGTTGGTTCCAGCTATTCTCGGTTCTAGTTTTTCAAGGGCATATTGTGTCTGACACTGTCTATTGCCCAGTGATAAAAAGTTTCAGCGTCTGTGATCAACTTTTCTCTGATAGGTGATAAGCTGTACTTGTATGTCGCTCTTTCTACCACTCCAGAAACTCCGTCACAGGGGCACTTACCATGCAAGCTCGCATGAAAATTTCTCATCCATATTAAAATCCTCTTTGGAAAACAATCTTTTTGTTTTTTTTTTATTGGCTGGCAGTTTCATCGGTGAAAACATCTAGATAGAGCTAGAATTAGGGCGTAACAGCTTTAGTAAACAATGAATTCTTTCGATAATTTCTAGAAAGCTAAGGCTCGCCAACGCAAATCAACATCACCATCGGGTAGGGGAAGACTAACCCTACACGACGGTTATGTTGGTTTGCGTGGGAGTGCCTTGAGTTCCTGGAAATCATCGAGAGAAATCATTGTTAATAAAGGCTGTTACGCCCTAATTCCAGCTCTATCTAGATATATCAAATAGATGACGAAAGGATGAATTGTGACCATTTTCCTGGCAAAATGATGAGACTGAATTTCATTTTGAATAGTGATTTTATAATTTTCGGCAAAATCAGTAAACACAATAACTTCTCCTGGATTGATAGTTTTTTCTCAACTGTTCAGAAACTCTTTTTGCGATCGTGTTATGAAGTAATGAGGCAAAAAATCATAGAGAAGAGTACTAAAGTGACTCACGATTTCTTCTGGAGACTTCGAACAAACAACCAGCTGATAATAATGAACGATTTGTACCCAGTTCTTGAATTTCACTTCTTCGATAGGGTAATTGATGACTTCATCTAGTAGCTTATCCATAAAATTATTTAAATCTGGACACTGATCACACTCAAGAAAGTAACATTGAGGGGTGACGGGATTTGGCATAGGAAGTGATTTTATAGCACGCATGTACAGTTTAAAATTCTCATGTCACATACATACGCAGACAGAATGAGTTCCAGAAGCGCCCATCTGGATGCACTCCAAAGGGCGAAGTTTAGCAAAGGTCGAAATTCCGCTATGGGATGACTCACAGACCTAGCATAAAGTTCGTTAAGCTTTTTATGAGCTTCTCGCTCCTCCGCGGAGGCATTTGTCGTTGGGTCAGGTAACTGCACACTTAAAAAAATTGATGTAAATTTAGGTGCTCTGAGACTGACATATACGAGCGTCAATTTTGACATAAAATTGAGTCATAATAGACGCTAAATTCAGCTCAATCAAACGTACTTTCGAACTTTTCAGTCTCGGAGCACATAATTTTACATGAAATGTATGTTTACGTCTCATCCTTTATGTCAAAGATGGATTCCGTCACGTGTAAGATTAGGTATTTCTAAGTGTGTGGAAAATACCCTTTGAATTTCTGATGTTAATGGCTTTTCTAGCCGGCCACTTACCTATGACGAAAGTCAAAACTCATCATGCTTAGCTCATTAAACAAGGTGATTTACTTACTATACTGTTCCAATACCAGTTTTTTTTTTTCGCGCTACGACGAATACAGTCAATATGTATTTTGAATTTCTGTACATTGGAACCTTCTGTGAAACATTTTAAAAGATCTTGCAGTCTCAGAGACTTCATAATAAATCTCATTTTTAACGTCCAATAATGATCTCAAAGCATTTACGGCTTGTTTGAAAATGTCAATGCGTGATTTTTTCGAACTAATACCCGACATATGGATGCTCCCTAATCCGAGTAGCTGCAGAATCTCTTTGAGCTTTTCATTTTAATCGACAACGTTCTCTTCAGCTGATTCAAAAACTGGAACATTAATTTCAACTTCACTCTCACTATCGACTTGTTCTTCGCACACAGATTTCACAATGTATTTCCGGTAATTACAAGGAATCTCCATTTTATTTTGGTTTTCAATTTGGTTATATTCTTCTTAGACACATTGCGAAGTTTCGAAGCATTTCTCCAGATAGGGTGTTTAGAATTTTAAAATGGATTGCAGCAATACTTTTTGCGACTGGTAGTAGCCATTTTGATTAACTGAACTGTTGTTGCCGTGTCAACAGCACAATGATCAACAATTAGATACCAAAGCATCTCTAGCACCACTCTGGTGATGAGTAGTGAAGCATCATATTATGTTTGGGGTACGGCTGTTGAATACTCAGCGACTGAGTAATATGATGCTGTTCCTTTCTACTCTTTTCTGTAAAAAATACGAAGTTAACTACGCAACCTCAGTTTCAACCTCAACTGAGTACAATTTCCATGAAAGAAAAAGTCTCTGGACAATATTCAACGCTTTTCAGGTCTTTCCGTGTTGGTGTAAATTATGATATTATTTTCTTCTGCTTGAAGATTGGATTGCTCCATAATTACTGGAATGGTATCTTGTCGAAAAAAGTCCTAGCTTTCAAATGGTGTGCTTCTTATAAAAATCAGTGATGATAACCACATTTTATGATAAAAATCCAATTTGACGGCCAAATCCAATATGACCGTGTCACACTTTGGTTATATCAAATCAAAGGCCTTACTGATATGCAGACAGAGATTTTCTTGTGGATTTCCGAAAACCAGTGATTTAAATGAAAAGCATATTAAGGCTGATAGGTGATTTATCAAACCACTTTTGACGTAGGACTACGTCTTTGATTTCTATATGGGGGTACACTTTGTGAAAACCGAAAATGGAACATGTAACAAATTAAGAAAGATTTTGAACTTTAATAACTTAGCTGGGTGGAGGCGAACCAGCCCAAGGCTGAAAGCCTCCCTAATAAAGTTAAATAATAATAATAATAACTTAGCTGCCCCTGGTCCAATTTTATTAATTTTATCACCAATCGATCAGAAATATGGCTCGATAACAATGCTTCCGAATGTTGATTTACAACAAGAAACTATTGAAAAACTGGTAAATGTCCAGCATTGTCCAAAAACGTCGAATTAACTAACAAATCCACCAATTACATACATGCACATGCTGCTTCCCCAGCACAGTCGTCAGAGAGTAGTAAGTAGACGAAACAAGTCGAAGTGGCATTCGCCTCCGTAATATTTTGCACACTAATCGCCATATTCAGAACCAAACGCAAATTCTTCGAGGTAACCACCATCCGTCGTCTGGCTCGCCGTGGCGGTGTCTGACTTATCTACGGTCTGATTTACGAAGTATGCTGAAGGTGTTCCTGAAAAATGAGATCCGTGATGCTGTCACCTACACTAAACACGCCAAGCGTAAGTGGCCATGGATGTCATCTACGTTTTGAAGTGACAGAGACGCATTCTGTTTGGTTTCGAAGGTTAAATCATCACCAACTTTGGCAACAAAACGGCTCTTTTCAGGGCCACCAAGCTTATTACAGTAAAGAGTAGGAATAGAATTCATCTGCCTGTTTGTCCATATTCAGAACCAACGACCACACAAAATGCTCATGTAATCAAACTGGAAGCAGGGGAAATTATTTTGATCAACCTTGATCAACTTTGAATCGCCACGGCCGGATATTTTCGATGGAAGAAGCAACAATCTAGCATCTAATTCGACGAAGACGGCAGGAAACATTTGTTAAGCTGAGTTATTTACGAAAGAGAGTGTCGATGAAGAGAGTCTTTCAATGTAGATAGGACCTATTGAAAAGTGACGCGAGGTTTGTTTTCCGTACTGAGCTCCAATGCTACCGACGCTAAGGAGGCAGCTCCCACACCTGGATCCTACCAATCGACCCATCAACTCAACAGGGGGCCAACGGCTTTACTTCCCGAAGGAAGGCGTGATCAGAGATGCTATACCTTAGAAAATGCCGGTGGCGCCGACTGAGATTGGACCCAGGCCTGCTGGGGTGAGAGGTAATCACGCTAACCACCGGCGCCGATATCTTTCAAGGTGATATCACGGCGAATGAGAACGACCCAAATTTGAGTTTAGTTATCTCAAAAATAAAAAAATAAAGTGCAGGACCTCAGCGATGAGTAAAGTAGCCTCATGTTTTCCCAGGTTTTTCCAGGATTTTCCAGAGAAAAATTCCCGCATTTGAGAAAAGTAAAGATTGGATTCACTCAGTCTATTGGTACTACTCCGAGACTGAATAAAATTTTCGTCAATTTCCTCATTTTCTGGCAGATTTTTTAGGTTTTCCACAGGAAACCATGATACAAATTTTCTCATCGCTGAGTTCGTGCACTTTTGGCGATTATGAGTGAACTAAACTCAAATTTGGATCGTTCTCATTCGCCGTGTACGCAAAAGGAAAATAGCCAGTGTCGCTACTTGATAGCAAACTACTCATAATGGGAGGAGTCTTTGTAGCTTTTATACCACTTGGTTGCACATCATTCTGCTTTAACCTGAAAAGATATAAAACCCGAGCAGGAACGAATATCTCGATGCCTTAAATTGGTATGGATGAGCCTGACATAAGAGGTAAAATACCAAACAATAATACCAAAAAAATGTTCCCACAATACCATTCCAATACCAAATTATGATAATGCAATACTAAAACAATATCACTCGGGTATTCTTTTGGTATCCAAATATCAAGTTTTGGTATTTACAAAGTATTTTGCATGTAATTTTTTGGTACTATTCTTTGGTATTTTACCTCTTATGTCATGCTGGTCAATACCAAATTTTGGTATCAGATCAGAATTAGGTATTCATTAGTTATTTTCTTCTGCTCGGGAAGAGCGCTGCTGTATGGCATTAGCTCATTTTCGCTTCGGACGGTGTCGTGAACAGCAATAGCAGCAGTAGAAAGGTGGTGGCTAGTCCACTCAAACACATCTAACAAGCAACAATTGACTGGTCGTGGTCGTGGTTCAGGGCCATCAAGCTTACATCAGTAAAGAGTTGGAATAGAATTTATCTATGCTTGTTTGTCCATATTCAGGACCACAAGCCCCCAGTGACCACACAAAATGCACTGTAAATGAGTTGTAATCTTGTAACCAAACTTGGAAGCAGGGGTGCAAGTGATTTTGATTGATAAGAGAATCAACTTTCTCTTTGAAAAAATAAATACTACAAATTTGGTAAGTCTACAATTCAACAAACGGAAAGAGTTGAGATAATAAGTAATTGATCAATTAAAGGAACTAAATGCTCTTCACATTTATTCCGTCCACTAGCGGTCCTACATCAAGCTTCCGTTCGTGCCCCTAGGCACAGACACTTCTACTTTTTTTATTTCCTTCTATTTACATGCAAAGACTGGATTTTTCCATCGCAATTTAAACTAGAAAAAGTCTCAGCTTTCTAATGGTGAGCTTCTTTTCAAAATCGGTGGAAGGTAAGCACATGAAAAAAGCATGTTAATAAAAAATCCAATATGGCGGCCAAATTCAATATGGCTTCTAAATTTGTTTAACACCCCAAATGAAAGTCCTAACTTTTTCCCTTTTCAGTGATATATAAACATTAAGGGTTTCTTGAGAACTTTTATAGATATAGTAATTGTTATAGTGTGTGTCCGATTTACCACCGGGGCTGGAGAAATATGGAAAAGTTAAGCGTTTCATCCGGGAAAAATTCCCTGTGAAGTTGGCCCCTGACTTGTTTACAAGCAGATTTCCTCCTCGATTAGTTTCCTTAATAGAAAGGTGAATATATTTTATTATTAAAACAAAAACAAATGCTTCTTAAGCTAAGAGGAACAGAACTGGATAAATTCCTGCCGCAAGCGAAAGACCCGGAAGTAGCTTCGTTGGACAGCAACAGCAAGGCAACAGAGGAAGTGAAAGAGGTGCTGTATGAAGATGTGGTAAAAATTACGTAGGGATTGCGGAGACCGGTAATACTGCAAAGGCCTCAAAATCCAATATCAATCTGAGTAAGAAATTAACCAGTAATAGACCCCCATACGGTAGTAGAAAATACACAACTTAACAGCAGCAGTGACAATGTTGCACATTTCCAGGGTCAGTTGTTTATAAACAGTTGCTACCGCGTCGTCAGCGATGCGCGCTGGCTTAACTAGGTGCTTCGAGAAAGGTCAAAGTAAACATTTGTGAGTAAGCACCCTACATAGCCGTTCCTACCGCGAGGAGCATTAATTCTTGTTAAAAAAACAAATACCGACTTTCCAAGAGAAAAACTATCTGTCTCGCTTTATATGTACATACTGGAGAAAAACTATTGTGTAGAGTTTAAGTAACAAATTCATGTATAAAAGGTTTCGAAGAATAAAGAATCAGGGCAGTTGTTCTGATGAGTTTATTATCCGAGGTTTGCTAGGTGCGGACGAGCACAGTTCCAACCTCAGGATAACTGATTCATCAAAGAGCTTTTTCCATACAGTAGAAATGGAATTGAACTGTCTTTCATTTTACGGAGAAAGAAAGACCACGCGAGTTGTTGCTCTACGTTGGGCACTTCAACACGGGAGTGAAACATGGATGCGCAACGGAGTATGGGCGCTTCATCTGGTGACAGCGGAAACTAAACCGCTATTTTCAAGTGTTGGAACGCCAAAATTTCGACTGGCTAAAATCAGTAAGTGTTAAAAAACCAAAAAGTGACTTTGATTAAATTACAAAAAAAGGAAAAAGTGAACTAGTGATTAATAAAGAGTACAGCACATTGGTGCACATCTGGTCAACTATAAAGATATGGGGACTTCATCTGGGAACTTCATCGCAGACTCAACAAGGAATAACCCTGATCCTGCTCCTGATAGGGTGAGTACACAGTTAAAAAAAAAAATTTGGTAAAGTTCTGATACATTACCGTATTATAAATATTTTACGCGTACAATATTATAAATAATATACATTTCGTCTTTGTAAGCAACATTTCTTGCAAGATGCTTAATGCTTAATCAACCCCTTTAAGGGAACGTTAAATTAATTTAAACAAATTTAAAAGGCCAACTCAGTCAAATTTTATTAACAAAGCACTAAACATGAAAAAAAAAATTGTCTTGATTTTACGCTGAAAGCGTTTTTGATCCAATTAAATTCGCGAAAAGGCAAGATAATAGCAATATCGATAATTTAATAAGGGACTGAGAAACAGTCGCATTTTTCTCGTTTGCTTCGAAAAACAAACAAAAAAATGGCAGAGTTCCCAACTGAAAGAGCTATTCAATGCATTCCAGAGTTCAGAGGCGCGGCCTCAGAATTACGATCGTTTTTATACCAGTGCGATTTCTTCGCTAAGAAATTGCCAGTAGAAGAATCGCATGAACCTTTAATTCAGGTAATTTTGATGAAATTGAAAGATCCGGCATCAGGGTATTTCAAACGCATTTATGCGGAAACATGGCCCGAAGTGAGAACCAATCTCGAAAGAGAATTTGGGACAAATGTTAAACTGGAAGAAATTTTTCAGAAAATCGAAACTTTGGAGCAAGGACCAAACGAATCCTTTCAAGATTACAAAGATAGGGCATTAACATTAAAAGAACACGTGGATGAATATGAAGAAAATAATGCCAAAGGCAGAGAGTCATATGCACTACGGCATTTGAGGATACATTTTTTGGGAGGTTTGAAAAATAGGAACTTGAAAAATATGGCAAAATCACAGAAAAATAACACCTTCAATGAACTAGTCAAATGTTTACAGGAAGAGTGTATCTACGAAAAACAAATTGAGGATATCGAAAAAAGACTTCAGTGTATTCACATCGCTGAAAAATCAAAATCTCAAAGGAACCGAAATAATTGGGATAATCATGTTAATCAACCCAAATATTTTAACCGGTATCAACGAAAACATCAACAAAACAATTCGTTTGATAGAAAATTCGGATCTTATAGAGATTTTCCGAATAATTTCGTTAGGTCTAATGAAAGGCCGTTCAATGGAAATCAAACTGTTTACAGGGGCACGAGTTACGAATACCAAAAAAATAATAATTTTAGCAGAAATATGAACAACAATAATTCACCGAATAGGTCAGACAATTACAACAGGAATGATAACGGAAACTACAACAGAAATTACCAAGGTGAATACAGCAATAGATACAATGACGAAAACCGCAGAGAGAATTTCAGTATCAGAGATAATTTCAACACAAGACATAAAATACTAAAATTCGGGAATCCTGGAAAGACACATGTTACAGGTTCCCAATGTTTTCACGCTGGGATAAAATTTGACCCAATCATTACAACAAAACATAAATATCCAATGTTCGGCGGAAATAACGGGGATTTCTACTGGTATATGTCAACAGCAGAAAACCCGGAGTTCTTTTGCAGATACTATTTTAACACAAGTAAAACCAAAAATTTTATGCATAAAAGTATAGCATTGAAAGTGGGAGCAAAACTGATAAACCCACTTAGTGTGGCATATACAGAGATAGACGGAGAAGAAGAAGAATCATTTGGAGACATTTGGGTCAATTTAAAAATAGGCAGAAGTAACATACCAATAAAATTTAACTTAGTTCATAATTTAGCTGTACCAGCCACGATAGGCACAGCATTCGCAAGAGATCATATCGAAAGTATAGGTGGGAGCTTCAGATTTGCAATCTTCAAAAGCTTCTCTCATCCTATAAATAAAGAATATATTGATTATATACATAGAGAAAGTAGTGTGAAAGACATTAAACGATATGTGGAAATTGAACCATACGATTTTAAAAAGGACATGGTAGGAATTACAGCGGACGAAAATATAATTGAGAGAAATAAGGAGCTTTCAAGTAAAAATAGTCATGAAATAGAATTTAATTTTCACGCAATAATGGGGAAACAAAATAAAAATAAGCAATATAATAACAGCGAATCAACCCTTTATAATATAATATCAAATAAAATAGCACTTAAAAAAATCTATTCTAGAGATAACTTATTTTTTGTCGAGATACCTACATCTAATAACCCCGCATATAGGCTGCGATGTTTACTCGATACAGGTTCATCAGTAAATCTGCTCAGATATGAAGCAGTCAAATCGCTAAGAATAGACCAAGTAAATACAAATGATACTATAACAATAGCGGGAATTGGTGGAAATACAAAAACAATGGGATCAGTTAATATAGGTTTAATCATAGGAAACATAGTATTCCCAGCAAAATTTCATTTAATGACACATTTATTAGTACCATGTATACTCGGAGGAGAGTTCCTTCAAAAACATGTAGCACAAATTGGAAGAAATTTTGAATATGCTATTTTTGAGCTTGACACTTGCAAGAAAAACTATAAAGAAGACGAGTGTAAAGATTTTACACAAGTCCATACATTTAATGGAATGGAAATAGATGACCCGTCGGAAAATGATTTTTATCATGAAGAATATAATGAAGAAGGAAGTGAATATGACGACAGAGAAATGTTGGACTTAAATTCTGACATAGACTACGATATTGTCAAATACAAAAATATTAAAATGCTTCAAGGACACGAACGATATAATAAAATCTTCGAACAGATCGAACTTGATCATTTATCACGAAGCGCTTTAGAATCAATTGAATCAATTTTAAGTAATTTTAGTGATGTGTTTTTTCTTGAGGGTGATAAACTGACCCACACAGATGCGGCAGTGCACGAAATAGAAACTTCAACGAACGTACCCATTAATAAACGGCAATACAGATTCCCAGAAGCAACAAAAAAGCAAATTAATGAAGAAATCGAAGAAATGTATAGGCAAGGTATCATCAGACCAAGTAAAAGCCCATGGAATGCACCAGTCTTGTGTATACCAAAAAGGGACTTGGATGCAGCTGGAAATAAGAAATATCGAATTGTAGTGGACTTTAGGGCTTTAAATTTGATAACTAAGCCTTTTGTATATCCAATTCCACTCATCAATGAAATCATGGATAATCTTGGAGATAGTGTATATTTTTCAACATTGGATTTAAAGTCGGGATTTTATCAAATCCCAATCGATCCAAAAGATGCCGCTAAAACAGCCTTCTCAACCCCAAAAGGACACTTTGAATTTACAAGAATGCCTATGGGATTAAGGAATAGTCCATCAACTTTTCAAAAATTAATGAATACGGTACTATACGAAATCGGAGATGTTCGAGCCGTTGTTTATCTGGATGATGTCATCATTTCAGGAAGAACAATCGAAGAACATAATGTAAACTTATATAAAGTGTTGCAAGGACTACGCAGACATAATTTAAAGTTGGAACCGGTAAAATGCAAAATTTTGAAAACAGAAATCAAATATCTTGGTCATATAATAAATCAATATGGTATCAAACCAACCAAAGAAAATGTAGAAAGTATACAATTGATGAAAAGTCCATCTACAGTGAAAGATGTTCGATCATTTTTAGGTACAATTAATTTTTATGGAAAATTCATTCCCAACATTGCAAAGTACAGGAAACCTTTGAACGATTTATTGAAGAAGAATGTAAAATTTGTATGGACGCGTGAATGTGAGGAAGCTTTCGAAATACTTAAAACATGCCTCATATCTGAACCTTTGTTAGTAAGGCCTAATTATGAGGATACTTTTGTCATCACCACAGATGCTAGCAATTACGCGATAGGAGCGGTGTTATCTAATGAGAAAACTGTCGATAGACCGATCGCCTTTGCGAGCAGGGCATTAATAGGTGCAGAAAGTAGATACCACACAATCGAGAAAGAATTATTAGCGATCGTTTGGGCGGTTGACTATTTTAGACATTTTATATTTGATCAAAAATTCATTGTTTACACAGATCACAGGCCTCTAATTTCAATTTGGCGGTTAAAGGAAACGTCACCCACATTAAAAAGACTGCGACTTAAGCTGCAAGGTCTTAAATGTGATATACGCTACAAACAAGGGAAAGAGAACATTGTTGCAGACTTTTTGTCAAGGCTACCATGCACGAAGGAAAACAAAAACGTCAACCAGATTCAACCAACAAGTTATTGTCAGGGGCAATCAAGGTTACAACGTTGTAATTGTAAAAAAGGTAACGTAAACATTAAGAATCAACAACATACGTCGGTAGAACAAGAGCAGGTAGTTGCAGTCGTTACGCGACAGCAGCAAAGAATGCAGAGGCAGACAACCCAAATAGAAATAAACAACAAGCGATCAAGCGATTCCACTGACCAATATTTGAGAACTGACCAACCTCAAAGGAACTCAGTTTTTAATGAATTAGTTAACATGGATATAAGTGACAATGGAAACACCACAAAGAAAGATGATAACCACAACTTATACAATGATTTTAAAGCAAGCGTAGAGCAATCATTAGTAAACACAGATGAACTTTTGATTTCAGGGAAATTAACTAATGACTCAGCAGATGCTACATTAGTTATATTAAATAGTAGATCAGCCTACAAGGAAATTTCAACTCTGTGTAATTTACCACATGGATTGAAGGATTATGATAAAAATGGAATTATAAATATACCAAACGAAAAGATTACAGGATTGATTATCGAGGGGAAAAATAACTCTTTGCTCAATGGTAAAAGTTTCCTAAAGAAACTCAATAGGAGCTTTATGGAAGGTCCTGACTATCTAAAGCAAGCAAAACATGTCCATATATTATCATTTCGCAAAATAAAACAGTTTGAAGTATTACAAATGATACAATTCATATCATGGAAATTTGATAAGAAAATTTCTTTGTACAATGCAGACTCTGAACGTATCCAAATAGAGGGTGAAGAAATCGAAACAATTTTACGAGAATTTCATGACGCACCCCTAGGTGGACATGTAGGAGCAAAACGTATGCGAAAGAGAGTTGGATCTCTTTTTACATGGAAAAATATGAGACGAGACATTGAAGATTATGTAAGAAAATGCGATTCGTGTCAGAAAAACAAAATTTGCAAGTCCAACAAAATACCAATGAAAATTACTACAACAGCTACAGAGCCGTTTGAAAAATTATTTATGGATATCGTTTTTTTACCCGAATCGGAATGGGGTAATAAATACGGATTAGTCGTTCAAGATGACTTAACCAGATATTTAATTGTCGCATGTATGGAAAATCAGGAAGCACAAACAGTAGCAAGAACTTTTGTCGAAAATGTGATCTGCAAATTCGGGTGTCCAAAAGAAATAGTGACAGATCAAGGTGCGAACTTCATGAGTAACCTCATGAAAAACATATGTAAAATTTTGAAAATTAAAAAAATCAACACAAGTGCATACCATCCACAGGCTAATTTAGTGGAACGTTCAAACAGAGAGTTGAAAACCTATTTACGACAATTTATTGGAGGGAATCAAAGAACATGGGACCAATTGATACCATACTTCAACTTTGAATACAATACAACGATAAACTCTTCAACAAATTACACCCCATTTGAGTTATTATATGGACGAAAGGCAAAAATTCCCACATCCATTTATAGAAAAGGTAATTCCACAATGGACTATCATGATTACGTTGGTGAAATGAAGAGTATTTTGAGCAACATTCATTATAACGCAAGAGAAAACTTGAAAATATCGAAAGAAAAGCGGAAGGTTCAATATGACAAAAATTCAAATCAATGGCAACCAATGTGGGGAGATTTAGTTTTAGTGCAATCAAACCCTATGGGGGTAGGACAAAAACTACAGAGTATGTGGCGTGGCCCATACACAGTAATGGAAATTCCTAGTGAACAAACCGTGGTAATACAGAATGGGAAGAAATTAGAAAAAATCCACGTCAATCGTATAAAGCGATACAATGATTAATCAATGAACAATGAAAAGTACGCGGAACAAATTCGTCAGTACCGACAAATAATTATTTATTTATCGATTATTATATACATAATATTTATATTATAATTAAGAACAGAGAGACACACATATTAAAATAACAATTAAAATTTGGATGTTACTCCAGGAGATGGCTATGAAAATGGAAAGAATACTGCGAGCAAATAATAAAAATATTAGTGAAAAAAAAGAAGTAATAAACTGTAGCTAATGTATAAGAGGGATACATGGAATGTTTGTGATAGAGTGCGTTAGACAAGGGAAGACGTTCCCGGAACGAATGATGTATATGGTGATGATTAAATTGAATAGTAATATAAACAAATAATAAGAATAAAAATCGAATGGATATTATTGACTAAATGATAATGACCCCGGGGTATGTATATATAAAATTAAGTATTGTTATTTGAAAATGAATTTATGGAATAACCAGAATGATAAGAGACAATTGAAAATTGTAAAGAAAAAGTATATATTAAATTTCAATTGGGATTAATAAGGAATTGAACAAAATGTTCAAAACATGCATATATGGAGATGGAAACATAAAAGCGAAGCTTCAGATAAAGTTTCAAGAAAATGAAAACAAAGGTAAAATCATATATAGTTAATAATAGTAGACAGTATTTTCTAATATAATTAGTGATGAAACCATTTCAAAGAGATACAAAAAATTTCGACCTATATGTAATGCATGAAGTAATTGAATGATTCAGCTAATAAAACAAATGTATTCATCAAAAAAGAGCAAAATATTTTGCAGTACGATTTTGAATGGATCGAAGAGCAAAGGATTGACATTACAGCACACAATATGGGTTAAATTACTGAAAAACAGTTTCAGATTCATACAATAATTTCATAAAAAAAAGAGAAAATTAACACGATGAAAAATAATACTTATGACAATGGAAAAAAAAAACGGTGAAAAACAGGATCAAAGTGGACAAGAATATTTTACCTGCAAAGCGCTTTGGACTAACTGTGCACTAGAATCTCACAGCGAGATTGAATACAAAACAATTTTGAACGGAAAATACCGTCAAAACACAGCATTAATATACTGTAAATGATCCCAGAGTCTCAAATGATGTTACGATTGACAATTTATTAAAGGCCGTTTTATTTTTTACAGACCGTTACAGATGTGGAGATGAACAATTGGACAATGGCATTCGAAATCCAGAATGCACGAGAATTTATGAATGAGTCTAACTGAAATTTAAGTTTACTTACAGATACCCTCCGTTTGCACTCAATTAGCGAAGACGAGCACTTGCAGCAATTTGGCCACGTACAAGACATTAATTGAATTGACTAAATAAAAAGTTAAACGTATGGCCAGAGGAACCTGGAACCAAGCATAGATGAATCGAATTACAGATACGTGCCGTTTTAAACCTCATTAGGAGAAAGAGAGTACTTGCTGCAATTTCATGACGTGGCCATTCAGATGCTTTGATTAATTGGTGAGTTACAACTACAGACAAAAAGAGTTAAACGAAGTAACAGAAAAAGTAGGGTAATACAATAAAAATACTAGCAAAACATGATGAAAGATATCAGAATAAGAAGTATGACACAAAGGAACAAAGTTAAGAGTAAAACAAGAAGTGTAATATCGACAATCAGATAAAAATGTTCAGTTAAAGTAATTAATTCTGAATTTGTTTGCAGAAAATAGATAGCATACTGATTATTTATTGTGTGGATGAAAATATGAAATTGAAAAAAAATAAGAGCAGCAAGCAACTAACGAAGAATATTATTAATCATATCATGTCAATGATATCAAAGTATGTAAACCAAGTTAAAAAAATATTATAGTTGATTCAAAAGATGAGTAGAAAATAATTTGAATATACCAAAGTTATAGTTTAATGAATGTTTTAGAGTGAAATTGATAAAAAAAAAATATCCAAAAGATAATTATTGGTGATACAGTGAGAAAGGGAAAATCGATTTTGGATATCCTTGGATGTACCAGGTGGCGAATCTCAGAGACGGTCAACAGCGAAGGAAGAGTCACATTCACAATCGCTAGATGACAATCGAAAGACAAATCATGCGGAAGATTGAAGATTGACGGTGTTGGGTAGGATCATCGGAAAAGTATACGGAACAGGAAGATGGAATCGAGTGGTTTATCGTGGATAACAGAATTGATCAACACGTTATACTGTATAAATGAGCAATCTTTGGCATAAGCTCATCACACAGCATCTAAAATGACAAACTAGTTCAGCAACGGTTTCGCAAACATCATCATAAAACTACAGAACATACAACGTAACGTTTGATATGACATCATTAAACATCAAACTCAAAAAAATGGCAATGAAGCACAAGCAAGTACACAACTAACGCATGGTATGGCACAAACAATAAATTGACTAGCTGCATATATAAACACAGATAGAAAACAGTCGTGGATAAAATCCAAAACAAGTTTACATCTTATAACGAAAATCATCGAAGATGTGGAATCATACTACACCATAGAGAAAGTTGAAGTTCTAATAAGCACTAAAAAAGTTTCCAACAGAAACATACATAATGACGAGATGCTATCAGTACAAGACATAGATATGAAAGACGATGAAGAGTAACCTGAATGCGGCAAACAACGAATCATAGATGGCGGGGAATGGCAGATACACCCACACCTGATATTTGATATCAACCAAATGACGAGTCAGGAACAGCTTTCAATCGCATGGATGAACGAGCAGAAACGAAGGAGCTTTTACGAAAGGTACAATTGAGGATCACCCTAAGGTTAGGAGAAATATGGCAACAAGAAAGCACGAAATTTTCAAATCGAAGATTACCAACTCAAGCTTATTGATAATATTTTTTTCAAAATGATTATCAAGCTCAGTAAGTAAGGGGGGATGCAACAACCCCAAAATTCTAACATCAATCCTTATAGTGAATTATTCGTAATGGTTCTATACAATGTTAACATTAAATATCAATTGCAACAAGAATGGTATAACTCTACTAAACGCATAATTAACGTAAGTCAGTTAGGCAAATTTTCATATCAACAAAACGCGTTTTTTTTCGAATCAAACAAACGTTGCATAAGGTGTTCCTTAGAGGCTAACATGATAAAACTTGTAGACACAGATGATTTGTCAAATGACAAAATTTAGTTAAAGTATGAACGACTGAATAAGTTTATTAATAGTACAAAGTAGTGTCTTAAGAAAGGCACAGTAGAAGTAAGAACCATAATAAGAAGATCCAGTTAAAAATTTAGCAAATATAGAATAGTTACCAGCGCATATCCTTGAGAAGAATCTCTTCGATATTATTCTCAAGCTGGTTAAGTAAGAGGGGATGCAAAGGCCTCAAAATCCAATATCAATCTGAGTAAGAAATTAACCAGTAATAGACCCCCATACGGTAGTAGAAAATACACAACTTAACAGCAGCAGTGACAATGTTGCACATTTCCAGGGTCAGTTGTTTATAAACAGTTGCTACCGCGTCGTCAGCGATGCGCGCTGGCTTAACTAGGTGCTTCGAGAAAGGTCAAAGTAAACATTTGTGAGTAAGCACCCTACATAGCCGTTCCTACCGCGAGGAGCATTAATTCTTGTTAAAAAAACAAATACCGACTTTCCAAGAGAAAAACTATCTGTCTCGCTTTATATGTACATACTGGAGAAAAACTATTGTGTAGAGTTTAAGTAACAAATTCATGTATAAAAGGTTTCGAAGAATAAAGAATCAGGGCAGTTGTTCTGATGAGTTTATTATCCGAGGTTTGCTAGGTGCGGACGAGCACAGTTCCAACCTCAGGATAACTGATTCATCAAAGAGCTTTTTCCATACAGTAGAAATGGAATTGAACTGTCTTTCATTTTACGGAGAAAGAAAGACCACGCGAGTTGTTGCTCTACGTTGGGCACTTCAACACGGGAGTGAAACATGGATGCGCAACGGAGTATGGGCGCTTCAATACCTTCGACACACATGATTGTACTACCGTTGAACTCCTTTAATACACTACGTCGATTGTGGTACTGTATTAAAGGAGTACAGCGGTACTACAACGTCTGTCGATGGTATAAAGCAAGCGAAAGTAAAGTCCAGCAGCCGCTGAACTTGTGTAGAGCGTCATTTCGTCGTAATCACCTATTTCCATTCTATCGAGTTGAAAACATCAATAATATCAATGATTTCGCCGTGGAAAAATGAATAATACCTTAGTTCAAAAGCTACAACACAAAGCATATAAAAGCACATAGGATTCACATTCACACCTATTGTTTTCAAAAACCAAAAGAAGCGTCCTAAGGGAATTCAGTTTTTTCTGCTGCATGTTGAAGAAAATCCAATGGCATTTCAATGCGTTTGGACGGTATTGAAACCCGTAGCACGAGTTTGGAATCAAGAAGCAGTGTGAAATGTTTAACAAAATTTAAACCATTTGGGATTTTTTATCAAATTCAGCGGTACATATGGAAAGGGAAATTAATTAAGATGTCATCTTTCCATTATTTTTTCAATTCCGTCGATAATGAGAGATAAAGTGTGGGTTGTCTTAGTAGGGTGAAAATCAAGATCAAATTTCAAGCGGAGCTCTTCATTTCAGCAAAAATAAAATCAAGGTACATCCTTTAACTTTGCAAACCACTTAATCAAACTTTGGACGTAAAATTGCTCAATTACGGCCGAATTGAGTTGGCATATGGCGCCATGTGTCACCGCGGTACGGTGAATGCCATGAAAATTGATGAGTTTAAAAGGCTTCCAACAAGCGCGCACATACACTCGCACGTTCCCGGATCCCAGGCGGATGTTAAACATACAAGCAAGAACGTAGAGATAAAAAAAAAAGTTGGCGTCTAACGTCACGAAAAAAATATATATATCATAATCATCACCATCGTCTTCATCGGTAACGGAGAGAAAACTTGACGCACGGAATTAAAAGTCGTTCATAGCTCATGAAACGTGTACATGTTCATGGACTGGTGATAGAAGCATTGTCCGTGTTTGCACAAGTGACGTATGTGCCATTGATGTCAAGTCATCAATATGTATTTGAGATTCGCCAAAAAACATCATTCAACATTAATCTTCAAATTGCTCGATCCTAAAAAATGTCACAAACGACAATCATGCAAGCATGAGCCGAGGAGCTGCTGGAACCATATGACCAAGTTTTACGAGCTTCCTACGATGAGGTTGAACTTAAACAACCTTCCTCTCACCTATCGAGAGTTTTTTTTTTCCGGTGGACTTTCTCGATTCCCCTAGAGTCAACATCGAACGCCAATTCTTCAATATCGTCCAATTTATTTACCCTACAGAAGACAGTCAGCCAGCCATCTAGAGGAGAGTGTGTAAGTACACCGAATTACTCATCGTCACCCGTCACATTTACGACATTAATCAGTTTTATGGCTGACTGCTGGCTGCTTGGAGCAGCTCCTCGGGCAGCAGAGCAAGCAGACGGCGACAATAAGTAACTGAAACTTCCTGAGCGCAGAAAAAAAAAATGCAATTTGTTAACAAATTTGTTCTCCACGGTGCGAAGCTTTAATAGTATCAACTCCCACCACTTTCCTGGTGGGAGTTTTTTCGTTTTGTTTTGCCTGCTCCTCATTCCAGACTTCTCAAATAGTCTACTCTCTAATGGATTTTCATGACCTAGTCTCATGACTTGATGGAAGCATAGGCCACGATAATGGGCGGGTGGTAAGTATGGACGAGAAAACAGTACAAGAGAATCCATTTAAAATATTAACAGAGAATTGTATCATAGCTCATTATCACCGGTCGGTTTGAACGTTCAGCCAGGAGTCCTTTATGAAAATTTCTCCGCCTTGCATGCTCTGGTTTGCTTTGAACGAAGAGCGAAATGTTAGGGCAGTTTTATGTATTTATGGTAAATAGACGGAAGGTAGCCCTCATAGCTCGTTTCGGTGATGAGCTTACACGCGACTTGCTTTGTGAATTCGATTGGAAATACCTATATGTACGCGTACACTGGAAAGTGCGTGATTTTTGTGCGTCCCGGTCCGCTGCGGTGCGGTGTGGTATTGATAAATTAAATATTTACAAACGAGTATCCGTGCGTGTTCCCTTGGTTTGGAATTTTAGCGTTTTTTTTTCTGCCGTTTGAACGGATCCTGCCGACAGGATCAATTTCTGCGTAGCCGTGTGTTTGTCGAGGCAAAATTTGCAGAGTCAGGCATGAATGAATCGCTGATTTATCGGCAGATCCGGGTGTGAGTTGATGTTGATATACCTTTGTATTTTTATTTTCATTTTATTTTGCGATCGTGCGATTCGTAATTTCTGATATTTTTTCTTATGAAGTACAGTGAAAGCAACTGATAAGGAATTTACAGATTTTGCTTATTTATAACCGTTGGGGCCACCGCTGTCAATAAAAAAATTCATGACCCTGCTTTTTTAAACTAATATTAATACCGCAGCTGTTTAATGGAATTTTGTATCTGGCAAAATTATTCAAAATTAAGCAGGTGCTTAAATATTGACGTGTTCATAGATCTAAACCTTATCAATCACAGAATATTAAAATTGTTAATATGATTAGATAATTTACGGCATGAAATTTTCATCTTTTTACATGATGGTATTTTCGAGCCTTAACTTGAAACAAAAATATGTTTTCATACACTAGAAAAAAATCCTCATATCGTATTTATCTGTCCCACACATGATTTTTTGCAATAAGATCAACAAATAATATCTATGAGTCGGGCACATACTTCCTATGTTAACTCATAAACAACAGTGGTCACTTACAACACATATTATTCATTTGACACATGAACTTCATGTGTATTTCCCATTTAAT
The DNA here is from genome assembly GCF_037179485.1 of Ochlerotatus camptorhynchus. NCBI lineage: Eukaryota > Metazoa > Arthropoda > Insecta > Diptera > Culicidae > Ochlerotatus > Ochlerotatus camptorhynchus. The sequence goes on along the minus strand of NW_027040724.1, from coordinate 316,864 downwards.
ATTATGATGAATTTCACACGGAAATTCTCCAATAAAAATGAGTGAATTTTTTTGGGTGTGTGTGTAGCAATTGAGAATCCTATAAGCCAGCGGTTCTCAAACTTTTTTTGATTGTGACCCACTTTCAGGAATTTTACAAGCTCGCGATCCATCTTAGGCCAAAATGATCATCAAACCTCCTAAATGGATTTAAAACGCCGAAAAAATCATTGTATTTCAATGGATTGAAACGCCAAAACAGCCCCAAAATGCAACTTATTAGAAAATCACCTCATAACGTTGTAAAAAAACGATTCGAGACCTACTTTCAACATGGGAATGAAAAAAACTTATAACCCATATATTAAAATAATCGAAACTTTTCAGATGGAAGTTGGGATTTTTTTTAGGAAAACATGTCTCGACCATCAATTGAAAATGGCCTATCAACTGTTGTAAGTAAAACTTGTAAAGCATAGCACATGCGATTGTACAATAAGGTGGCTATAAGGATTGGTCAACTTTGCAATCCTCTGTTCCACACTGCTCTTTTAATGCGCAATGAGGTTTCCAACAACTGTTGATTTATATTGAGAATACTATAAAAACAAGTTTGTAGAAGACTGTAAATCGATTCGATATTTATACAAAAAGTTACTAGCTTTTTCACTTTAGATCAAGTGTTCCACACGTTCCAAGCTCATATTTACGCCTGCAGGTAGGCGCGCTTAGCAATAGGTATAAATTAATCTAATCGATTTACAGTCTTTGACAAAGTTGTTTTGCATAGTATACCAATGTATTTCCGAGATTTGGTGAAATTTTAACACTATTTGAATGTTTGGCAAGCTGAATAGTTTCGTTTCGTTTCCCATACATTTCCCCATAAAAATTTAAATTCTCCTGCAAATCCAGATTATAACCAAATTCGATCAAATTTGACACCGTTGTTGGGGATCTTAATACACATCGGAAGAGTAGTGAGGAACATCATACAAACTTGACCCACCATATGGTCAACCAATACATTTGGCAGAATGTATGTATCAAAATCATTCCTGCATCGCCCCCTTTGAAAAGAAGTCTGTTTTAAACAACAATTAAAAATAGTTGTTTCAAACTGGAAAATACGACTAAGAACAATAAATTTAGGATGCACTAAAGAGGGTCTAGTATAACAGAGGGGAGCGGATTCAAAACAAACTGCCTTGGCGATTTCTAGCAACGCTTCCAATGCAATCAAGATAGACGCTGCTCGATTAGCCCTGGCTTTGACAGTTCGTTTAGCTCTAAACCAGCTAGTCCGTTCCTTTCTTGTACTAGACCCTCTCTAGGAAGAACCAAGGTGACTACTAGAGTGATGCAAAATTTGAAATTTTCACTCCACGATACTTAAACGATTCCAAATCGGATCCTGACTTACCTCTCAAAATTTGAACCCATTTGGTGAGAAACTGAGATGGCACAAACCATTTGAAGTTTGTATGGGAATTACTATGGTAAATCCAAGATTTTTGTTCATGTCTATCTAATAATTCACCATATCGGTCTGCTTCAAAAACTTTCAATTGTACTTGTAGGAATTTTTCCCAGCTACATTTTTGCTCAAGACTGCTTTTTGATTAAATGTAAGAATCGAAAGTTATCAATGGTTCAATGCGCTGATGTCTTATGATCATGCTCAATCAACTGCTCAGCAGGCAACATTGGTGTTTCTGAAGCGTTGAATAGGACACACAAATCATGGCTACTATGTCACACTGCAAAATACAGTGTTGCCTATAGAGCAGCTGCTTGATCATGTCATAAGTTTACCAATCTCTTAAATAATTAATAACTTTTTCCTGTCTCGTTTTACCTAGAAACGATCTTGAGCAAACTTGTAGCTGAGAAAATTTTCTATAAGAATGGCTATCGAACTGTTTTGCAGCTCAATATGGAAAAAGAATAGAAGGCAATGAACAAAAAGTTGAGATTTCCCATACTAATTTACATGTAAACTTCAAATGGCTTGTGCGAAGTCTGTTTCTAACCAAATGAGTTGTAACTTTGGGAGGCTAATCAGGACCCGATTTGAAACCTTTTAAGCACTGTGGAGCGAAAAAGTCAAAATTTGCATCAGTCTAGTGACTACATATAGGTGTTCTAATCAGGGTTGCTTCCACGCACTTGCTATTAAAAAATATTTTTCGGAATGATGCAATCATTAGATGTTATAATGCTGTGTTGCACGTGTAAGTAACAGGAAGAGGGTGTAAAGTATGTGTTTGACTCATAAAACCTGCAAATTTCGCTTTGAGCGCGTCACAATCAGCGATCTTATGATTCGTGAACGTTCACTCAGAGTGAGCGCTCACGAGTCGTAAAATCACTGATTGTGACGCACTGAAAGCAATATAGACAGATTTTATGTGTCAAACATATACTTCATGACCTCTTCTTGTAACTTACAAGTACTAATTAGCATTATAATATTTCATGATTACATAATTCGGAAAAACATTTTTTATAGCAAGTGAGTGGAAGCAACCCTGGTTCTAATGTGTCAAATTCATGATTCAGCCATGTTGGATTTTTGTATGGGACAGCGACCGAGTTTGTTTACAATTTGCACTAAAACCATGGGAAGAACTACTCTTATTGCAACGAAGGCGATCGCAGCCCCGTAACGTGGGTAGATCACCTTTTCGTGGTACGTTACGGGATGTAAGATCTACCACCGATTCCTAGTCCTGACTACTTCAAACTAGGGAAACAGGATTTTTCAGTAATCCAAGGAACACATCTTAGTCCTTGTTTCTTTTTTATGTCTTCTTGATAGTGACAAGACTCGGCTTTGTCTACCGAGGATGATCTTGAAACAAGGAAAAAAATGAGTTAGTTGTCTTCATCTATGTGATTCCTAATCTTCTATTCGTTGTTCCCTAGTTCCTGACTACTTCAAACTAGGGGAACAGGATTTTTCAGTAATCCAAGGAACACATCTTAGTCCTTGTTACTTTTTATGCCTTGTTGATAGTGACAAGACTCGGCCTTGTCTACCGAGGATGATCTTGAAACAAGGAAAAAAATGAGTTAGTTGTCTTCATCTATGTGATTCCTAATCTTCTATTCGTGTTCCCTAGTTTGAAGTGGTTAAGACTAGGGTTCTGATGCATGGTCATTATCGGTGTCATACCTTAATTTTGTTGCTAAGGAATCCAATTTTGACTGACAAAGGGGCGCGCCTTTGGAGGGTGTTTCAACACTCCGAAGGGTATAAATAGCGGGACCTTTCAATTAGAGTCGGATCCTTGCGATAAATGCAAGAGTGGCAACTGTAAAAAAATCGAATACTTCATCATTTCTCAATAGTGATGGAGTAATACGACATGCACTAAACTAAGGACACGGGATATACTACAATAGATCAATTTACTGGTCGCAGTAGTGTTTGGTCCCGAACAGAGGAAAAAAAAAGGCGATCGCAGTGTGCTGTGCTCGCGGATGGAATTGTGTTTTTCTTTTTTGTTTCGGTCGCTGTTTTATCGTTGACTTCCGTCGTTTTTTGCAAGTATTTTGGCATTTTTTTTATAAATATCTAAAGCTATACAGTAGCAAGTTAGAGCCTGTGCCTTGAATAGAACTTTTGATGTGTGCTGCTGCGAAAGAAGCATCTACGAGCAAGGGGAGGAGGACGATGCCGACCATAATGTCTTAAGACAGGATCTATAGACACATAATTTGGTGAGATCTTTCCATATTATTCTACTGACAATGGATATTCCCAATCGTGTTTTACATCATGCTTTATTAAATACCTTCTAAATATGGCCCTAAAGCTGCTTTCAATTATCTCTAGTATGATAATTTCAAGTATATTTCTTCCATAAAACCACTTGCAAGAAATGTTGCATACAATATTTGGAATATTTCATGAAATGTCTCATACATTCACACGATCTTTAATGTAAACTTGTATGATACATGACGCTCCTTTTATGTGCATCATAGTGATAGATATTCACATTATTTTTTTCAACTGTGTAGGCTATGAACCATTTTCAACCAACTTGGCCAAATTCGAGAACGGTTACTCTCAAGGAAATGATCAAAATGTGTTTTCAGATAAAATTCAGCATGCGACATTTTTATTGCAATACATTCAATTCTGTAACGCGAAAGCGTAATAACATAATTGAGTGTAATTTGATTACAATTTAATTACCGATGGTCATAGCCTACTTTGATGCCACACTTGTATTTGCGTCGAATCATTTTTTTGTTCATTAGACTTGATATCAAAGAACATAATTTTGCACTACACGGTTAGAAAAAAGTACCCTAAATTAAGTTCTTTTCACTCATCTCGGCACTATAGTGCAGGAACCCAATAGTAGGTAAAGCTGGTCAAAGTAATTTTCATTTACTTGTGTGCAGTTCGTATGGAATTTTCCACTGGTTTTTTAACCAAAAGTAAGTTAGTTGTACCCAACAGTAGGTAAATATGGTTATACTCAACGTTGGGTTCCCACACTTTACTACCTCTGTTGGGTGGTTTTACTCCTCCGTTTTTGACTACATTAGAAGGAGAAAAGGAGACAAACTAGTCAAAAGTAGGTAAAAGTGAACTTTCCGTTGGGTACTTTTTTCTTACCGTGTAGCTTTCAAACATAGGGATGTGATTTTTGAAAAGCTGACAAAATTTCCTTTTAGACAGCGCCAATTTGGAAAAAAAAAACTTCGTTTTCTGAGCACAACGATATTTTTTCGATCCCATAGACTTTTATCTCGATTTTTAAATCAAGATTTAATTCAAAATAATAACATTACTGTTTGACACTCAACCATCAAATTGACAGCTCGCTCCCATACAAAATCCTACCGAGGGGCGCTAAGATGGTGATTTTTGCGAATGTAATCGCTCTATTTAAAATTGCTAGAAGACACGGTTTTTCGAAGGAGCTGTCAAGTCCCTGGCAAGGTGACGGATAACCTTAGCTTCACGTACCCACTTGCAAATAGTAGATGTCACCACACAACATAAACAAAGGGATTGTCCTTCACCGCCGCAATGACACTTCTCTATGGGAATCCAACCTTTTGTTTCTCCATGTGTGGATGTCAAACAACAGGCAAGAATGCTATATCATAAGAGCGAATTTATTATGTTCGTGGTGAAATGAAATAATCCAAACAAATTGAAACCGATTGATGGAGGTTCATTTCAATAAAAATACTTTGCTGTCTTCTATTTTATTTTGCTCTTGAATATAATCAGCTAGAGGCTAGAAGAATATGCCAAGAACTTTGGAAGCATGAAGAATTCTATCCGCAAAAAACTTACAAAATTGATTATATTTCGCGGTGAGTAGCAGTTTTGCTGGGTGATGAGGAACATTTTGTAGATCCATTTAAAATTGAAGAAATACATACAATTAAATGAACTAAATCAAATGAGGCTCTCACAAAAAATTATTCATAATGAGCTTCTAAACCGAATAAATTGAAGTAATAATCTTTTGTTACACCCATCCGTATCATTAACGTTATTCCTCACCAAACTTGAAGCCTCAAGAAACAGATGAGCCCATAAATTTGTATGTTCTATTATTTAGTTACACAGCTATGGGCATACTGACAATGACTACACAAATACCATGAAGAACTCTTTTCAGATAACATTTAGGAAATTTGTGAGTTTGACAGAACCACCAGCACCAAATTGTCGAGGTACACTGGAAATATACTGGAGCTGTCAAGTTGCCCCCGAGTTGGGTGCCGCCAATTGGCGTTGACGGCACCGTCGAAAAATTTGCTCTTCCAGCAAATATAGACAGTTTCTTATGGGCATTTTCGGTGGTTTGAAAGGATAGTACAAAGTTCGCACAGTCTGAGCTATAGAGTCGCCGTCAACGCCAATTGAATTAGAGTGTGAGCACCGGAATGATGATTCGCGGTAGTGGTAGAAGGGCTCTTCGCAATGCGCCGTGGTATAAGCAGGGGCGGGATAGTCTGCGCCGCCGGGATGTTCTGAGGCATAACATCTCTGATCACGCCTTCCTTCGGATGGGAAGTAAAGCCGTTGGTCCACGGTTCATGAGTTGATGGGTCGATAGGTAGGGTCCAGGTGTGGGAGCTGCCTTCCTGGCACGTCGGTAGCATTCGTGCTCAGCACGGAAAACAAGATCGACGAAAAAAACAAACCAAAGGAAAAAAAAAAAAAAAGCAGGGGCGGTATGTGCAGTCAAACCGGCCTACTGAAAATCCATCAATGAGATGTAAATGTGTAAGGCTCATTGAGTTTGTCATCTCTTTCGTTCTCCCGCTGTTCAAACGGTTGAAGGAGTGTGACGTCAAACTTCGTCATCCATTTTATCAGCCGGAGAACGAAAGAGACGACAAATTTACTGGGCCTCACCGGTTTACGCCCATTGATTTTCCCTATGTGAATTTGGATCATCAAGGAAATCAAAATAATCAATTGATTTAAATCACTGAGCCAAAAACTATCTCACTCGCCTATTTAAATCATTAGCGTTCGGTTCTCCCTCGATAGAGAAAATTGTTCGGTAGCCATTTAGTTTATCCTTCAATCCTTCTACTGCTGTCTAGCTGCAGAGTCACTTGGTTGGAAGAATTTACACTCGTTCAGCAATCTTTTTGTAGGCGAGGATCGCTATTTTGATTCAGTGGTGCTCGTGCAAGTGAATGAATTTTCCCTTGTTTGCTTATTATGTCCGCGTACGCCCCACTGTGCATTGGGGAGCAGGGCGTTGTTACCATACAAATTTAATCCTCCCTAATGTGCATATTGTGATATTAAATAAATTTCAATCGAAACGGTATCAATTTAGCAAAATAAATCTATAGGTCTGTCAAAGTAAACAAGCATCAGCGTCCTTATGAATGCAGGGAATTACACTTTATTAAATTAATGAGATTTTGATGAAGGTTTAAGTGAGATTAAATTCATCCCGAAACAATGCCATGAATAATTTTGTCAATATAGCGTGAAAGCTCAGCACTGGCCGCTATTATTTGAAAATTCTTTATTCTTCCAAAAGCAGCATCCGGGTGATTCATTGCATACTTCGTGTATCATTCATTCAAAATTGATTCAGAACATTTCCATTTACGAGTTGCTGTAGGTACTCATATTTAATTAGTACTCTCATGGTTTCAATGATTACTCTGCATATACTATTGAGCTTCTAAATCCTCACCTGTACCACACAAAACATAGCCAAACTTTCCCGGTTAAGCAGTCCACTTCCCAAATGCCAGCACATTGACCTGGCCAGAAATGATGACCTTTCTTGGCTCATCATCGAGTATATGAACTCATTCAAGTGTGCTGCCACACATCAGCTGCCAGAAGTAAGAAACAACAGAATAACATTAATTTATATGTGCTTCCAAGTTGTGCCAACTTTTCAAGGAGCTAGATATATACCGTTTCGGAATCACCTTTGCCATTTGTGCGGCATAGGGTGAGTCAACATTATATGGCGGATCATAATCCCAGCAACTGTGTCAAATTAGAATTATTTCGGCTACGACCTGGAAAATGCATGGGAAATGGAATAAAACTATTTATTTGCTCGACAAAATTTCAAAAAGTTCTCAATTTTCATCAAAACTGGGACCTAGATTGAGAAAAATATACAGATCAACATCGTACAAGACCGCAAATTGATTCTACTTTTGTGCAAACATTTTTTTCTGTCGCCCTGAACCTCCGCGCATACCTACAAGCTTATATGTGGCCAGTAGGTATGCGCGGAACCCCTTGACCGTAAAAGAAAAAATAATAAATTTTTGCACAGAAGTCGAATCGATTTGCGGTCTTCCACGAAGATGTGCTGTATTATTTTCTCAATCTAAGTCCTAGGTTTCGGGTTGATTCCCACACATTTTCGCAAACAAATTATAAAACTCTCGTAAATCCAAATCGAACTAAATTGTTTCAAATTTGGTACCGTTGCTGGACACCTCAATACGAATCGAAAAAGCTATAGGGAGTAGGGGGTTGTAACGTTGACCCGCCCTAATAAACACTGTTTCTTCATCGCACGAAGGACAACATGTGTTACCAGATGCATCTTGTGTGTTTCCCCGCACGACCAATGCCATTGCTGTTGGTTGTCATTCAAAGCAAATAGTGAAACTTGTTTTTATGTCACTTGAAGGAAAGCATACAGCACATACTACGAGGCATGAGTACTGGTTTGGACCAACAACGACGAATAGGCGAGAGTGTTTGTCTTTGTGGTAGGTCGTCGTTCCTGTCTGTGATGATGGTTGGGAAGAAAATTTTCATGATGATTATTGTGGTTGCTGACTTTACTTCAGGGTCAGTGGTACACAGAACTTTGCTAGTAAGAATAGCTATCAGGGAACGTAGAAAGACACAGATTATATATTAGTACAAAGACACAATATAGTTGGGCGGAAGTTTGGGCATCACGCTGTGGGATGGTTTGACTGCTGCCCATGAAATATTAAAATAAAATCCCCACCTCTCTCCTCCCTACGGATAGATACGGACCTAAAGCTGGCGGAAACAATTCGAGTAAAGGAAATTGAAGATCTTCCGGCTTGGCCGGCACTGGAACTTCCACCCACAGTGGGGCGAAACCGGTCTTAATTGAAATTATATTTCATGAATTATTACTTTTACAATATTTTTTTTCAGATTGACTGATAGATTTTAGTCTCAAATGCAATATTTTAGGATAATCCTACAAGAACTGAATATTGTGCTTAGCAGTAAAGATGAAAATTTGTTGAAAAACTGTAAATTTTTTACCAAGGCATGACACATTGATTTTCCTAGAAATTTAATAAATATGAATATTCAATTTCAATGGCATCATTGTTTCTTATCCTTAATGATGAAAACTGTCACTTTATATCATAAAATGACCTTAAATCCGTCATATGCTTAGTTTAACTACTTTTTCTTCTTGTTCACATTTCAAGCTTATTGCTTAGCGCATATTAGCTTATTGCGTGCTCTCAACTTAGTGTTCTAAATGCACTTCCACAGTTATTAATTGAGAGCTTTCGATACCAATACCAATGCATGAATTTGTATATTGTGTAGCAAGCACAATGATACTCTATGCCCAGGGAAGTCGAGAGAAATCGAACCCACCGCCTCCGGCTTGGTAATACCGTGCCTTTACTGACTAAGCTATGAGGCCCCTACTAGTTTAACTAAGTTATTATATAACTAAATCTCTATTTAAAATTGAATATAATGTAAAGACATCTATTCCCCAATTGCGTCAATATGGGGCTTGTACTGCCTGAAAGGGTTTTTTTTTTAAATATTCGTTCCACATTTTGCTCAAGTTTTGCCTCTGTGATAAATTGATAATTTTATGAAGATCGATTTTTACGGTTACATTTAGGTTCCACCTAAATGTCATTTAGGTTGGTCTTGATCTAGAGTGCTTAAAATGTAAATGAATATTAAAATGACCTGAGAAATATATCACTATTGTTTTCAACTTTACATGATATTTGCTATGAAAATTACTTTAAAATTATTAGAACCACCCTAGAATATTAAATTTTTAAATACTTGAAAAAAACGCAAAATGTGAATTCCGGAGCATCAAATGACTTAAGGGGAGGTTCGCCGCTCCAAAAAAAAACTTATTACGTTTTGAAATTTTCTAAAAAATTTGAAAAAAAAATTATCACAAATCTAAAATTCTAATTTTTCAAAGAAAAATCACGTGCAAAAACATTTTTTATAAGTTATTATGGCATAAAGTTGGGCTCAAAAAACCACAAAACATCGACTTTTCGGTTTTTCTGAGAGTCCAATTTTTTCATGATTAGAGAGAGAAAAAATATGTTTACATGTAATTTTTGAAAAAAATCAAAGGAAGAAACTAATTTTCTTGGATTTTTGATAATTTTTCCCAATATTTTTAGAAACATAAAAACGAACAGAAAATATTTTTTTTTATTTTGAAACCGGTAAGCTTCCCCTTAAGAAGTATGTTGATTACGATTAAAAAAATATATTACGTCCAGTTTTTGTATGGAGTGTTGGCCCACTGTGCCGCCTGCTCCCCACACGAAAGGCAACAAGTTTCCAATTCAAATCAGTTTTTCTGAGAATCGACTGTTTGCGTGTCCGCTGGAGGATGATAAGAGTATAAAAATTGAACCGAATGGCCTCAAATAATGTCAGCGGCTAAATTGTTGTCTCCCTTTCACGGAAAGAGTGCTCCAACTTTTGCTTATATTCTAGTTTAACTTGTTTTGACAGTTTAACGGCAAAACAACGGTAAAGCAATTACAAAAGTAATGAATACAACAATGCACAGCTCAACAAAAAAGCGGAACGTAATTTGAATGTTCGCTTCTCGGGTATGAGTTGGAAAATTCCTCAGTTTGAGCAAAAAATATAAGAGCAAAGTTTTTCTGCGTATGACGCCGATGCCACGATGGTGATGGTGGCGAATGAGGCAAAATATGCGAACTAAAAGTTGAAGTTTGAGTTTTTTCACTCCTGCCATCAGAGGACCCTAGAGGAATGCCAAGCACATCAGCCAGAACGTTTTTACGATTACTGAGTTGCGAGATAAAAGTGCGTTTATATTGAATGAAAGCACATGCATGTTGAAGCACTCTGGCGAGATGCCTATACTCAAAGGAAGGATAAAATCGAATGACAACTTTAAATTAATTCCGCCTCGGTTGAGCTTTCGTCTTCCACCGCATTGTTTGATGTGGCATGTGACGATGCTCAGTCTAAGCGGCTTTGTGAAGCTAACGGGGTTATACTATTTTTTTTCCTGTATCGTTAGACGAGCGTCAATTTTGACATAAATTTGAGTCATAACAGACGCGAAATATAGCTCAATCAAACGTACTTTTCGTCGAGCAACGAACTTTTCAGTCTCGGAGCACTTACCTAATATTACATGACATGTTTATTTGCGTCTCATCTTTCATGTCAAAGACGGATTCCGTCACGTGTAAAATTAGTTATTTCTAAGTGTGTGGCCTGGAAACCCGGCTTAGATTTTCGGTTCGGTCTATAGAAAATCTCAAGAATTGGGAATGTTCTTCTTCTTCTTCTTCGCATTTCAAGCTTATTGCATATCGCATTTCAAGCTTATTGCATATCGCATATTAGCTTATTGCGTGCTCTCAACTTAGTGTTCTAGATGCACTTCCACAGTTATTAATTGAGAGCTTTCGATGCCTGTACCATTATTGCTATAGTATAATTGTGTGGCAAGTCCAATCATACTTCTATGCCCAGGGAAGTCGAGAAATTTTCCAACCCGAAAAATTCCTAGACCGGACCGGGAATTGAACCCAGCCACCTCCAGCATGGTCTTGCTTTGTAGCTGCGCCTTTATCGACTGAGCTAAGGGAGGCCCCTTAAATGGGAATGTACTTCTCTGATAATAGAGTAGCATTGTTCATTCCACACAATACACAAAGTCCAGCATTGGTTAGCATAGAATGCTCTCAATTGATAAATATGGGTGTGCTTAAAGAAACACTAAGCTTAGGAACCGAAAAGTCTGGAAGTATAAAATGATGTTCTTTAGTGGAAATAAAACTGTTTGAACAGTCTCTGGTCATTGAGAAATTAGACACTAGTGGCACGATTTTTAGGAAGTTCATCCAGCTTCTTGGTTTTGCCAATGACATCGACAACATGGCACGGAACCTTGAGCCCCTAAAGGATTAGACTTGCCATCAACGCATCGAAGACGAAATACATGAGAGGAAGAGGTTCTAGGGAAGACAATGAAGCCTCCCACCCCGAGTTCAGATTGACGGTGACGAAATCAAGGTGGTTGACAAGTTTGCGTATTTGGGCTCACCGAAAATGAGGAATTCAAAGACACATTCTGCCTGGGAATCATGCCTATACAGTAAGATTATATAAAAGATATCTGTGAAATTTTACCGAAATCTCAACAGCTGAAGGTTCGGTAAAAAATTTAACAATTTTCCTATAAATTTTTACAGATATCTGTGAAAAATTCACAGATATTTGTGAAAAATTGCAGGAAGTCTGCGAAACTATTAACCGAACGTTCAGCTGTTGAGATTTAGGTAAAATTTGACAAATTTCTGTAAAAATTGCTAAGTGTGTACTTTAGACTCCGGATGACGCTTCGGTCGAATAAAATTCGCCACTGTACGAAGTGGACTATCTACAAGATGCTGATTACACCGGTGGTTTTCTACGGTCTGAAAATCGATTTCTACTGCAATTTTGAAATTTAGATGGTGGCCTCCCGACAGTAAGTGCGTTATTGAAACAATGCAATACGGATCACCATGAAATTGGATTGAAGAGCAGCAGGTGAACATTGGCTTAACTAGTAGATGCTGGGAATCAACGCAATACTACACCGTTCGAAAAAATCCATGTAAATTACTCCGAACTATAGCGCGTTCGTTTACCACTACAGACAAACAGCCGTAATTCTTGAAATAAATGCTCCTTTTTAATATCGGCACCGAACTCACTAACGACACATCGTGACATTTTTCTTGATTGCCAATGTCGCAAACAATGTTGCATACAAGCTCAAGAGAGTGTATAGAAACGACAAAGTGATCCGATGACTGCGCTGTGGTAGGAGACTTGTGAAACCAATACTGAGCTAAGCTTAGAATACGCGACAGTTAAAGTTCAAGTTATCTGTGTGGTATCCACGAAATGGGATCGAATAAAATTCAAAAATCAATGTATGCCACCATTTTGGAGTTCAAGATGGCTGACTCAAATTCATGATTGCAGCCTCTGGACAGCAAATACGCATTGCAATGCAAATATTCATGGAATGGGCTCGTCTAGTACAAGCTTAGGATCGATTTCTACCGCTATAGAGCAGTTTCAGGCCATAAAAAAATGTCAGACATGACCTCATCCTTTCCTGAAACTTTTCACAATTGTTTGTTATGGACAATCATTCACATGTGTGCTACAATTTCACCCATTTTGAATCTTCGTTTAATAAATCAAAAAGTCACTACAAATCGTAATGACGTCGGAGAAGGAAAAAATGTTATAATGAAAAAATTAAATCTTTCAAGAAAAAATGTACACGGTTAAAAAATAGTTTTTTTTTTCTTCGGTTCGGGACCTAACACCACTGCGACCAGTGATTTGATCTATTGAAGTATATCCCGTGTCCTTAGTTTAGTGCATATCGTATTACCCTAGCAGCACACTTGTCATTGAACAATTGTGTTTACTTGTGTGCAACTTATTCTAGTCAATTATCAAGTTGCAGGAACTTATTTCGATGGAAGTGTGCTGCTTGGGTACTCCATCACTATTGAGAAATGATGAAGTATTCGATTTTTTTACAGTTGCCACTCTTGCATTTATCGCAAGGATCCGAATCTAATTGAAAGGTCCCGCTATTTATACCCTTCGGAGTGTTGGAACACCCTCCAAAGGCGCACCCCTTTGTCAGTCAAAATCGGATAAAATAAAATTAAGAAATGGCACCGATAATGACCATGCATCAGAACTCTGGTCTTAACCACTTCAAACTAGGGAACAACGAATAGAAGATTAGGAATCACATAGCTGAAGACTAACTAACTCATTTTTTCCTAGTTTCAAGATCATCCTCGGTGAACAAAGCCGAGTCTTGTCACTACCAACAAGGCATAAAAAGTAACAAGGACTAAGATGCGTTCCTTGGATTACTGAAAAATCTTGTTCCCCTAGTTTGAAGTAGTCAGGACTAGGAATCGGTGGTAGATCTTACATCCCGTAACGTACCACGAAAAGGTGATCTACCCACGTTATGGGGCAGTTATTTCCACTCATTCACTCACTCATTGAACAGGTTTTCACAAATCCTCTTCTAAACTAAAAGTACAAAATATCATCATCATAACGAGCATAACGGGTGCCAAAGATGTATGAATGGGCACCAAATTCACCAAATAATATTCAGTAGCCAAAATATTGCCAAATGATTTTATGATAGAACAGTCAAAAATATCCCTTTCTTTTCCTAGTAGGGTTAACTACCCCATTTCCGGCCTATTAAGCCAAACCAGCACTTAGTCTTTCTTAATCTAGCGCATTTTAGCACCAAACGGAATGTCATTATTACTGATGGCTTCCAAATTAATTTACCTTTCCGTACGTACCAAAAGATTTGATAAAGAGAAACCAATCGTTGAGATATTGTCAAAAGGCCAACACTGCTTCTTGACGCCAAACTCGGCCTACGGATTCTAAACTCGGCCTAACGCAATTGAATTCACTTCGGCCTATCGGATGAAGATAAAAATCGATTCGGTCGGATCGCTTTTTTTTTGTTTTCGGGAATAATGGGTGCAAATCTTCATTTCACGCGTTCTCATTGACTTCGTTCGGTAGCTTATTAACTAAAGTATCGTACCAAACGCATAATTGACTTGTTAACTCTGAAATCATGAATTTATTTGAAGTTTTCTGCTAGATATGCCCAAAATGGGCGATTAGACCAAAGTAGTTCTCTACCCTACACCTTTCTAGCGACACGAGAAGGGGGCGGCAAATGTGATAACCCAACACAGAAAAATAGAACCTACCTCTGTATATGGCAATATGCTTTATTGGTTTGCGACATGAAAGCCTATTTCCTAAAATGGTGGTGTAACAGTAATAATATTAATAGCAAATCACGGCTCGACATGGCACACGGAACCATTCCACCGCCGCCGCCGTCGTCGTCGTCGTTCGTGAGCCGTGGTGGATACACCCAACCGCCGACTATAAAAAGGTACCTACCATCGCACAAGTACCGCGTGACGTCGTCGTCGACGATGTGGACGGGAAATGCAGAAGGGTGGCATTGCTGATGAAGATGGAAGGATATACTGTATATATGAATGTTCCTACCACGCTTGGCCATCGTCACCACCACCTATGTCCTTTGATGGCAGACATTGAGAGAGTGACGAAATGTGGGCCGGAAAATGTTTGGTTGTTACCAGTGTTGTGTACACATAAACGGCACCGGAACGGAAAGGGGTGGTTGCATGTGGTTCCCTCTTCACTCGTTCTCGGGTGGTTGGTGGTGTTGGTGGTGGTGAAGAGAAAGAGGATTGTTTATGCTTGTTTTACGTTTAAAAATTAGCAGGATTCATAAGTCTGCCGGTCTTGGTTTCTGTCTGGGTACGTCGTCGTCGTCGTCATCATCGAGTGTGGCTTGCGGTTTGCAATATAGTCAGGAAACTTGGGTTTCCCTTTCAGAATCACGAAGAAAATTTCTTCTCTATAAGGAGAAAGTTAGTTAACGAAGCGTATTTTCTTTCCGTTAGGCACATAATTGCTTTCAAAATGTTTTCTGTCAATGTAACGACTTATGGGTAGTTCATCCTTCAGCTGTAACGTCTGGAAGTGGTTTGATTTATACTTCTAAACTATCATAGCACACCAGTAGACGAATTCTTATTAATGTCAGCAAGTTCACACTTCTCAAGGTTGAGCGAAGTAGGAGAATTTCATTCTCTTGTTAATTGCTGTAAACTTCTTGCCTTATGATTGTGCGTCACTGAGATATTTAATTATAACTTTTCTCACTGTACCCTTTATTGGGAGCAAAGGCTGGCAGGGGTTGATGAGGATTAAAAGGAACAAGGACAAACTGTCTTGTTTTGATTTGATTATGTTCCACTTTGTCCGGATGTTTTGTTCGGTTACTTTTCAAAATTCAGTTAGTTTTGAGCGATCTGGGCAATGCGGTGTTTTGCTTAACTTTGGCCATCGTTTGAATTTACAGTATTTGAATTTCAATTCAGTACTCTCCCGTTAATCCCATATTGTTCAACATTTCTTTGTTCGGGCAGTCAATTGTTAATTTGGAAATCAAAAGCCTACACATACGGCGATCAGTTTTAAGCAATGTGGCATTACAGGGGAGCTATCAAGTCTCATTGTGCTTACTACACAATTACAAACATTGAAGTTTTTACATTGTTAGAAAAGCTGCATAGGTACTCAAGAAACACAAAGTTAGTAATTTCAAGCAGAAACGCACATAGCTAAGCAAATTGCGAAAACCGTCAATGATGTTTACTGTTGGGAAATGTTTTAACATATGCTGCATGAAAAATGTCCCAAAATTTTAGTTTTTCTAACCAAATTGCCAATTCAGAGAAAATTTGTCATTGGATTTGACAACCGAACGTCCGCAGCATGCTGTTAACCAGACGCAGGATGGCAAGTGTTCTCTAAATTTGCAACACATGGTTAGAGATCAGCGGAAGTTTTCAAAGAGCATCCATTTGCATAAGATTCAAAAAGCAAGCGATGTTTTGTTCAAATCTATGCATTTTTTCAATCTCAAAATGCTTGATTCATTTCATGGATTTAATCATGGATCCAAACAAGGATTCGAATCTATTACAAACTAGATTGAAAACTGTTTGACTTCAACAAACAGTCTCGACGCATTTCTTTTGTAGTATTTTTCTAAATCTAAAGAACCTCTATTTCGAAATTCCATATCAAATTGATAGTATTTGTTCAAAGAATATTCATTGGCTTTTGTTGGATAGTATAATTAAAGGGTGATACGGTCAAAATTTGGTCAATATCAACTTGACGTATTTCTTTCAATTTTGCATTTAAAAAACCTGAACACCCCTCATTTTGAAGGTGTGTGTGTGTAGAATGTTGCTCCTATTTTGATTTTGGAATTCACTCTTCAGTTGTCAAAATGCCGTCCAAGCAAGAAGAGCAGCGTATCAAAATTTTGCTCGCGCATCGCGAAAATCCGAGCTACTCGCACGCAAAGTTGGCAAAATCGCTAAAAGTTGCCAAATCAACCGTTACAAATGTAATTAAAGTGTTTGGGGAACGTTTGTCGACAGCCAGGAAGTCTGGATCGGGGGGAAATCGAAAACCGGAAGCCGCTGAGACGACAAAGAGAGTTGCCGGTAGTTTCAAGCGAAACCCTAACCTCTCTCTCCGAGATGCCGCAAATAAGCTGGGTATATCGTCTACAACCGTGCATCGAGCCAAAAAACGAGCCGGACTATCGACTTACAAGAAGGTAGTGACTCCAAATCGCGATGATAAACAAAATACGACGGCCAAAGCGCGATCCCGGAGGCTGTACACGACGATGCTGACGAAGTTTGACTGCGTGGTAATGGACGACGAAACCTACGTCAAAGCCGACTACAAGCAGCTTCCGGGACAGGAGTTTTATACGGCAAAAGGAAGGGGAAAGGTAGCAGATGTTTTCAAGCACATGAAACTGTCAAAGTTCGCAAAGAAATATCTGGTTTGGCAAGCCATCTGTACCTGTGGCTTGAAAAGCAGCATTTTCATAGCTTCCGGGACTGTCAACCAAGAAATTTACGTGAAAGAGTATTTGAATAAACGTCTGCTGCCTTTCCTGAAGAAACACGGTTGTTCCGTACTGTTTTGGCCGGATTTGGCATCTTGCCATTACGGTAAAAAGGCCATGGAGTGGTACGCCGCCAACAACGTGCAGGTGGTTCCCAAGGACAAGAACCCTCCCAACACGCCAGAGCTCCGCCCAATTGAGAAATACTGGGCTATTGTCAAGCGGAACCTAAAGAAGACCAAAAAAACTGCTAAGGGCGAGCAGCAGTTCAAGGCAAACTGGCTTTCTGCGGCGAAGAAGGTGGACAAGGTGGCTGTACAAAATCTGATGGCAGGGGTCAAGCGTAAGGCCCGGCAATTCGGATTTGGAAAAGCGGAAGCCTAACTGAATATTTTTCCTGAATTTTATACTAATTGAACTTGAAAAAGAAATTTAATTTGATTTTTTAAATAAACGATTTCACCGATTTACACCCGTTTTCCCTTGACCAAATTTTGACCGTATCACCCTTTATACAAAAGGTAGGAACGAGTTAAGGAAAAAAAAAGAACAACATTGAATAAAGCGGCATTGTAAACATCGGACAGGTTTTCTAGGGAGTAATACCGTTGACAGACATGATTGTAGTGCAACAATCCCAAATCTGAACATCAATCCTTATAGGGAATGAATCGTAGTGGTTCTATATAGTGTTTCAATATAATTTCAATGGCAACACACAATTAAAGTAGGTCAGTTTACCAAATGTTCATATCAGCAAAACTCGTTCTTTCGAATCAAACAAACAAACGGTTGCACAACGTGTCCATTAGAGGCTCACCTACTCAGAGACAACGATTATATTTCAAAACATAACTGCATCGGTATTACGAATTCATCAACATGATAGAACATTTATTAACAGTACAGAGTTGCGCTTTAAGAAAAGCCTTTCAGATCAGTAGGATTTAGAACCATAATAGGAAGATCCAGTAAAAAAATTTGAAAATAGAGAGTAGTTACCAGCGCATATCCTTGAGAAGAATCTCTTCGACATTATTCTCAAGCTGGTTAAGTATGAGGTAGGTAGGAGAAAATACTCTCTCGACAATTTAACAGCAGCAGTGACAAATTCACACATTTCAGGGTCATTTGTTTATAAACAGTTGCTACCGCGTCGTCTGCGATGCGCGCTAACTTAATTGAAAGCTTCGAGAAAGCTTAAAGCAAACAAAACATCGTACATGCATCCGTTCACCGACTTTCCATGAGATAAGTCTATATGCTATCTTAATCCATCTATCTCGCTTTATACATTACTGGAGAATAACTATTGTGTAGAGTTTAAGCAACCCATTCACGTATAAAAGGTTTTGAAGAATTAAGAATTGGCGCAGCTGTTCTGATGAGGAACTTTATTTGAGGAGCTCTAACCTTAGAATAAATGATCATCTAGAGAGAGCTAATTTCTTAATTCAACTTCGACTTTCACTATTGATTTTCTGTGAATAAAAGTCTGCTCGAGTGAAACGTGGATGTCCATCGTTTGGGGATTTCAATAGTACCATTGAGTATAGCCGAAGACTACAAATCAAGAAGACTTACAACTGTTCCCTTCTTCCATGCAAATGTCAAACGTCACTGATAACAGCGCCTCTGTCAATCAAAGGTGGAACTTTGAAGCACAAGTGTTAGTGAGACTGCTCATAAACAGTGACTGTGTGTGAGACCTAATTCGGTGACATTAAAAAAAAATAATCATAACACTGTATTCGTTGTTGTTGCAATTTGTATCATAATCCCAGCAAGCCGGTAGTTTTTCAACTCCAAACCGAAAAACTTGTCATGGTGGATCAAGTAAAGGATTGAAACTCGGATCGATACCTTTGAAAGTAACTTTTACTTGTGAACGGGGATCCGAAATATTGTTTATTTTGCCTGTTGGAAGCAATAAATTATAAGGAATTGGAAGCTTCCATCACTATTGAGTGAACTACCGTCATTTAGCAGCTGGTGAAAATTCGAGGATTCAAAAAGAAGAAAGATCCAGTACCTACATCACGATACCACGGAAGGCGTAGCAAGATCTAATGTCGGAGAAAATGAATATGAAAGATTGAAGGACTGCAGTCCCAAACGGTACGTATGGATAAAGAATATATTTCCATTTTAGATGTTGTCAGAACATGAAACCACCGGATAGTGATCCTCTGTATGCTCGTTTGCGTTGCGTTGACGTAAATTTGACAGTTAGACAATAGATTTAGCTGTCATTTTGCCGCAACGCATCCGATCCGGATCTAATGTGCGTGGGCCTTTACTGCTACACCAACCGTTCCATCATTCAACATATAATGTTGGAGGACCATCTTGGCAAAATCTCAAATAGTTCAACAAATTATTTGTACTCTCCTGCCTTTTTGCACTTCCAACTAACACAATAAGAAATTATAATTACGAATCATAACATTAACTACACAGAAAAAGGAAAATCCTTTCTTTTCTCAGAAAAAGAAAGCTAACGCTTCACGCACCGGTCATCTTCTTGGAGGAGGAGAAGCACAGCTTCATAATAAACGGAAATTTTGTGCATTTGTGATCGATCGCGCTGTGGTTGCACTTCATGATGGCGTTCACCGCCAGGGCTACGCTCGGGAACTCGACCAATCCGGAGGAGGAACTTTCCGATTTCAGCAGGAACATTCGCACTTGCGACGGGTGGCAGTCCTTGGTGGTGAATGCAGTCAGCAGCAGGGCATCGGACGGCATACGGGTGGGGTATTGAATAAGTGGAGAATACGATTTTTGCTGGCCTGGGAAGTAATTGTCCGGCAGAGTGTACGTTCGTCTGCGATGGCGTCTCCCATCTAGACCATGGCGGTACCCTCTTTGGTCTTCAGGAACTTTATTCCGACATTTCCATACAGGTGATACAAATTGAATAGCTTATCGGTGATGAAAATCAAAACAAAAACAAGAGCTGTTAAAATACCGGGTTGCCAAGCAAGACATTATTCACAAGCAAACAAAAGTCAGTTCAATGACTTCTTGGCACTGCCGATACAGCTGCAGCACACTGAGGTACACTGAGGTACACTGAGAAAAATGTTGGCGCAAATTAAGTGTGTAGAGTGACCACCCCTTGCACACACCATCATACACGGGTTCCACTTTTGCTCAGAAGAGGCGTTGCCGTTACTGTTTCCTGATTTTTGGAAGAGTTGCCAGTCTTCTTGATTTGTAGTCTTTGGTATAACGGTACTACAATCATGTATATCGATGGTTTAAGCTTCACGATTACAATGAGATCAACTGATTCACTTTTTAACATGTCCTGTGATAGGCTTTAAGAGAAGCGTGAAGGTTACTATACTGCAGTTCTAGTAGCATTGAACTCGCCAAAAAAAAACTCGCTCTTCTAACAGATATAACATTGTGATTACTGGTAACGAATTACCTAGACTAGCAGATTTTTTTAGCAATGATTTCTACTGGGAAAACTGTACTATATGGTGAGATATATCAAGAATATAGGAAACTCATCAAAAATGATCAGCGTGTAGATTTTCTTTTTCATCGAAAATTTTTTCAAAATTCCTTATACCTTAACAATCCCACCCCGTGGAATTGACCAGCTAGGTGTATTTGATCACTTAAGCTTTTCATTATTACTGTTTAATTATAATACATTTTATATTGCATGATATAGAAGTAGAATGTATGCTTACATCCTTGAACAACAAATATGTACACATTAAGAAAAATAAAGAGAAATGTCAGTGATCAAATACACCCCTGATCAATTTTACTTTTTTATATCTAGACCTGAGTTCTCATTCACATTTACAATTCAAAGGTGACTAAAGTCCTAGTGATGTAGCGGTCCATCCGTCACCTCATTAGAAGGCATTTGGGATTTATCACTGCGTCTTAGGTGGAAGCAACCATGCACCGAGTTTTAGTTGGCGCAACATTGTAAACCACGTCAAATCTTAATAGAAGTTGGATCAGCAAAAAAGTAAAAGAGTATATGGAAGCGATACAAGCTCCAATGACCGAGAACTGTCTTGGCCACGCCTATGCAATTGGTGAGGATAGGAAGGATTGTTTAGTTGAATACTTACTTTAGAGAGATGCAGAGAACTCTACGACGCCTTGAATGCTGTCTAATGGTTTCCATTAATATATTTAGAGCAATTTATATTGATAAATTGGCAAACAGATTTCGCTGGAAAGTAACATCCTAATGCATGAAAAAAACCAATATGATCTTAAATGACACCAGCTTCACTAAATAACCAGTGATGCTGTCAAAACAATCTTCTGCAATCAAGGATTACAAGAAAACCGATGCACGAGATGATCCGAAAACAAATGAATCCAAGATATAGGCAATGCATTAAGTTCACATGTACACTAGCGTCACGTAGGGAGGTAATAGGTCTGTTCCCGTACTTGTTTTTCTGTAAGATTCTGTACAGCAAAAAGCAAAATAATGTTCCCGTACTTGCTACACAATATTATTTTCTTACAGAAACTAACTGAAATCTTCAGCAACCTACAGCATAATCGAGACTAGAACAGACCTAATTTTGAGCTAATCTGTCCACCATCTATGGAATTCAGGTAGCCAATAATCAAAAATAATTTTCGCAGAATCGTGATCTGTGTTTGTTCAATAAAAGGTTACTCAACGAAGATGCAGTTCTCTAAGCGATGTAGGGGAAAGTGGGGCAGTTCGGCTACCAATCACTAATACAGTGGCAAATTCGACGGATTTTAAACCAAATTGACATCATGACTACGCATTGAATACAAAAAGTTAACTTTTGAATTTTTTTAAAGAGGATTTAAAAAATGTTCGTTTTATAACCGAAATAAAACCATTTGGGTAAAATGAGCACCCTATCCGTGTGTTTTAAGCGCCTTTGTAATTAACAGTTTAAGCATAAAAAGATTAAAAATAATCGATTATTTTTTGTAGAATAAATTAAATTTAAGAAAACTGTATATTTTCAGTTATCTGAATGACAGATTTTTTCCAAAACAGCTGCTTTAAAACGTGATTTTATACAAAACAGTCATATTTATGAAAGGAATAATGCAAAATTAAATAATTTTAGAAGAAAATGTCCCGAATGGACTTAAGTAATGTTTTAATAAGAAAAACTTTAATATTTATTTAAAACTAGAAAAACATCACTTAATTAAGATGCATCAGTTGATTATGGTAATTTTAATACTATTACTTACTTGGAATTAGTCCAAGAAGCATTTTCCTCGTGTTTGTGCTGAATTAATGTTCATATTTCAAGATCCATGGTCTATAACTATGAAACTCAATTATCAATTTTGATTAAATTTTCACCACTTAGTCGTAAATGTATAATAAACAAACTTGTAACAAGATTCTGGCTCCGACCACTAAGGACGCAATGTAGATTAAAACCTGCGTCCAGCTTTACTTTTACCAGGCTTCTAAAAATTATATTAAAAAATACCTTCCAAAGACGACATAACAGAATCTGTTAATGCGATGAAACATTAAAAATGTTGTATGCTTTTTATGCAGGTCTGTAAAATAATCTTATATTTTCCGGTTGGGTGTATAAATAAATAATTAGATAGGTGACCAGTCAAGTTTTCATAAATCTATCTATCTGTAGTAAAGAAATACTCGTTCTTTTTAGTAGGAATACATCCGATCTCCCCTCTATCTCACATATGAAGCCCTTGCTTTTAAAGCCATCGTAATTATTTTTCTGGTAATGGAAATGAACACTGATGGGATTTCCTGTACAACGTCCATGTTTTTGGAGTTGGTTGGAAATGCTAACATGAAGCTTTAGTGTGATGATTTATTAGCTAGAGAATGATCTTTAGAAGAGGGTAGGTGGATAGTTCCGTTAGAGCAGTATGAAAATTGAATAGAAGTTGAAAATGAGCGAAGGGCCATTAATGCGACAGTTTTTCAAGAGAGACGCACATTTTTGCCTAACCCGTACGATGTACGCGGGGACTTGAAGTATGTCTCCAAGTCCACAGGCAAAAATGTGCGTCCCTCTTTTTGCTCATAAACTGACTGCGGCTGTGGAATAGTTCTAGTGACGTTTTCATCACTACCTAAAGCCCCACGTTGCGAGAGCATTTCCAGTCGATGGTGTGTTATAATGCAGTTCTTCTTTACCCAACTATTGTGTTGCTCCTCTCGTCATGACCAACGTGATCATCTCAGAGAGAAAGCATGTTTTTGTTCCAAATGATATATTTCATATGTCCGTAGACATTTTCTAGACATCAACAATAAGTCACGGTCGGGTCACAGCCAAAAAGTGCACATCAATTGTACATTGCCATGAAAATACGGTATCTCCCTTTAATTCAACTATGCGTTCTTCATTGCGCAGTTCTGAAATGAATTTCAAGCAACGCGCTTACAAACAAAGTTTTCATTTTGCGACTACACCGTTGTTCCTTAGAGTGGCTGAAATGCTACCAAAGCCTTGAAAAAAAATCGCTTAATAAATTATTCAAAACACGTACCAGTTTACACAGCGATAGCTCTGTTTTTTTTTTTTTAAACTAGAGGATCAAAGCGACTGGTAAGCGAAAACCGTAGAATACTCAACATAAATTGCTGCTAAAGAAAGATTAAAAAAGCTTCCTCAAGTTTTGATGAGCTTTAAAGGTTTTTGAAAAAAATGTTTTATTCTGAAAATATTGTGAACTGATATGGGGTAGGTTTTTTTACATTGGAGTTTTGAGAGATAAGAGATTCTAGAGCATATTTAAAAAAAAGCTTGCTTACATATGAAATATCGAACTTTTTTGACTTGCTCGTCGCTACACTCCTCTAATTAAAAAAAAAAAAAAACAACGAGCGAAATAATCCAAATTTTATGTTTTTTCGGGTAAAAATATAGTTTAATTTCATCTATTCATATAAGTCTTATATTTACTAATGTGTGTGCTAAAGCAAATTAAGAACTGAACAACATATTTTCTGAGAAATATTCAGCATATTCGAACCCAGGATTTCAATTTGAAATATATGGTGCCTTCCTGTTTTTGGCAACGCATGATTTTTTGTTTTCTTTACTTTCTAAACAAATAAAACTAAAGGATTGACGATCTCCATGTTTGATTAGACTGGATCCTGAATTCTTTGGAGATCCTCTCTACTTGATATTTCATGATACATTGTCCAGAAAGTTCTAGCACAAATTGTAGAAAATAAATACTTGATGAGGTAGTGTTGCCAAAAACGGGAAGGCACTGTATTTTCAAATATCATGACAAACCTCGTCCAAATGTAATTTTCAATGCGGTTCCTAAACAAACTTAAAAAATAACCTCTGCTCTCTAGACCCCCTCACAACTCAGCCTTTTCTACAAAACAACAGAGAGAAAAGGTGCAAAGTTAAATTCCATTTTCACCCAGCTCATTTCAAAATCAAGTATCGTTCTCGTTCGCAACCATCGTCATCTCTAAGCGACGATCGGCGAGCTGGGAACTGTTTAGTTTCTACTCTAAATAACCCTCTACGTAGCTTCGGGGTTGGGTATACAATAATAGAAAGCAGGACAAAGCAAAAGAGCACCAACAGTCCTTCCCCCGCACCCCCTGACACTACTGTCCGAAATGTCTTTTTCCACGCAAAAGGACGAATCCCATCAGTTCATTTTTTTTTTTAGATGCCATTCTGTACACCGGAGGCTTTTAGTACCAGCACCGGCATCGTCAGCCAGTAGTGGCATGCCTTCGTGGAAACTGTAATCAACTGGAACGGTTTGTTAGTTTATCAAATAGCAACGTGTAGCGAGTACGAAATAAGCACTAATTAAATCCGAAGCTACAATTACCCCTTTCATCGTCGATACCGATTTTCACCCTCGACTACTCCGAAATTATCGCCCACTGCTGTAGGAAGTGCTGCGGCCATGCTTAGCGTGCGTTGGGATGGCGAGTGATGTGCCCTTCGGGGCGGGTGTTAATTCCGAATAGAAATAAGAATTATAAATGTTGGGCAACCGAAACGCGGAGGTACAATGAAACGCAATTATACGTGTTGGCCCCTCCGGGAGGCAGAAGGATCAAGTAGAAGGAAATTAAATGCTGATGGATGAAAAATCGTAATAAATTTGGAGGTTATAATTGATTTTTCGCAGAAAATATGACAGCGTAAATCATTTGATGGTGTGAACTGTTTACTCATAATAGAATTATAAATCAAACAGAGTAGATGTACTAGTTATGGTTATACGTTCCTATTATGGTCTGTTGAAATTATGGTTTACCATCCAAAAGGTCTTGTTAATTTGAACAACTCTGTTTGAGCAGTCAAGTTATGCAAGCAAGTTGAAGTTAAATGGCACCCTATAGGGCACCCCATAGCATCTGGTGCGAGAATTAAGAACTGTCCTGTTTGTCACCCAATGCCAATAGGTTTTGCCTATATATCATCTAAACATGTTTAGGCAAGCAATTAAAATACTAGCACCGCATGATGAGTGGATTCGGAACTGAATTGTTCACAGTGCTGGTAGCAGGTCACTTTTTAGTGACTTGCTCACTATTTTGAAGCCAGTCACTGAAAAGTAACTTTTTACACCAAAATGTCACTAAATTCACTATAGAGTGAAATTTTAAAATATCAACAAAATGTTTAAATTGAGTACTTGGCACTAAGAAAGTCTAAAGTAGTTTTGACAAAATATACATATCTGTTAAACAATTGAAAATTTTAACCAGTGAACTACAAAACTTTAGAACACCAGGAAAACTATTGGGAAATGCCTACAATTTCGATTAAAAATAGGGTAAAATATACCTCCTTTCCCACAAAATAAATTGTAAGCCTTGGAATCTTTCCAAAGGTATTTTTCTGTGATAGATTTTCAAAAATCTTTTAAGGATAATTAAGAACTTTAAAAAATCCAAAGAAGAAGACTACGAAAGTCTCATGTAAAATTAAGTGCTCTGAGGACCGATTTCTTCTTCTGCGCTTAAACCTTAAGCCAGGTTTAACTATATAGTTAAACTTGGCATAACACATACGAGCGTCGCTTTTGAATATTTGT
Organism: Ochlerotatus camptorhynchus; assembly: GCF_037179485.1. Classification (NCBI taxonomy): domain Eukaryota; kingdom Metazoa; phylum Arthropoda; class Insecta; order Diptera; family Culicidae; genus Ochlerotatus; species Ochlerotatus camptorhynchus. The sequence continues at coordinate 290,483 of NW_027040724.1, read as the reverse complement.
TTAAATTATCAGAGACGCAAAGTTCAGCACCGAAACAATTTTGGGAATAATTCTAATATGATTGAGAGTGCATTTTAACGAGAGTTCCTGAAAAGAATTCTATGATGATTGGATGAGAATGCTAGGTCCAATTCTAATAAGAATCCAAAATTAGTTCTGGAATTTTGCTTGTGATGAAAATTCCATGAAAATCCCGTGAACTCCAAAAATGGTCTCTCCGGATAGTTCTAAAAGATTTCTGCAGTGATTTGTGACGATGCTTCCAATAGAATTCTAAAGAGTTCGAAATAAATTCCGAGAAGAATTCCAATGGAATCGAATTTTGAGGGTTCAATCTCAAAGGAACTCTGAAAAGAGTTTCAAAGTTTGTGATGGATTTTTGTTTTGAGATTCTGAGGAAATACTCTGGGGATTCTAAGGAGAATACGAATGGAATTTGCAATTGAATGCAAGGGAGTAGTCCAAGATTATTCTAAGCAGAAATTTATGAAATTTCTGAGGTTAATCGCATGGAAATTCTAAGGATGGATTTATGGAGTAGAGGGAGTAGAGTTGATAGTTCCGTACTATAAGGCAGTGTGAAAATTGTATATACACAGTAGAAAGCGAGCAAAGGACAATTTTGAGGAAGGTGTGAGTGTGAAACAATCGATAGAACTGTTTCCGCACATCAGAGGTACATGAGCAAATATGCGATCATCCCTTTTTTTCAGTGGTGGCAGGGGGAAACACCCCTCACCATCCCTCATTAACGGATGAGCTTGGTAAATGAGATGCTCTACCCTATTCGTCCCTTCCTCAAAATTGTCCTTTGTTCGCTTTCTACTTTCTATATACAAATTTCAAACTATAACGGAACTATAAACTCTTTACTTTCATCTTTTCATCTATCGTATAAAATGTCCAATTTAATTCTGATATTTCATGTTAATCATTTCCAACTACGAAAATAATCTTTCTCCAAGAATTTTATTGATTTTTCTGCAAAAAATTTCAAGAATGCAATATTATGTTTGTAATAGCTTATTTCCCTCTAAGTTTAGGAGAAGAGGAATAGTTCTAGAAAAGTTCTTGAGATCATTCTGAAGAAATTCTATGAAAATTTCCTAGAAAATTATCAAAGTTATCTACCTAGATATATCAAATATTTAAAGATTTCGAACGCAGGAATCAAATTCAAGATCATAAAAATGGGAATTACTATATGCTAGTCATCATGTACAACGTAAGCAAAAGTAAATTATTCAAATCACTTCAAATGCTCTTCACAGGGGATTCCGTTGTTAAATTCGATTAAATTAGAGGAATTTATGAAATTTGATTTTGAGTTTTATGGCATAAAAAGTTTATTTCAATATCAAACCGTATTTGAATTTCTAAGTTACCTACTATTATATCGCATCAGCACTACCAGCCCTGTGTTCACCATCCAAAAGGTCTTGTCTATCTAACTCTGCTGATGTACTGATGTATTGTGCTGAAGCGCTGCTTACTCAGCGGAGTACCTGCTCCTACAGGATTAAATTTAAATTTACCTAGCTTATAAGTGACAATGTATCTGGGCTAATATATATTCGGTAAAATGCGATTTTTTCTTCAGTCGAGTATTAGTACAAGACACTGAAGAAGTCTGCACATTGTAGAAGAAATACGCGTACCTGTCAAGGATAAGAAAGTAAGGTAGTGGAATTAAATGGAAATTACTAAGGAGACTCTCATTTTCCCGCGGGTTTTGCGTAAGTGACTATGCTTACGGGTCCGCCCCTCCGTTTTTAGCCCTTCATACAGCATTATTAGGAATTCGATGTACTCGATGTAACTCCATTCGATCTTGCTATTAAGTGGAGCCTTACAAATATACATTTCATAAGTATTTCTTATGAAATTCTAACGTTCCGTGGAATTCTTACTCATTGTAGGTTAACTGGGCCTAACGGGCTAAGTCTAAAAGAATACTAATCGTTCCCTGATGCCATACAGACTAGAAGTGTTAAGAGTCAATTTATTGGCCTTATAATTCTATTACAGGTGTTTCATGGATCGACTCCTGATTCAGATATCAACTTCAGATAACTCAAGAGGTTTTTTTTTTCCTTGATTTGTTTTCCGTGCTGAGCACCAATGCTACCGACGCCAGGGAGGCAGCTCCCACACCGGAACCCTACCTATCGACCCATCAACTCATGAACCGGGGACCAACGGCTTTACTTCCCTTCCGAAGGAAGACGTGATCAGAGATGTTATATGCCTCAGAACATCCCGGCGGCGCCAACTGGGATTGAACCCAGGCCTGCTGGGGTGAGAGGCAATCACGCTTACCACTGCACCGCCACTAACTCAAGAGGTTGCATGGGTTAACTTAAAAAAAATGTATTAGACGAAGCCGGATAAATTTTGAGTCTTGAGTGAATTCCAGATTTCTTGCAGTATAAACCAGGAGACTAAAGACTCCTAATATCTATTGGGTCAACCTCACTGGGTTACGTTCAATGGTCAGCTTTGAGGCATTGACTCTTTCGGGACAACTTTTTACAAACACATTTTGGGTATGGATTAAACCTTTTCCGTAGGACGATCCGTTGGTTGAGTGGCAAGCGTGATTGCTTTCACATCCCAGTGTGTATGGGTTCAATTCCAGCCGAGGTCATTGGAATTTTTCTAATGCTAAAAAAAAAATCTATGGTCCTGGCCAATGTGTTGATGAGATCTGTAAGTTTCAGGTGTGGCAGTCGCTTCCCTGGTACTCGATTGCCGTCGGTGATTATAATCACCAACAGGCAATCGACGCTCGATGGTGATTGGCACTCGATTGCGGAAAATATACCGACGCTAAATAAAAGATTAAAAAACCATTTTTGGTAGTTTTATCAAAAATCCCTCAAAAAAGCAAAATATTTTCATAAACACAGGGCTTCATTCAGGAAAACCGAGAAAAATCTTGACCAAGAAAATCGGGGAAAAATCTTGATGATAGTACATTTTGATTCTATCATTTAAATAGCTTCTGAATTTATATAGGTGATACTGGTAAAAACTGTTTAAACGTATTTCATTGGTCAAGATATGGATGTGCTTCCGTTTCTCAAATCACACAACGTTCCTACATTTTTTTGGCCTGATTTAGCCTCTTGTCACTACTCTTAGGACGTTCTGGAGTGGTACAAGACGAATGGGGTCAATGTCGTACCGAAGGATCTCAATCCCCCAAACACACCTCATTGCGGCCGTTCGAGAGATACTGAGCTATTATGAAGCACGAACTCCGTAAGCATCCTAAAGTTTTCACTAAGGAGCAGGAAATGTTGAAATCATTGTTGAAAGCAGAAAAAAATGTCGTTGTACAAAACCTTATGGGTGGAATTAAGAAGAAAGCTCGGGCATTTGAGTTTGGTGAAGAAATAGAGTGAAATAACGTTCCCTGAAAATTTCATGCAAACATCAAGTGTGGGTTTCAGCAACGTACATTCACAAAAACCTTAATATTTTGCCATGAAATACTGCAAAGCTTTAAGCAAAAAATGACGCACCTTTAAATTTATTGAAACCCTGGATACAATTTATTTTGGGACATCCTAAGCTATCCAGATAACATAGTTGGTAAAGACACGGTATTACCAAGCCGGAAGTGACGGGTTCGATTCCCGGTCCGGTCGAGGATATCTTCCGGGTTGGACATTTTTTTGACACCCCTAGGCATAGTGCAACATATGCTTGCCACACAATATACAAATTCATTTGGTTGGCATGGAAAGGTCTCAATTAATAACTGTGAAAAAGTACATCTATAACACTAAATTGAGAACCGGCAAAACGCTTTGAAATGAAGATCATATTACACCGCGGCGCGTATTACACGATTATTACGCAGGCTAATAGTTTCGAAAATTTGAAGCTCAACAGATCCGTCCGTATGAAATTTATTCCTTGAATCTACTTGAGATGTATTCTTAGAAACAATTTCCATCACTGTTTTTCTCTACTTCATCAGAATAGTCTAAAAATGTTCCATTTATATGCACAACCAAAGCAACTATATGAAACATAACAGCACCCGCACCTGAGCCCCAAAATGTGCTTCGGGAACCATTCAGAACACATGTGATTTAGCCGGATCGAAACGCTATGATCAACGAGATTTCAAGGTAAATTGAGATTCTCCATCATCAATTGCGTATTCTATGCTACTCCAAAACTGAATCGTGCGAAAGTCATTCGTCCGAATGACAGATATGGCAGGTACGGTACAGGACCTAGCCCGGTGCAATTATAATTCTACTTTGGATGTAGATCCACCAGCCGTCGTTGGCATCGTCCGGAACGGGAAGAAAGCACCAAAAGACTTCTCTCGAGAGTGTATACGAGCGAGCAGTCAGGCGGGAGCTTTTCCATCTTCTATACATACGATGACGCACCATGGGAAGGTCCCATACAAACAGGTGGCCAAAAATATGTTTGCCACTTGAACCGATTTTATTTTGTTCTGATTGATATTATATTTCTAATGGAATAGATTTTCTATCTATAAATATGATAGCGTAAGTTAGTCCACCTGAAACCACCTCTCAATGTTGCACCAACGACTTCATTCTCTCATAAATAGTTTAGAAGAACTTAAGAGAAACTCTTTATTTTCGAATCTTTTTGTGAAAACAAAATCAACAATTTTTACGTTCATTCTCATGTAAATTTACATAAACGTGCACACTATCGGAAAGCTGTGGTTTCAAGCGAAAAATATATGTACTGCAACTTTTATTAGGGTGAATAAGATACAGAAAGTGGTAGTTGGAAAATAGGTTTTTTTTCCTATTATTTCTCAGTTTTTTTTTTAACTTTGATAACTTGTATTTTTGCTTGCTAGGCAGAAATATCTTAAGGTTACCTTAGCTATAATATCTACTTTGATATTTTGAATCGGTGAAAGTCTGTCTTCTTCATATTGGCCACCTGAATCCCCGTAGTGCGACGGTAGCTGTGTTCGGGCGGTCGACCGACTGTCACAGGTGCTATGCTGCCACTGTCTTTATCCTTTCTCAGCATGTATAGTGAATGTAGGTACTGAACCGATCCGTCCGAGAAGAGTCTTCATGGTTTGGGTGACATTCAACAGCACGATTTTGACGACGGCAGCCTGCCAGGTGGGACTGCTGGCTGAGTCCGGCCGGGTTTTTCGAAATCACTCCTTGCGGAATCAGTCGGAATGTGTAGGAGAGTATGTGTACGTGTGCACTCATGCTTACCAGTTCTGAATTTAGAATCACCAGTAGGTACCCGGCATTCAAACGGATGGAAATTTGTGGCGAACGTTTCATCTTTATGAATGTGATGTGGTTTGAGCGCTTTACTATTTAGTCTCGGTTGGGACAGTCAGGATCGTAGTTGGTGTGTCAGTTTAGATAATCGGAGGTACCTAGCTACGCCACTGCATATATGATTGTAGGCAGGTGCAGCGTTCCAGGAGTACGAAGGCCATACTAAACACCCGTCGAGGAAAGAGAAATATACATGAAAGATCATCAAGGATTTCTTATAATCTCGGTCTAAGCTTTTCATTTGCATATAAATTAGATAATAGTGGTTTCCATTTGCTGGTTTGCCATTGGAGTATTTGGAGGCTTCTGGGATTTCTTTCATCCCGCAGATGCACCCATCTCAAATCAAACGGTACAAAAAGTGACAGATTCCGTTGACTGATGCGAGGATGCGTTTGCGTATACGACAAACATCTTCCATCAATATTGATCAAAATTGATTGCCAAAGCTTGTTCGTTCACACACATACACACATTTCGGACCATGAAAGTTAATTAATCATATTTGCTTTGGAAAAAGATATCCTATCGACACAATCTTAATAGCCCGAATTGCTGTGTAGCAAAGCAAATATTGACGAACGGACGAACAAACGACCATGCGTCCTCCCCATAAACGGAAGACCGAACCCACAAAAAAAACCAACCCACTTCTACCGCCTCGTTTTGGCGACTAAAAAATAAGAGTCGAATCATGTGTGAGTGCGTGTGAAACGAAATATCAAATATTCACGAACTTTAGCTCGGTGATTTCGTCGCCGCAAATTGGTGCGATTTATTACGTTTTAATTATGTGCATCGCAATGGGATTCAATTAACGAGCTGGGTTATAAATATCCTCCACAATGTTTGATGTGGATTTCTACGCCTTCCATCCCCCCCACATCCTCTTGATACAGCACAATGCAGCATGGCACTGTTGGGTGTTGGATGGATGCCGGAGCCTTTTGCCACATATAAATAATCAAAATTTATGTAATTTAAAATAATCAAACCGACACGAAGCCAAGTGCTCTCTGTGCACAGACAGTGAGCAATTATTATTATTGTGTATCAAGATTGAATTTCCGTTCAGCTGTATTGCTGAAAATCGAACTGTTAATCATTGGTGCGCTCCATGGTTGCTAATTTATCGCACCATCATTATGTCAAACAGCGAAAACGATAGATTTAAACGGTGCGAAAATGCTCGTTTGTTGTGGCAGTGCTACAAGTGTTTAAATGCGTGCGTAGTGTCCACTGGAATTAAATTATTTGCATTGGCATTTTGTTTGTTAATTTCGGGACAGTAATGCTAGTGTGGGTCGTATTTTTTATATTTTTTCATAAACTGTTGTACAACTACAATTGTCATAAAATCCATTGTATCTCCTTAACTCGTAAGCCATTGTCAAGGCTATTACAAAAGGCGCGGATTTCGCGATTTGTCGCGGATTTGAACATTCAGTCGCGAAAATCGCGGAATTATTAAATGATGTCACGAAAATCGCGAAGGCACTGATGTGCTGTCATCAATTTTGTTGTTCATTTGGCTCTCATTTTTTTACCGATTCAAACCAAACACCCTGCAAATAATCAAGAAATGATCTCAATTCCATAAGTCACACCGGATTTAAACGGAAATTCCCTGAGGTCTGTCCAATGTGAGAAATTTTCCTTTTTTTCCAATATGAACATAGCATTTGTCGTTGTCAAATCATAAACGAATCGTATGTATGCGAGTAATTGCCATGTATGCCGCATATTCTAGGTTCACCAAATCGTCCTAGAGATCAGTTGATTTGTTCTACTATATCATCCAAGACTGCAATAATGTCTGTAGTATCGATATATGTCCAAACAGATTCAATGCGTCTATGTGGATTGTACCCGACCTATTGCTACGTATTCAAGATGTTATAGGTTCTGAAATCATTCTGGAGATCAGATTATTTTTCTGATAGATCACCCACGACTAATTCAATATCTGCAGTTTGCAGTGTCTATGTGGGTCATGCCAACCTATTTCCGTGTATGCCAAATTGTATGCCGATATTTCGATACTACAGATATTATCCTAGTCTTTGTTGATCTAGTAAAACAAATCATCTGAACTGCAGGACGATTTGGAGAACCTAGATCATCTGGTATACGTGGAAATAATTAAACATTATCCATATATACACTATGAATCTGTTTGGACATATTTCAATACTACAGACTTTATCCCAGTCATGGTTGATCTAGTAAGATAAATCATCTGAACTCCAGAACGATTTGAAGAACTTAAAACATCTGGTATACATGACAATAGTTCATGCATGATCCACATAGACACTGTGCATCTGTCTGGAAATATTTCGATACTAAAGACATTGTCCCAATCTCGGTTGATCTAGTAGATCAAATTATCTGAACTCCAGAACGATGTGAAGAACCTTGAACATCTGGATTACTCGGAAATAGATCATGCATGATCCACATAGACACATTGAATTTGATTGGACATTTTTCGATACTACAGACATTATTGCAGTCTTGGTCTAGTAGAACAAATCAACTGATGTCCTGGACGATTCGAAACACCTATAATTTCCGGTATACATAGTAATAAGTCGTACATGATCAACAAAGTCACATATATACGATTCGGTTATGATTTGACAACGAAAAGTGCTAGGTTCATATTAGAAATAAAAAAAAAATATCATGAAATTGTCTCACCACTGGACAGACCGTGTGGGAATATCAGTGTAAATACACAACCGCAACGTGACCAACAAATGTGATTTATAAAGCTCTGGTAATTTCTCGATTATGTGCAGGATGTTTGTTTTGAATCGGTAAAAAAAAGAAAACTAGAACCAAATTAACTACATTTAGGACAGCAAAATACGTCAGAGACGCAAAGGTTAATTTTCATTTCAAATGAAAATAATGTTTCACCAAATCTAGGTCGGTGTTTTGTTATGTTCACAAATTACTCAGAATTTATACTAAACATGAATAATTGAAGATGATTTTTAAATGAAATATTCAAGACTTACGGTTTATATTTATCTTGACGGTGATAGAGCAATTATTTTGTTAAACGGACAGCTAATAAAAGACTTCATTCGATCAGTTGACAATTTCATTTCCTACCTACGCGAACTTTGAAATGAAACTCAAAAATAACAAGAGAAAATATATATGTTCGAGCAATAAAAAACCTTGACTAATTAATACTTAATTGTCGATATTTAATTGTTCCAATTAAATATCTCGAAGTACCGTAAGTGGAGTGACATTGGGCCAAAAAATCAAAAACTTTCGTTACCTTCCTGACAACATTCACATTTTAGCAAGGAACACAATTTTATGCATGTGAATATATTTATCAATTATATATTTACGACTGTCATCAAAATGGTTGATTGAAATTGGTTTCTCATTTTACTAAAATTAAATTCAAATTAGACCAATGTAAAACCTTGTGTGGGATGACATTTGGCCAAAACATATATTTGGTTAAAATATCTTAAAATATGTAAATGTAACGTAGATATTTATTAGGAATACACTTGGTTATGATCACAATGGATGCACGACGTTAGGCATACGGTCGTTAGGCATACGGACGTTAGGCATACGTACGTTAGGCATACGGACGCTAGGCATAATGTACGATAGGCATAATGGACGTTGGACATAAAGGACGTTAGGCATAATGGACGTTAGGCATAATCTACCGGATAAATTCCAGAAGGATGATAATGGAGACCGTCTATTGATTGCTGACTTCGGTGACAATAATGAAAGAGCCTTAATTTTTGGAACTCATGAACGACGTCTTGGACAGGCAAAGTATTGGGTTACAGATGGTACGTTTGCCACAGTTCCTTGTTTGTTTCAGCAACTCGTCACTGTTCATGGAAGTATCGCTCCCTCACATAAGCAGACGGTTCCGCTAGTTTTCATTCTGATGACAACAAAATCAGAATCGTTGTATCGAAAAGTATGGCAGGAAATCCTGGAAGCAGCAGGTATGTTTTTTTGTTATTGAATGAAAAACCACAGAATCAACCACTCTTGATTTCATGAGCTGTTCTTTGGCATCATATTTTATTCAACCTTGGCTGTTTTTTTGTTATTGAATGAAAAATCACAGAATTCACCATTCTTTATTTCATGAGCTGTTCTTTGAGGAAAACCTTTTTTTCTTTGACTTTTGCAATAAGTGTGTAAGAATATATTACAACAAATGTGTGATTTTTTTATTTCTAGATGCGATTGATTTCAAGATATAGTTCAAAACTAAGCTAAGTTTTCATTGTAAGATTACTTAACCACTATCGCTACTAATCATGGATCTAAGTAAATATGTAGATACGTCACTTATGATATGATAAATAATGGATTCCAAACTGTGCTTATTAAATAAACTATGTTTGTTTAACTTGTATCATTTTTTATTCAACGCTAAGCCTAATTTAAGCATTGTTTACAGGTTTACAGGTTAAGCAGGTTTCTAGAGTTGCACAACAGCAAGGTATTTTATGCCTAACGTCCATTATGCTTAACGTATATTATGCCTAACGTCCATTATGCCTAATGACTTTATGCCTAACGTCCATTATGCCTAACGTCCGTATGCCTAACGTCCGTATGCCTAACGTATTTATGCCTAATGGGGTACACTCGATCACAATGAAACCCTCGTCTGTGGAAATAAAAAAAAACGTGTTTTTGCGATCAATGTGTACATTACAAGTAAAATTCAGCATTGTTGCTTTGTATTGAGTATTTTCTATTGCTGCTTTCCACTTGTCTCCTAGTCAAGCAGGTTTATTAGTAATTTTGTATTAATCTATTGGAGTTTTCCCTTCTTTTAGTCATCGTCTATTAGGTTAAAATGTTCATCAGTTTTTTTTTCTTAATAACCTTTAACCATATGGAGAGTAGGCCTCCAGGTTTGGTGACAAAGTGTTATTTTGGGCCATCCTAACCGAGTATCCATCCTGATCCTGATGAAACCAACCAGCTAACAAAATCTCATCTCCAGTCCTCAGGGAGATAAACTTATTCTTCTTCTTCTAGACTGTTTACACTTCTGTCGCGAGTGTTTTTCCGATTCTCAACTTAGTGTTTTAGATGTTATTAATTGAGAGCTTTTCATGCCAACCATCATGCGTGAATTTGTATATTATAGCATAATGATGCTCTCCATGGCCAGGGAAGTCAAGAAAATTCAAAACCCGAAATAATTCCTCGACCAGACCGGTCATAGAACCAGACGTCTGCAGCTTGGTAATACCGTATCTTTACTGACTAGGCTAACTGTGCGTTCACGTAGAGGTAAACACGGTCCCCAAAACAATAAAAGTCGCTCTAAAAATCCTTACCAACTGTTGATTGTAAGGACGTGGTCGTTATTGATCTTTAAAAAATGGAGGCTCTGAAACCTGTACAATAAGAATGGACGGTGCCCCATTATACACATCAAAAAAGATTTGTGGTGCTCGGCGACAACGTCCAGACGGTTGTTCCTGTTCATAACAAACTATCCTACTTAGGAACAGACTCAAAATGCGATTCTTCAAAGTGATAAACATTCAAATTACTTACAGGCTTTTGTTTTCTCGGCATTGACGGTATGCAGGTCGATCGCCAGGATCCCCGTCACCACCAGCAGAAGGGTCCAGCATTGGACCAGCATCAGCGGGTTCGCCGTTGATCGCCGCCGTCGTCGCCATCCGCTACCGCCGCCACCTGGCAGCGGTGGTGGCCTCCCAGGGCCACACGAAGTCGGTGCCATAACCCTACAGCACCGCCACACCCCGAGCAATTTAGTTCAACTTCTTCACCACGATATTTGAGACACCTCTACACTGACACGTGTTCGATTTGTTTCATTTAAATCCAATTTGCTGGAACCGGTGCACACTGAAATCGTTTCGCTGGTTCGACCATCAACGATATAAATTATACACGCTGACTGGATGGGAAAGTTTTCTCCCTACTACCCCGTGACCGTTGACGACTGTTTTGTAGAGCTGACCAGCAGGATTCCGGATTCGATTATTTCGATTTTTCCAAATTGGCATTAAAAACGAAAGTTTTTGTTTTATTGCTGTTTCCTCCGTCTGATGCAATATCTGCCAATTTCTCGTTTCAGTTGAACTTTTTTTTCTTCTTGCACTGTATGCCCAGAACTGCTCCAACTGTGCTACGCTTTAGCGCACAAATTTAAAATAAATTGCATGGAAAATTGATTTTTTTTTTCGGTGAACTCTTTCACTACCACTTTCTTTTTTTTTCCTCGAATAAGCGTCACACGCAGCTAATGCAAGAATGTACATACCCGCTCGGATCGCTCGTTCATCGTTATTCAATTAAATTCAAGTTAAAATTTAAAATTACTTTTCCACCCGCTTATTCATTCAATTTTTTTTTCATTCTTTGGTAAATTGGAACTGCACTCACAGAAACAATTGCATCGATTCTTTACGGAATGTTAGTTCAGTATATGCACTCCCTGGTCAGACCACATGCACTTGCATATAGGTATATGCATTCGAATAAAACACGTTCACCGCACTATTTTTCCTGTTTTCACGAACAATTTGATATGTTTTCATTCACTAACAGGCAGTTGCAGTTCGAGAAGGGTGCACTCCATTCTACGTTGGAACCGAGTCGAGTGTGTGTCGGTCGTGCTCTCGTTACTACGTATGTTTATTATTTGACCAACACTCTATTGTGGGCCCCGACCGGTGCTGCTTGATCCTTGTTTCACAATTCACATCCTACTGCAAATGTAGCGGCCAAACTGCTATTTCCCGCTGTTGTATCGACACCCATTTTTTACACATTCCGCTCCCGTATGTAACCGTGGTAGGCACCGGATGTGTGTACTCTTTTTATCCTGCGAAGTACTGTAGCTTTTTTCCTCAGCCCTTCTACTGTCCATCCGGGTGGGAGTGTTGTATCATTGTTTTTTTTTCTCCAAACTATACAACAACTCCAAGCGAGTTCAGTGGAATTCGTTCGGGTTCGTATCTCGCTACGATCAATTGCTATAATTTATTATGGCATGATAATTCTTTCGCGTACCCTATTTTCCCAACTGTAGCAGCATTCTTTTTGCCGGTTTCAGCTACTACTGCCGTTGGTGGAAAATTAAATTACGATCATTAATTATCGTACTGTCCCTTGGAAAAACCCTCTTTGTGGTCGAAATTTATAAATTTCATTTTTTTTTTCACCCCGAAGGGCGAAAGCGGTAAGTCTGTAAAGAATTCAATAGGTGCTGGTCCGACGAAATGCTCATCCGGCCGGCAGTTGTATGGACACGTTGATGCACTTAAGCACCCCAATTATCGCCACACGGGTCGTTCTGAAATGATGGAAAAAAAATCGAAATTAATTACATGCTCATTTGTATTAATTTATTGTTAATTTATAAGTGCTTGTGGTTAATCTTTAAAATCTGCGCAAATGGCCTTTTTCATTATGCTTCCACTCCCTAACGAATCTTGCTTTTTTTTAAATTACTATTGAAATCATTTAAGAATTTCCGTACAAATCACGTAGAATGGCATTGAAATGCTACTCAAGATTGTTTTAACATTCTCCTTAGATTTTCTGAAATTTCTTTTGGAATTATCCTCTGTGTTGCCTTGGACATCCCTTCCTCTCATAATAAGTTCCCAGAATCACTCCTTAGAACTCCTGTGGAACTTTCCTCAGAGTATTATATTTTAGAAATTCTTCTAAGATTTTTCATAGGATTCTCTTCAGAACAACTAAAAAACGTAAGGTAGAGTTGAGTTTTGCGTCTTTTATGATTTAATTGTATGCCAAAAGTTACATGAGTTTAGCGAGCCTTAAAAATGACATTTTTTAAACTTTATTAGAGAGATTTTTAGCCGTTGGCTAGTTCATCTCTATAGAATGGGAGGCCCAAGAGGGGGGTTCTGCCGGCAAATTTTGTTACGTAGTTGGCTTACAATTCACATGTACTCAAATAGAAGCAATTAAAACCGATTCCAGTAAAAAGACAGGCAACGAGAAAAAAAAACAATCTGGTACATCAAAGTTAGGTAGGGTTTTGAAAGAAATCGAAGCTCCACCGTAGGAGGGGTAATCCCCTCGTCCGGTAGAGATGTTCCGTCAGCCAAAAGAAAGTTAAAAGGACCTAAATGTTGTTATATAACCCAGCGTCCTTGAGGAAATAAATAACTGTCACTAAAGTGGAAGGTTCGTCGCCCAGTATGTCTCTATTGCTGTTGGGCATGCTTGGCATACACATTTTTGGTCACGAGCTGCTCATTTGCTAATAACTTTGCACACAGTAGACGAAATTCAGTTCTTTTTGAAGTATTCAATAGAATAGAGTTAAAGCTTGTTATAAATACGTAAAAAATAGTAGGTTTTAGTTCTAGTAATCAGCTGTGTTTGTTTTCGCATTGCCAAAATGAAGTGAGAAATGCTTCCTACACATCTCGTACTTTTAGTTTAAAAATTCAATAGTGTTGATTCAAAAGTTAAGATTTAACTACTTTTGGCGTGTCTATAGTAAACTATGATCCTACTCTATCAATTACTTTAAAGAAAACCTAATTTCAACATCTTAGTGAAAAGCTGTTAACAAATGAGCAGTTGGTGTGTAAAACTGTGTATGCCAAGCATGCTGTTGGGAAGTGCGTACTGCTCCCGTAGTTGTTGGTATTGCGGACACAGGCATAGGATGTGTTCCACCGATGCAGTGGTTCCGCAAACGTAGCATATTCTGTGGAACTGCGTCCCACCAAAACTATGTGAGATCCTTGTATGGCCTGTCCTAAGACGAGAAACCACCTTCTGGTCCCGTAGTTTCGACATATCCGTCCACTTGCTCGTCGTTCCTTTGATTCTTCGGATGAAGAGGGATTGGGATTGGCACCACTCTGCTTCCCAGGCTTCCCACATTTTGCTGACTATCCATAGCTTTATGTCCTGTAGCGGCACTTCGTCGGTGTAACGGGGGCCAGCTGGTCCAGACCCTGCCAGGCTGTCGGCTTCGCTGTTTCCTGGGATACCGCAGTGCCCAGGGATCCAGGAAAACACCGTGTTCGGAGGTGTGGCCTCCACAATACCCTGTATCCAGGGGTGAGTCATGGTCTCCGATGTAAGGGCTTGTATCACGCTGTACGAATCGGATAGCACCAGTATGGGCCGGTCTGAGGGTGTTGTAACGGCAACAAAGATGGCCGCAGCTTCGGCGGAGAAAACCGAGCATTGTAGCGGTAGGCTGCTACTCATCGGTGCTGAAATTCCGGCTAATCCAATTCCGACCCTGGCTCGGGAAAGCGATCCGTCTGTGTATATGTGGGTAGTCCGAGCCTAGCAGTTTGGCTATTGTTCTCTTCAGCGCCGCAGAGTTATCTCCAGCCTTGAAGAGATATGCGCCAACTTTTGTCTCCGTACCAGTGGACCTTGGCCACTGGGGGGACCTTCGAATTGGCAGTCATGCGGAGGAGTCTGTTCCCCTCATCGAGGAGAAAGATCCTGTCATTTCCAGAGGTAATTGCGGTAAAGGCAGCGACTTTCGTTGCAATTGCTGCGGTTATACGATGGTGGAAGGGCAGAATTCCATGCTTCGATGCATGCGCCTAAAATGACCTGAGTTTAGCATACAATCCCTTCACACAAATCTTCCCACCGAGACTCGCGCTTAGAGGGCATAAAACGGAAGTGAGGTTAGCTACACGCAAACCAAAAATCTATTACGATGAATGTTAGTTCCGTTTCCTATCATCCTCTGTTCATGAACATCGCAACGAATGTTAGAAATTGACCATGCAGGTGATTTAATGGTTTGTTGTCTTTTTTATTTCGTGTTATATCTACGCTTTTGACTATACCAGTAAGCTTGTAGAACGACGCACATTGAAGAACATTGTAGAACGACGCAAACACTTGTCTCGAATCTCTCCAGCAGAAAAAGCATACCAAGTCGTGTATGCGAGAAAATGAGCGCTTGATGTTTGGCTATCCATATTCAGAAGCATGGAGAGAGCAGTTGAGAAAGCACTGGTAATCGCAACGTTCGTTCGTGGTTCGAGTCCAGTCGGCAGTCTGTTTCCTATTTTTTTCAACATAACTAACTAATTTACCTCACTAATACACTCTACATTTTTCGGTTTCCAATTTTCTTGCATTGGACCGCAGCTAGGTACATCGCATCCTCGGTTCATGCGGTCTCCACTAACATCCTCTGATGATGAATCCCACATAATTGTAAGTGAATCTTACATCCCCCGGTTGGGTGTATCTTTAATACTCATGCTTTCTTTCACACGCTCTTACTCTCACCCTGGATGAACTCTGAGCTCAACATATTGAACAAAACAGTCATCCGGAGCTGTCAAATCACCCTCTGGTATGAGTTCGCTCTTTTTCGTTTTTCTCTCTCGCTGAGTTTTAGTTTACTTCTTGCTTTTCCTGTCACCACCAGGCATGAACATACTCATTATAGCTAAAATACTACTTTTCGAAATTATGAAACTAGGAGATATTATAGTAATATTTTGTATATGTAAGATGCAAGAAGAAGAGATAAAGTTTGTGTAAGATGCATAAAACCAGTCAATTTTGTATTCATAGGGTCACAATCAGCTATTTTAGCTGTAATGAGTAATCATCATGAGCGAGTACTATTCGTTATAGCTAATCGCTAATTGTGACACTTTGGAAGCGAAATTGACAGATTTTATATGTCATACACAAACTTTACCTCCTCTACTTGCTTCTTATATACACAAATTATTATTATAATATCTCATAGATACATAATTTCGAAAAGTAGCATTTTAGCTGCAATGAGTATATTCAGGCCTGGTCACCACTCGCACAAGGTGAGAGCTGCACGGCCAACAACAAAAACTCAGCGACTGAATTCAATTTACTCACAGCATTTTCTTTCCATACGAGATTTACTCATATTTGGGGTAACTGCAGATTTTTCAAAAAAAAATGCCTTGATTCAATTAAATTTAGTCGCTGAGTTGTTGTAGTTGGCGCACGGCCTCAAATCACACACGGTCATTCAAATCGAGTCAACCCAATTTCAGCAAAAATGGATTTACTCAAAAGCGAGTTGAATTTTCCGGGCAAAAGCCGTGGTAAACCAGGAAAACCTTCTTGAATATGATGAAAATCCGCGAAAATTTTACTCAGTCTAGGCGTATACCTACTAATAGAATGAGAGACATCTCTATCGATTTTCCACATATTCGAGGAGTTTTTCCTGGGAAAGCCCCGAAAACTCAACTCACTTTTGGGTAAATCCACTTTTGCCGAAATGGCGTCGACTCGAATCAATTTTGAGTCGGTCTGAATGTTTCAGTTTAAGTTTCAGGAACTTCATTTAAATTCATGAAATTTCCATGAAATTCTCAGAATTTTCCGCAATTTTTCAGATGCTATTGGAACGTTAATGGACACCAATTTTCAAAATTTTCTTTAAGTTCTAATACTTAAGGAGCTCATAACTTCGTTTAAATTTTTAGGACTGTATTCTTGGAACATTTATAAAGTTCCTACACTTTTTCTGAAGTTAATCGAACGGTCCTGAAGTTCTCAAAATTTTCCTGAAGTTTTCTGAATTTCTCTCATGTGTCTATAATTTTCCAGACAATAATAGAACTAGCCTGAAGGTCTAAGAACATTCTCTTTGACCTTACGAGAAGTATTCGAAGTTTCTTGAAATTCTTTTGAAGTTCCTGAAATTTTCTTGATGTTAATGGAACTGTCGTGAAGTTCTCTGATCTTCATCTAAGTTCACAAAATTTTCTTGAAATTCATGGATCTGCATTAATGTTCTCACAATTAAAAAAAAGTTGGAGGGTGGTGTACAAGACACGACCGCATTGTTGACCTAGGACTACGAAATTTTTGTTCGATTTTCTAGTCTGTACTCTCTGTACTCTGTATTATTTAACGGTTCGGACGTTTTCGAAGATGTCGCGCAGCAGGAGAATGCATACGATGAGTATTTCTCAGTTTATGAAAGTGAAACGGAATAAATTTAACCCACCGATAAGACGGCAAATAGAACATAATTTATTTCCCTAACAAATTATTTGATTTTTGGATCATTTTGATGTATTTACTGACAAATTGAATGGGTGAATCATGGGTTACTCTATATAAATTATATCCACGTCGAGTCAGACGACGGATAGCAGGCCCTGGATGTTATCACGCAGAACTTCCGATAACGCTTGGCGCCTCCTTTACCAAGACCTTTGCCGCCCTTGCCACGACCAGTCATTGATGCTTGTTGTTTGTCGTTGAACGGGTGAATCGAAACTAAGCCAAAAGCGTAGTTAGCAACCTCTTATATAGACAACTTATATAGACAACTCTGCCAGTACTATATCTTCTCGCTTCCCATTGGCTATATACAGTCATGGTGATGCAGTTTTGTCGATATTGGGAAATTGCCGTAAAAGCTCTACGCAGATGTCGCCACTGCATGATGATGATAATGTTGACAGGCTACGCAAGAAATTCATGAAAATGAGCATTCATTAAAAAATGAATATTTTGTATTAAAATCCAACTGTAAAACTCAAAGATGCAAAGAAGTCTGATTGAATGAAGTTTTCCTAACACCATTCGAAAGATGTATTGAAAGGATGTTTTGTAGGTTTGATGAAAATTATGAATTAATGATCATTTTCATGAATTTGCTATGTAGCCTATCAACATTATCATTGTCATGCAGTGGCAACATCTACGTAGAGCTTTTACAGTAATTTCCAAATATCGACAAAGCTTGCTGGAAGGGGGCTGAAGGTGTTCCTAGAAAATATGATCCGTGATGCCGTCACCTACACTGAACACGCCAAGCGCAAAACCGTCACGGCCATGGATGTCGTCTACGCTCTGAAGCGACAGAGGCGCCCTCTGTACGGTTTCGGAGGTTAAAACTTATCACCAACGTAACAAAACGGCCCTTTTCAGGGCCACCAAGCTCATTTCAGAAAAGAGGAAGTTCTGAGGCATAAAATCTCTGATCACTTCCTTCGGAAGGGAAGTAAAGCCGTTGATACACAGCAAAAAAATAATTTTGATATCACATCATAGTGGATGCACTACAATCATGTCGAAAATTTCATGTAATTTTTATGACCACATAAATAAACAAATGCAGTAAAAGCAGCGTAATGTCAGTTCATGCATTGTATTAATGATAATTTTCACCTTTTTAGCAAGTAATATTACACCATATTTTCGACATGATTGTAGTGCATCCACTTTGACGTGATATCAAAATTATTTTTTTGCTGTGTACCCGGTTCATGTGTTAATGGGTCGATAGGTAGTGTCCAGGTGTGGGTAGCATTGGTGCTCAGCACGGAAAACAAATCCAAGGAAAATAAACGGAGAGCATTTTGTGTGGTCGTTGGAGGCGTGTGGTTCTAAATTGGCAAGAAAATGTTCCGCAATTGCATCCTCCCTATTCGTTCACTCCCAAAGATCGGAGCCGAATGTCACTTCGACATATTTCATCTATGAACCATTCTCTGATGACTGTGTTGGGGAAGCAACACATGCATGTACGTAATTGGTGGATTTATTAGTTATTTCGAAGCTTTTGGACAATGCTTGACACTTACCACTTTTTCAATAGTTTCAATTAAAAAATCAATGCAATGCAATCGATGCGTAGTAAAGTTTCTGATCGATTGGTGATAAAATTATTGAAATTGGTCCAGGGGCAGCTAAGTTATTAACGTTCAAAATCTTTCATAATTTCATTTTTCGGTTTTCATAAAGTGTACCCTCATCTTCCCGAAAGACGTAGTCGTACGTCAAAAACAAAATCAATGTATCCCATCCCACCCTATATGGTTGCTTGTTTTTGGTTAAACAATTCAACCCATATTGTGGATATGTGAACTTTCTGGATAAATGGGTACTTTTCCATATAACAAGGGGTCATCCTCAAATTATGTAAGGGTTTTTAGCAGATATTAGACTTCCCCTCCCTTTCTTATAATACACTGTAAAATTTGACCTTGTTTTGTAATTCTCAAGTATGTTTTAATGATCACTGTCACAGGATAATTTTTCAAAATCAGATGACCGACTCCAGAAATATTTAATAGGGAATTTATTTTATTCATAAAATTTGCTAAGACCAAGTATACACAATTTTTTTGAAAAGTCTTCTAACGACCACATTGCAGTTCCTGCGTTGATTCTTTACATATTGGGTTAATTATTTATCCAAAAATGTTCGTCAATTTTTCAAGCGTACACCCTTCTTTGTAAGGAGAGCAAATCCCATTCCCCGTGGCATGATCCGAGTAAAATTGCCACGTATTTGTCGTGAGAAAATTGCCTCCCAAAAGGTACAGACATGTTAGCCAGTAGCCTCTCTGAACAATGCGCACTCCAGCGTCTTCGACGTCGTCCTAGACGCATAAGCGGTCATAATCCTACCCAGAAATGTCCTATTAAAGGAACATTAATTTCTGATGCGGTGTTGTCGGAGCTGCGGATTTTCTCTCATTCCGAAATGTGAGTGTATGTCAATTCTCGGGAGAACCGCACCAACTACGACCGACGGATAGAGGCACCAAACACCACATGTAACCAGCGTTGCCACATTTAAGTATAAATTTTATTTATTTTTTTTTTGTGAAAAAATTCAACTGATGTCCTAAAACTTCATAGAAAAATATGTTTGTGAAGGAAATTTTAGTTTACGAAAATTAAACTGTTTAACCTAGTGAACATTGAATATGAAGAAAGAACACGAAAATAATCAGAAGAACTAATTCTTATCAACTTGGACATAAAATTGTTTTCGAAAAATATGTGCAATCCTTATTTTAGGAAAAAATCTGTATATCCGTATGTACACATTCTTGGTCAAGAAATGATCAATCAAATATTCAAAATACAGAATTATATGTATATGTGGCAACCCTGCATGTAACTACCATCGACGTCGCCGTTGTACTCCAGGCCTAACCTAGTCACATTGAATAGAGGAGATGATTCATAAGCCTTTTCGCTTGATGAAAAATGTGTAAGATTGCGCAGCACACACACACGTTTGGCCCGGATATACATTTTTTCGGTGTCCTCACAAGCTCATGGTTTCTTTTCGCCTTCAAGGTAGCCGAGCTGCATCTTGCTGTAGAAAAACCACCGACCGAAGCGAAGCAAAAAATTGAAACCTTTGAAAGCCATTCGCTACTATAGAGTACACACATAAAGAGGCCTAGAACTACACATACATAGTCAAGGACGCACCTAAAAGGGAAAAAGACAATAAGTCCTCAATAAGCTTTTTCCCATTTATAATAATAATGTTACGGTAATAAATTATGCAACTGGTGTTATAGGAAGCTTTTTTTCGCTGCCGAGGTCCTTTGTGTAGCTTATTTTCGTGTGGATGTGGGTTGTTGTTGGAGATTGCTTTCCCAAAGGGACACAACATATAAGGAGTCCGCACCGTCACATGCTCCTCTACTCTCCCCTATTGTGATGATGGGGATAGGCGAAATATGCAAGCGAATTTTTCCCTTTTCACACCCACTCGAAAGAAGAAAAAATAAACAAGAAACACAGTCACGAATGATGGAAAGCTTGTCAGGTACGTGCTGTGGTACAATTATTAATCTCGTTTCTCATGATCAAGAGCAGTCAGTCGTGGGTGTGAATCGTTGTCGCTTACTTTGCTGAGAAAGCATAAATGAAATTCTAGGTAATGTAGGAATATAATTTTCTTCACGAAATACTAAGCAAATGATGTTTACCCCACAAACTCATATTCCCACTGCTCGGATATGGAATTATAGGATCATACTGAAAGTGATTTTCGGGGAAACAACGGTTCAATAACCTTTCCATTATATTGGTATTCTTCAACTCTAAGCTTCTTAGCTGTTGGTCTCTTCAGCATATTGAGTTCAGTAGCAAAATAAAATGTTAGAACATTTAACGTGCACCATATTTCACCGACTGCACACTATCCCATTCCCGGCTACGATGATCCACTTATCGTGAGCGGTGCAAAAAGTTTTCCCATTTTATGCAATTGTCCATTTTCATCTGCCCCATAGCAACGAGAAGTAATAGAGCTATTGTTCAGTTACATCGCCCGAGTTTTTTTTTAAATGTGCGAATTCGTGATTATAGAAATGCAGGATGGTTTCTGTTGTTTCATGCAACAGAACTACCGAACGCGTTACACACCACCATTACACAGAGCTTGAACGTACCACCATGTGGGATGTGGGTGTACTTGAGTAACTTACGTTGTTAAAAGTTCATCCTCCCGTCTCAGTGCAACAATCTGGAGTGTGGTGTTTGGAGTTAGGAGAGTTGAATTTCCTGTACAATATGCACTTTCGCTGAATCCATTCTCGGTTTCGTTGTGCTTGAGAATGTTGAATGCAAGATGGTTTCATGAAATGGAAAAAGTATCCCATTTCCAATTTTCGCTTGGTTTTACCCTTCTAAATCCAAATGCAAGCGACTAACCACCAGAAAGAAGGTTCATGGCACAAGATGTGCCAGTGTGAAGCACATCATCAAAACAGTGATCTGGTCTTTTGGAGCGATGTGTAACGAAAGCAATGTGGGAAAAGGAGAACTTTCGCCAAACCGGGACATGTAATATTCTATTACAGATTTGTATAAAAATTGCATCGAATTTCTAACGATTCACCGGATGGACAGATTCTATAAGGTGGTCGTCGGTAAGCTTTTTAAAAAAAATATATGGTAGAGCCAATGTTCCTTTTCTTTTTCATTGGTTTTATTACGCCCCAACTGAGACTTTACGCCGGCCCTCAACTTACAATAATGAGGGCTTCATCATCGCAGGATGTTAGTGGAGACCGCATGAACGGAGTATTACATATACCGAGATGCGATCCAATGCAAGAAAATTGAGACGGAAATATGTGGAGTACATTAGTCAGAAAAATTAATTATGAATCATTGCACCGTCTGCAAGGTCAACTAATATAATTCGTTGAAGTGATCTCTGAGGAGGATGATAGGATACAAATAACATTCAATGTAACACATTTTTGGTTTGCATTTACCATTTTTGCATTAATATACAGGGAGAATTTCAGGTCAAATAGTAAAAAATAATATTATAATAGGGTTAACTACCCCATTTCCGGCCTATTAAGCACAACCCGCACTTAGTATTTCTTAATCAAGCGCAGTTTAGCACCAATGGACTGTTATTATTACTGATGGCTTCCAAATTTATTTACCTTTCCGTATGTACCGTAAGATTTGAAAAAGAGAAACCAATCGTTGAGATATTGTCAAAAGTCTAACACTGCTTCTTGACGCCAAACTCGGCCTACGAATTCTAAACTCGACCTAACGTATTGAAACGCCATTGAAACGCCAATGAATTCACTTCGGCTTATCGGATGAAGATAAAAATTGATTCGGTCGGAGCGCTTCTTTTGTTTTTGGGAATAATGGGCGCAAACCTTTATATCACGCGTTTTTATTGACTTCGTTCCGTAGCTTATTAACTAAAGTATCGTACCAAACGCACAATTGACATGTTAACTCTGTAACCATGGAATTATTTGAAGTTTTCTGCTCGATAGGCCCAAAATGGGCGATTAGGCCGAAGTAGTTCTCTACCCTATTCCAAAAATTCACATTTGTCAAGAATTTATTTTTAAAGGAAAATTATAAAAATTGATTATAGGGGAAATGGCTCTAATGTTGGCCTATGGATCTAAGATTGGGCCCATCACTAAAAATATGCTATTTTCAATTTTATCTAGATGAACGCGTCATTGGGACGGTACTAATGGATATGTTTGGTCGCTATTGAAAATTTAGTCGAAATTTATGAATGGGCCCATATTAGGGACATTTAGGTCGACATTACATCCATTTCCCCTACTCTTTTTGAAATATATGAGCTTTTAAAACTTTTTAGGAATTTTTACTAAAAATTTCTAAAAAAAACACCGTGTAAATTTTTCTCAACAACTTTATTTTATACGTCATTTGTATCAGAAATTACGTTTTCGTGCTGCAATTTACTGAAAAGTGACAAAGACGCCATTTTGAAAACAATTTAAAAAAACACTACATAATTTTGAGATGGGCTGTCGACAGAACAGGCCACTCTCGAGGTGTGTCACGCGATCGTCTGTTTACTCGGCAGCAATCATTGTTCTTCATTATCAGTTCTTTCGGTCGATGTGTCATCGACTTTGGAAAGCAACCGTATCATAATGAGTGTGTGAGTGATGACCACGTTTTGCGAGTTCTGAGGTGAATTTCTATTCACTTTTAAACTGTATGCCAATAGAACTCTGAGGAGAGTTTCAAGAAAGTTTCCAAGTTTGCAATCTACGGGTCGCAACCCACTCTTGTGACACAGACTCTCGTTAGATGGGTTGCAGGATTTCAAACAACTTGATCATACATTTTCCAATGTAAAATTTTTCGAAACTTAAAATATTGTCGCGATAATCGAACCTCAGTAACATTTATGATATTGGTTTCAATCGTTTTACTAGTGAAACTAGTTTGAATTTCAAGTTATCACAAAGTTTCTAATGAGGGCGACCCCGGCTCAGTTGTTAACATCCCATCCATACTTCTCACGCCAAAGTCACGAGTTCAAATCTCATTCCCGTGCAAAGCACGAATGACCCAAGCGTGTTAAAGTGACTACAATAAAAAAAACATCTTTACGGAATCCTTTTTCCCATGAATAGTCCTAAATATTTTGGCATTTGAGAACCATTTAGGAATGTTAATGCCAATTTTGCGATTTATGGCGTTTCAAGGTTAGTTTGAGGCAGCTTGAATATTTAATTTCAGAACTATTTATGCGGTTTAAATGACATTTCAGCGATGTCAAAGACGTTTAGGCTATTCTAGGCCTTTTAGCGATTCGAAAGCTATGCGGCATTTAATTTTTTTAACAACATTTTTATGTTATTTTGACAGTTTTTGTGTTGAAGGTTTCCAGGCCATTTTGGCAATTTTAAGATCATTTTGGTGTACTTAAATCTACTTTCCGTTTTTGTGCCTCTGAGACCATTTTTGGCGATTTGAAGGTTGTTGTGGTGTTTTAAAGATTATTTTGAGAGTATCCACTTTTGAGGAGTTTGCAGCCATTTTCGCGTTTTGAGACCATTTTGAAATTTTTGGGACGTTTTGGTGTTCTAACGCCACTTTTTCAACATTTTGGCATTTCTAAAGTCATTTCTAGCGTGTTTTCTCATTTTGACGTTAGAAAGATGGCCCGAATTTCAGTGCTTAGATATCATCTTCTTCTTTTTCGCATATCAAGCTTATTGCTTATCGAATATTAGCTTATTGCGTGCTCTCAACTTGGTGTTCTAGAGTCACTTCCACAGTTATTAATTGAGAGCTTTCGATGCCAATACCATTGCATGAATTTGTATATTGCGTGGCAAGCTCAATGATACTCTATGCCCAGGGAAGTCGAGAAAATTTCCAACCCGAAAGATTCCCTCGACCGGACCGGGGAATCGAACCCGCCACCTCCGGCTTGGTAATACCGTGCCTTTACTGACTAGACTATGATGCTCCTAAGTGCTTAGATATACACAGAGCGATGTCTTAGCAGTGTCCGAGATTTGTTCTGTAGCAATCCAGAAGTGATAGTGCTATCATCCATCAGCCATTTTTGGACTCTTCAGGACATTAAAACCAATGAGAAGAGTTTGAGTATATTTTGACCGTACCACATTTGTCTTCAATATTTATGGAATATGGGTCGCATTAAACGAAAGTTTGAGAACCACTGATAAAGATATGTAATTAATATAAACTCCATGATTTTGAGTTTTCGAAAAGTGTATGAGATCGTAGAATCAGGATAGAGAAAAATCCACCCCTAAGTAGTAAAAGTTCATCGTACTGAAGGTTTCCAAACCAGCACTTGCTTGCAGATTTCATTTTGACCCCTTCGTAGTGTGTAGGCAACCAACCTCCACTTACGTCCTTGAATTTCTGATGGTTTCTTATTGAATTAAATACTGCTTGCATCGGTTGAAACTTTTGACTGTTCTTCACTGATTTCACATTGGAATTTAAAAATTTGGATTCTGGATTTACGTAATCTGAATACAGAAGGATGACCCATAGTTTATTAAATAGCTCCGGAATTGCGCAAAAAGTGGATATCCATTAGCGATTTCAACGCATTAGCAACCTTGTTTCGGTTGCTCGACTGAAAATTAACCTTGTCAGCAGTCTACCTTCCTCAGAGCCTACAAAAAAAAACTCCGCTCATCGGTCTGGGACCAATCCCAGCACGGAAAGATTAATTTTCTTCCGACCTCCACCATGATGTCCTAGTTTTGTCCCTCGCGTATCTCTCCCATCGGTTTCCGATTTGTTTACTTGATGATCCATTCTTTGCGCGCATCAACATTCATAGGCCACTTTCGCATCTGCGGAAGGGGTTTCAGATCCACACTTCTTTTTTTTTCATTTTTTTTCGAGAGTAGATATTTCTGTGTGTTCCATTTGGAACGGATTCTGCACTATGACAACGGAGACGACGATGACAACGCCTACAGGGAAAGCAAAGCTATCGCGTTCGTCGCGTGCATATGAAAAACAGTAGCTTCATCGTCATTCCACAGTTGTCTCCATCATTCGTCTTGGTGCTTTTTTATATTCAGCTTTTTTGCACCACCCCCGCCATCTTCCATCAAGAATAACTACACGTGACCGAGCTACGCTACGTCACTTCTAATATGCTCCAACGACAAACGATAGCGACGGAGTTGATGGCGAAATGGTGGGATCTTCTTCCATCGTGGGGTGTGCGCGATGGAACAATCTCGTCCCTCCGTTATAGGTCATATTTATTTTGATTAAACTATTTTATTTTCATTAAAATCAGCTTTATTAGATTCTTGATTCTGTCGTCCCTCGTAGAGCCGTTCCATCCTTCAAATTTTATCGCCGTCCCTTATACCTACATACATGCAGTAGCGCCACGTCGAGTCGTTCCCATTTCGAGGACAGTCGGAAGTTGGAAAGGCCATGACCGTTGCACTAAGCTCGAGATGATGTAACACATTACTCATCGAGTGAAGGCACATGTACATGAGCGGATTCGATGAAGGGCTTCTGAAATTGAAAAGGGCAAAATGTCCACTCAGTTGAACTGGGTCAAACCATCGTCCTGTGCAATGGTCAGGTGAATCGAATTTCCAGATGCAGAACAAAACACTGAACCATTACACAGAGAACGGAAAAGTTATACACCTGTCTTGCGAGGAACATGCTTCCATTTGCTCTCGAACCATCATAGAGCTATATATAGCATATCGGAGCAAAGAAATTAAAGGAAGCAAACAGCATGAAACGATAAAGGCATATTCCATGTGCTTGACGTTGCTCGATGCGTCCTATACGTGTGTACGACTCGATAAAGATTCTCCTTATGCTTTGCGGTATCTGTAGTTGTTGTTGTTGGTGTTGTTGTTGTTGATGGGTCTACTATCTTCCACCTACTTTCCGACGTCGTCGTCGTCGTTGCTTTATCTATATCCTTCCAGTAGCGGTGGTGGTTGTACAACGGTTATCTCTCTATCCGTTAGATATAGCTACCACAAAACGTACACACCGCACTCAGTGGATTTTAGCGAAATTTTCTGCATGAGATAGCGATTTCCCTGTCAGAAACAATTAGGGCTTGCGTTTGCCGCAGTATGGCTGTAAAGTTGCGGTGGCTACACTCACTGGATGATGGTCCCCTCTGTAAAGGGAGTAAGTCTATTATGGCTCGTGTGGGTGAGTGAAGGGGGTACTGCCATTGTTGATGTTGTTGTTGTTGCTGTTGGGGTTCAAAGATTATCAGGTTTATCGGAAATGTTCGGTTTCAAAGGGGGGTCGAAGATGAACATTTTCTCACATTAGCATCAATTTGTTTGTTGGTTCTCGGAAACAAACAGTATATGGTTTCATTCAACCAAGCGTTAACAAGGAGACGCTTGGTATGGCATGGCTTTCAACGACTGTCTCTATAAAATACATATGACAATTTTTTTTGGTAATAATTTGTATCTAACACCAAAGGTATAACCAAAAGTCTTGAATCGCAAAAAAAAATCATGTTAAATTTGATGGTTAAAACCATAAAATTTTAGGAAAGCGTTCGAAGTTGCAACTTCTAGTAAAACTTAAATATTCAGAAATGTTTTATTCTGATCTCCTCACAATGCACTCAACTTCTGTGCCAAAGTATCAATTAACTGATAAAGTTTAATGTATACAAATTTGGGATTCTTGGTGATCAAATGTATGGACAACGACGTTTGAGTGCTTGGCGTAGCTAGGGATTTTTTCTGGGGGGTTACTTTTTGTTTTAGGGTGGAACTAGGAAAATGTAGTCACACAAAATTAAGTGTAGAAAAATAATGTTAATAAATTAATCAGTGGTGTTGAGTACTTGACACTGATGAAGTCTGCAAGTAGTAGACGAAATAAGTGTCTGTCAAAAGATAAGCAATTATAACGGAATTAAAAGAAAATAAATCAACACACTCAAAAATACTCTTAATGGAATCCCTTTTAAGAGATTAAAATATTGATCTATTTATGTTATTTTGGCAGCTTACCCTTCAATTAAGCCCTGATATTGTTAAGTTCACTCTACGCTTTGACCCCTTCCATTTAGTTTTGCACAACCTTATTGTATTGTTAAATTATGTAATTTGGCAATGTACGCCATTTTGTTTTGATTTTTTCACATAATCAACTTATTCTCGTAATGATTGTTCAATGTTTCAAAAATGGTCAATGTATAATGAATGGATCATATCATTCGAGCAGTTTAAATTTACATTTCCTACCACTCGAACTTTACCGTGGAACAATATTTTGATATTTTTACTTCTAGAACCTTGAGGAAATAATGTCTTATTTATCGTAAGCTTTAAAAATCTGATATTACTATCTGGTATTACTGCATTTTCTTAAAATCGCTGGTAGAAGGTCGTCCCAAAACTGCTCGACAATATGATTAATTTGGCAATTTTCATGTAACTTTACCGCAATGACAAGACACGAGATTAGGCCAATACAGCTAGGGTTTAAATGGTTTCTAATATAAAAAGCAATACACATTTGTTCAAACACTCGCGTACGTAATATTCTGGATGATTATGCGAGCTGTAATAAAGGTAATTGCTCTTCAGCTCACCAGTGCAAATCGCCTGCCCGACAAAGTAGTTTTCTTGAATTTTTAATCTGATTTTTTTTTGTATAAGTTGTCCTGAACTAGTTTCGTTCCGGTTGTAGTATAAAATTATGGAACAGGAAGCTGTTTGAAATCAGCTTTTACAAAGAATGATTTGTATTTTAGTTCTTAGTTAGATTTCTTACTATTTTTTTAAAGAAGCTGTTATAGAAAAAGCAATGAGATTCAAGACAAATATTTTATCAAGATCACGTTATGAAAAATAGACACTTCCGAAACATATTTTTTAAATAAATTGTACGATTTTAAATGTACAAGCTAACAGTTCTATAAAAATCTCATTATTCTGAAACTAAGATAAATTTGCAAGATTTTAGACTCATTAATTTAATAAAAAATCTAGAACATTAATATTAAAAAAAATCATCCAAATCATCCCAAAATTTGAGTATGTTTTGCTCTAGGTTCAACATAAACTAAAAATACAAAGAGTAAGGGTAAGTTAACCTGTTTTGGCCCTAGAGCTCCAGTTTTTGGCCCTAAGGCCTTCGCCAAAGTTAAAAAAAAGTCTTCTTCTTCTTCTTCCTCGCATTTCAAGCTTATTGCGTATGGCATATTAGCTTATTGCGTGCTCTCAACTTAGTGTTCTTGATGCACTTCCACAGTTATTAATAGAGAGCTTTCGATGCCTGTACCATTTTTGCATTAGTATAATTGTGGGGCAATTACAATCATACTCTATGCCCAGGGAAGTCGAGAAGTTTTCCAACCCGAAAAATTCCTAGACCGGAGCGGGAATCGAACCCAGCCACCTCCAACATAATTTTGCTTTGTAGCTGCGCCTTTATCGACTGAGCTAAGGGAGATCCCACGAGTTGAAAAAGTGTTTTATATTTTATTATTTGCGTCAAATTTCATGTTTGAAATCACAATAGTGTCCGAGATTTACTTAATAGAACATTTGAAGTGACAGTGCTAGTCAGCCGGTGATTTGTAGACGCAGTATAGTATCCCCGTATTATCGAATTTTTTTTTTTGCATGTTACATCGAAGTCAAATTGTTCTTGATCAACTATTGCCGTTTTAAACAAATTTCGAGGAATTTCGCGGAATTACTACAATTTCGGGGTGTGAGTTGAGCAACAACAGAAACGGTCGCATTTGAGTCACCCGGTGTTCATTTTTATTTACATGTGGCTTGCTCTTTTATTCGGCTTCAATTTAATTGACCTCGATCGCTCGTGATCAACTATTTGGTTCTCACAATGCTGGAATTTTCAATGGCACTTCTTTCTTCGAATAACTCTGCTCCAGGTAGCGATATGATCAAATTTGACCTTCTAAAAAACCTCCCCGATATCGCTAAAAGACGATTACTTAACCTATATAATTCATTTATGGAATTAAATATAGTTCCACCAGCATGGAGACAGGTTAAAGTAATAGCTATTCAAAAGCCTGGAAAACCAGCGTCTGATCACAATTCTTACCGTCCGATCTCTATGTTATCATGCCTGAGGGAATTATTAGAAAAAATGATCCTATTAAGACTTGACCATTGGGTTGAATCAAACAACCTACTTTCAAATACGCAATTTGGTTTTCGGAAGAGTAAAGGAACAAACGATTGTCTAGCGATGTTTTCATCTGATATTCAAGTGGCCTTTGCGCACAAGGAGCAATTGGCTTCAGTCTTTTTGGATATTAAGGGCGCATTTGATTCGGTTTCCATAGACATACTGTCAGACAATTTGCACAGTAGTGGATTACCCGGTATTTTGAATAATTTCTTGTATAATTTGCTGTCAGAAAAACAAATGACCTTCAATCTAGGTCAACTGACAACTTCTAGAATTAGCTACATGGGCTTACCCCAAGGTTCATGTTTAAGTCCCTTACTTTATAATTTCTATGTCAAAGATATTGATAACTGCTTAGATAATCTATGCACGCTTAGACAGTTTGCAGACGATGCCGTGGTTTCCATGAGAGGTCCACGTGCGGAAATCTTGCAAAGACCATTGCAAAATTCCCTAAATAATCTGTCTTTCTGGGCAAGAAATTTAGGGATCGAGTTTTTACCGCAAAAAACTGAATTGGTAGTGTTTACAAGGAAGCGGTTTCCAGCCCAACTGCGTCTAAATCTTTTGGACAGAGACATTACCCAATCTTTAACCTTCAAATACCTTGGAGTCTGGTTTGATTCAAAATGCACTTGGGGTACCCACATTACGTATTTGAAACAAAAGTGTCAACAAAGGATCAACTTTCTACGATCAATGGGACATGGTGGGGTGCTCACCCGGAAGACCTCATTAAACTATATAAAACGACTATTCTTTCAGTTCTTGAGTATGGCTCTTTTTGCTTCCTCTCGGCAAGAAAAACCCACCTAATTAAATTGGAAGGCGTTCAATATCGTTGTTTACATATTGCCCTTGGCTGTATGCATTCAACACACAATATGAGCCTAGAGGTCCTAGCGGGCGTAAAACCCCTGCAGAACCGTTTCTGGGAGCTCTCATTAAGATTATTGATCAAATGTAGTGTCAGTAACAACCTTGTGATTGAAAACTTCGAAGAAATGCTCGAATTGAGCATCCAGTCTAGATTCGTGCGAATCTATCTTAATTATATGTCATCGGATATTAGCCTTCCTTGCTATAACCCCTCTCGTGTATGCTTTACTAACTACAGTTCCCCCATTGACTATGATCTCTCCATGAAACAGGCTATTCAAGGAGTTCCAGATCAACTTCGACCTATCTCAATTCCCCGCATTTTTGCTGAAAAGTACCAACAAGTCAATTGCAATAGAAGATTTTTCACTGATGGATCACGCATTGATGGATCCACTGGCTACGGCGTCTTCAATGAATACTCAACCGCCTTTCGGAAACTTCAGGAACCTTGTTCCGTTTATGTTGCTGAGCTAGCAGCAATCAACTTCGCATTGGGGATGATTTCCGATATGCCCATAGACCATTACTTCATCTTCTCGGATAGTCTCAGTTCGATTGAGGCTATTCGGTCGATGAAACAAGGTAGGCACTCATCTTATTTCCTTTCAAAGGTAAGGGAGCAGATGAGGTTGCTGGTCGAAAGATCATATATGCTTACCTTTGTATGGGTCCCTTCACATTGCTCAATCCCAGCCAATGAGAAGGCAAACTCTCTCACAAAGGTGGGCGCACAACAAGGCGAGATTTATGATAGAAGAATTTCACATGATGAATTTTTCCCATTAGTACGTCAGAGTTCTCTTTTAAGTTGGCAAAACGATTGGACAAGTAATTCTCTTGGGCGGTGGTTACATTCCATTATTCCAAATGTTTCTTCGAGAGCGTGGTTCAAAGGTCTGGATGTAAGTCGGGGATTCATTCGAGTGATGTCAAGACTTATGTCCAACCACTACTCACTAGACGCACATCTCTATACAATAAACCTCGTTGACAGCAATATATGTAGGTGCAGAACCGGTTATGATGACATCGATCACGCAGTTTGGTATTGCCCGGGTAATAACGCCTCCAGAGCACGACTATTGGATACCCTAGTGACCCGAGGTAGACAACCCTTCCGTGAAGTAAGATATGTATTGGGAACACGTGATCTTCCCTACATGCAAGCGATCTACGAATTCCTTTGTTTGTCTGATGTTAGAGTTTGATGTGACCATCCTCTCCTTTCCAAACAATTTCCCGCCATTGTGTCCCAGTCTTATTATCCTCCTGTTCCTGTGCTACTTGCCCCTGCCCAGCCGGGATTTGGTCAACCGTCCGAGAGTAGTATCTGAAGGAGGCTTCAGAAACCAGTTTCCTACCTAGCTCCTTCCAATCGAAATTGTTACCCATTAACCTCGAGCCCGCCACGAGTAATTGGTACCCAATACTAACCTAGAACTACTGCTATTTAAAATGTAAAATCAAACATTACTGATTGCTCCGAGACTGAAAAGTTCGAAAGTACGTTTGATTGAGCTGAATTTCGCGTCTATTATGACCTAATTTTATGTCAAAATTGACGCTCGTATATGTCAGTCTCAGGGCATCTAAATTTACATCATTTTTTCTAACTGTGTACCGGCACTAGCGTAACAGGTTCCACACCTGGACCCTACCTATCGACCCGTCAACTCGTGGATCGGGGACCACCGGCTTTACTTCCTTTCCGAAAGGAAGGCGTGATTAGAGATTTTATGCCTCAGAAAATCCCGATGGTGCCGACTGGGATTGAACCCAGGCCCTCTGAAGTGAGATGCTGTCACGCTTATCACTACACCATCGTCACCAATAGGATTGGCTATTTGGATTTTGTTATAAACGTGACTTATCTTAGAATGATGAAGATGATGATCAATGAGCAAGCTTTGATAACATGAAAAGGCTTGCATGTTACGGACCATTTGGGTGAGACCTATCTTTATTAGTTTTTTTTTTTTTTATTCAACTAAATTTTCATTTAAACTTAAGGTGATACTCTAAGGAAGCCTTAGCGTGAAACTTCAAAGGCACAAATGTCAGCTTCCACAAAACATACAAATTTGAAATTGCTACTCTTTGTTTGTAGTAGCACAGCAAACAAGGAGTAGCAATTTCAAATTTGTATGTTTTGTGGAAGCTGACATTTGTGCCTTTAAAGTTTCACGCTAAGGCTTCCTTAGAGTATCACCTTAAACATTCATTCTATATTGTCGAATAGAGTTTCTTAATCATATACTATTTCCTACTAATACAAATATCTTCTTAAGTAGATACTGGACATATTTTCCTTCCCATTCGATACGATTATAAGGACTTGACCAGGTATACAATGTGATGCTTATTTTGCAAATTTGGTTGTGTGGGGAAAATCACTAATCCCAAGTTGTTTTTTCGCAGCAACATCATTCAAGCAGTTTAAAACGGACCTTTCTACCACTTAGAGCTTGACGCAAAATAATTTCTTGAGATTTTTGTTTCTAGAACATTCAGAAATGTAGTCATGTTGAAAAAATCGATATGTGTGTTGGCCAATTAGTCATCAAGGTCATCATTCATTCCAATAAAATCTAATTTCAATTCAATGCAGTCCTTTTCTTAAGCGCCCAGCCATTCTAAGGTGCACTCGATAAGAACGATCAAGTAATTTGACACTTTACCATTCACACAGTAAGGGGTCGACCCGAAATGTCCCGTTAATGAAATTTATTACTAATGCTTGCAGAATGAGGACGTCTGAGTTGGTTCAATTATAATTTGCATGCTACATTATTATGTCACTTCAGACGTCTATTTCATTTTGTCTAATTGAAACATTTAAATATTAGGATGTCACACTTGTAACCAAACATGTATATGAACCTAAAGTATAATAATAAATTGATAATTTCGACATCAGATTACGACTTGATTGTTGTTGTACATAGTCGACCAGGTAGCATCGTTATCTTGCAAGGACACAAACCACCAAAACATCCTAGCCAGTAGCTCTAGAAGTAGCTGAATTAAATAACTTCTTTATTTACCACGCAGGTAAAAAGTAACGTAGAACTTGCTTGCCAACACGTTATCGGTTTGAAATCAACAAAAAATTTGGGGAAAGGGGCTGGCACCCTATGCACTCTAGGCACCCCCCATTAGCTGCGCCAATGGCTGTACCGCGATACTGTATGTAAAGTACACCGGACCAAGCTGAACCGTGTTCTCAACGAAGAACTTTGCAATTATCGGATAAAAATAATCGAATAACATTTTCAATGGATCCCAAAATACCATCTTCTTCTTCTTCTTCGCATTTCAAGCTTATTGCTTATGGCATACTAGCTTATTGCGTGCTCACAACATAGTGTTCTAGATGCACTTCCACAGTTATTAATTGAGAGCTTTCGATGCCTGCTACCATTTTTGCATTGATATGATTGTGTGGCAAGTACAATCATACTCTATGCCCAGGGGAGTCGAGAAATTTTCCAACCCGAAAAATTCCTAGACCGGACCGGGAATCGAACCCAGTCACCTCCAGCATGGTCTTGCTTTGTATCTGCGCTTTTACCGACTGAGCTAAGGGAGGCCCCCAAAATACCAATGAAAATTATTTACAAAGATAATAAAGTTATTTTCCAAGCAATAATGAATAACGAAAGCCGGAAACCACATTATCATTGCATCATTATTAACGATCAAGCTACAACCAAATTTTACTCCTGGTTATGTGCTGTAGAACAAAGCTTACTTTTTTACAGTCACGTTCAAAACGGTGTCCCCAGTCGAAGTCACAAATTATACTCATAGATGATTTCGACAAATTGTGGTTCAACCTCAGCTGTTTCGAAAGTTACATCTAGTAACAAAGGTAAAAAACACACGCAATCTGCTGTACTAGGTACCCTAGTTTACATGTCCTCCCAAAAATTTCTCTCTTGCAAACCGTACCCGGGAGTCTATTAGTTCCATGTGGAACCTGCTCTTCGTCAGTGAACCCAATGCTAGCCATAAGTTGCAGCATTATTTCACCGACCCATTGGCATTGTTGTGTCTCCGAATCACTGAAACTTGTACCTCACACCGAACTATAAACACACATACGCATACACGAACCAAAGCCTTCCACATACAGCTGTAACATTTGTACTTTACTCACGAGTGCAATTTTAATTGCATTTAAATTTAATTTTCTCCTGCCGCACTTGCAGCCGCACCGCACCAACGACGACGAGATAGGCACGGCACACATTAATGTGTGTGCATGTGCGGTGCGGAACGTTTGTATATTTTCTGAACTTTGTGGGGCACCCCATCAGATGAAACCCCGTTCGGTTTCACCCGGTACCCATTCCAATACCCCCCCCCCCCCAAATATATCCATGCGCTCACTACTGGCAGGATGAAAAAGCATTTTACAACGTGTGCCGTTTTTGTTGTCACTATCTTTGTGTAACAACATTTCATAAGCAAATGAGAGTGCACCAGAAGAGGGCGTATACTGGCACTGGAGTGCACTTCACTCGTTACAGCTCACCTCCCGGCGCCACAGCACTCCTTGGTGGTCGTCGTCGTCTCCGTGCCACAACCTGCTACTCAGTATGCAAATGGTGCAGAAATATAATAATAAGAGCATCAGCGTGTGCCACGATCTATGCACTTTTCTCAAATACCCCGCCACCCGGTCCGCTTTCATCATTGCCACTGACGGCACAAAATTACGCGCTCACAGTGGCAAAAACGCACAACCGCGCGGTAAGTAATAATGATAATAAAATAGAGCAAAAAGGAGACAAACTTCATTTACAACTCGCAGCGCACAGACGGTAGCAAAGCCCTCCATATAAACTTCCAGTACATACCGCACAATCCAGAGGACTAGAGTCAAGAGAGCCTACACCCAAATGCAATGTAATGGTACACTGAGGGGCAAAATACTTTCGTTTGTTTTTATTTCCAAGTGGAGAAACTGCACTCATTCATGTAACAGCAAGGACAGCAACTCACGGACCTCTTATTCGTGACCATGGGAAGATGCAGCCAGTTATTGTGATGCGCATATAGAACAAACGTTGTGAGTTTTTGTAGGTTGGTGGAATATATTGCAGAGACTCTGATGAGACACCGGATCTTTGGAAGGCATTATTAAATTGGACTATAATATGCCACGTTCCCTATGCTGATAATGAGGAACATTTAAGGAAGCTTGTTGAAGAATGTTCGAGCAATCGATGTTGTTCT
Organism: Ochlerotatus camptorhynchus; assembly: GCF_037179485.1. NCBI lineage: Eukaryota > Metazoa > Arthropoda > Insecta > Diptera > Culicidae > Ochlerotatus > Ochlerotatus camptorhynchus. The sequence goes on along the minus strand of NW_027040724.1, from coordinate 254,256 downwards.
TAGGGAAATCAAATATGAACAGTCGCTGCGTGTAAAGACTTCTTTCTGATTAATATCGAGGGCGTGCCGCATAATCAGGAAAATGCTGAGGGTTGTTCCACCTGTGGAACTAAAGGTCATATTTCAAATCATTTGGATCGTGCTGAGTTTGCCGGAGCAACCGCTTTCCGGTTGATCAAGTATGACTTAAAGTAGTCAATTATCCAATCTGGCTGTGAAAAAAACATGTATTTCAGTTTCAGTTTGAACATTAGCATAGATACCAGTACAATTCGTAGATGCTGCCTTTTGATTGATTCAGAACCAAATAAATAGCATGGTTAAGTTTAGCTTGCTCAATGCGCACGGTCAATCAGACTTACTCAAAGTTGAGTTGAGTCGAATCAATTTCGTCAAAAGTGGACTAACTCAAAAGTGAGTTGAATTTTCCGGGCTTTCCCTGGATTTTTTTTTTCGAATTTGAGGAAAAACGATAGATGTTTCACTCAGTCACAAATGTTCATGGATTTTTCTCATATTCACATGGAAAACTAAACTCACTTTGGAGTAAATTCACTTTTAACGAAATACTGATACACGGTCGATCAGGGGGTCAAACGTCTATATTGATCTATTGGATAAAAACATATGTGAGTGTTAATAATTGTTCAGAAGAATCTTAACAATGCGTGAATGAAGATCAATATCACCTCAAGGTCATATCAGCTTTGTAAATGGGGGCGGCGCCGGCATAGTGGTTAACATCCATACTCCTCACGCCATAGTCACGAGTTGAAATCTCATCCCCAGACAAGTCACCAATTTAGGTAGGTGAATCCACAAGGACCTAGAACTTCTTGGATAAATGCTTGATAACCCTGTTCATGGCCACATAAAAAATGATAATCACTATGAAGAAACCATTGGGGACACCACTTTCTTCCACGAGAGTTCCTGAGTTGGGGTTTCCTAGGATGATCTAGATGGTCCTGTTGCGTAGGAAGTTACTGAAGAAGTGCAGGATTTGCCCCGCTCTTCCCATTGTCGTATAAAATCGGACAGAATCAGTTGGAGAACTTGTCCAAGTGTGGTGATTCTAATAAGCAATTTAGCAAGTTAAAAACTGAATATGGGTAGTTTTAGCTGCATAAGGCAATGTTTGCATGTATCAACTGGTCTGCAGCTAACATTGTTTATTGGGAAGAACGTGCCACTGCCATGTCCTGGTCGGAAATCGTGTTGCCGGTAGCCGAATATCCCGTGTTCTACTAAATGTAGTAGTCGTCAATAGATCATTTCTCATAATTTAATGTTACCTTTCGTTGAAGTAACGAAAATTGTTTGTTTGCAAACACAATTTAGCTCATTCAAGACTTTTCCGTATTAGATTTGGAGATTTTAGCATAAGACGCATTTCGCCAGGCTCTAATCCAGTTAAATATTAATAATGCAAAATCAGTTTGATTACATTGATTAATTGAAAGCAAGATTAATTTCCCATTAGATTCAGTCATGCTTATGCTCTCAGTTCTGCACTGTTATCCGTAAATCCTTACAAAACGAGATCAACTGGAGTAATCAATTTAATCTATACGTAAGTTTTACCAATGTTTTTTTTTTGTATGTAATTTACTATAGTCATTTGAGACAAAGTGGCACAAGCTTCGGGCAATGTTTACTAATCATGAACACTAAATATTCATTATTCATGTACATTTAGTATTCATGATTAGTAAACATTGCCCGCAGCTTGTGCCACTTTTTCTCAAGTGAGTGAACTCAAATCCATCCGTCCAAATCTATTGTGTATTAAATTAAAGTGAATTTTTACACTAAAATAAACAAATAAGATGTATAATTTTAATTGAAAAATTTAAATTAATCTCACGGATATGAAAAACTACCCAAAATTACTCTTAAGTATATTCTACCCAAAATTAAGGTTAATTCACGTATATTTGAGAATATGCAATTTACTCAAAAGTAACTTATTGGGGGCTGAACTATATCGTTGGGTCGAATCTATCGTTTTACAACAATAATGAGTGTAAGTGAGAGGTTCAACTCAAAATTAAGTAAAAAGAACTAAAATTTTGGGTTGCACATTTATTCGTGTCGAGTGACCACCCTTGGTACACACTAGAGGTGGGCAAAATAGCTCATCTGGTGATAAAACCCATCCAGCTCGCTAAAGGAAGTCGATTCTTTTGAACAGCTCTTCAGCTCACATTGAAATTATAGAAATTATGACACAAATTCAAAATCGGAAAATTCATTAGTGGTTTTAGTGCTTAAAACTGCATAAAATCGTAAAAGTAGTCTAAACCAATAAATCCGTAGAAGTGGAAAACGCCACTAACGCAACAACTGGTCAACCATGCGCGCAAAATGTGCCAACAACATATCAGTAAAAGCAAAACATGTATGCGAGAGAGCTACACCTATGTCACACGCGATGATATGATTGAAATCGTGGCACACGATGTTACGAATTTTCTCAAGCTATGCAATCCACTCTACATACAGATTTTATTTGTGATGTTGATTCTCCAGCAGAACTTCTCTCACTATTCTCGGCATCAGCTCCAGATCATCAGCTCAGATTCGGATCCGGAGCTGAATCGTGAAGAATGGAGAGAGAAAAAAAGATCCGAAGAGCTTGTCATCCTAAGCAGCTCCCAGTGAATCATTCGAGTCGATGATTCGGATCCGGAGCTGAGCTGATAAACTGGAGAGCTGCATTTCGCTTTACGGTTATTTGCTTTTGTGCGGATCTTCCGCTCCCCCAGAGAATGATGGGAGGAGAGGTGAGAGCACATATGCTGGAGGAATAACATCAGCAATAAAAGCCGGGTACATACATAAATTAAATAATACCAGTAGATAATTAAGATCGTGTAGCACATTTACATATTTCTCTCTCTCCCACTTGGAAGTTTGCTTTTACCGTTGGTGCTGTCGATCAGTAGGCACATGTTGTACTACGCGCGCGTCTTGGTTTACGCGGTAGCTGTTCAATGCGTAAGTGGAGTAATGTGTCCTTTTTTAAAAGTTCCGCTATGAGTGACTTGGTTTAGACTTGTGATATCAGTGAGCTGATGAGCTGCGGTTCCTAAAAAATTAACCGCGGGTCATCAGTTCATTTTAGAGAATCGGGTCTATAGAACAGCTCGGGAGCGGATCGCCCATATCTAGTACACACCTTTATACAGCTATTGCATAGAAAAAAACCTGAATGGATCTTAGAATTTCGTAACAATTGGTAATTTTGTTTCTTTGACGCGATCGAAGCAGGCCACGCTGCGAAAATTACAAGTTATTGTTTTGCTGCGTCGTTTTCGCACTTGAAAAAAATTAAATAATTACAATTTTGATCTAGAAAAATTGAATCAAAGCACCAAAGTGGTATTAAAAATTGTTTCAAGTGATAATTATCTAATCCCACATGTCCCTAGTGTTTGTCACAATGATCAGTGATTGAGTTCAATGTATCTAGAATTAAATTCTTCCTGTTCCATGGAATGAGGTATCGTTTGTTCTAACCAGTAATTGGAAGATTGATATCACCAAACTGTTTAATATGGGTTAACTAGAAATTCAATTGGATTTTACGTAAGCATTCTATATTAAAGTAAGTAACGAAAAAGTCCCAAAAGAGCAATCCATCCCTGGTTCTAACTAACGCTTTAAAACGCTTAGCAAAGTTTATTTACCATCCATATAATCTTTACTATTTATCCATGTAAATTGCAATTGTGAATGTGTTAATGCAGGGTTTATTGTATATGAAGATGACCTCAGAATGTACGTGTATAAACAGGCATTTTTGAAATGTTTCTTCCATAAAAGCAAAACCGGTCAGTGGGAGATGGATTGAATCCAAACTCACACAATTGATAATTTTGTTCCTTGTCAAAAAAATATTAGATCAGTATTTTTTAATTTCGCCATTACGGTGGTCTGAAAAATCAGCATATTTCCTAATTTTTTTTAAATCATAACTTTTGAACCACTGGACTGATTTTTTTGGATCAAAAGGTCAAATGAAAGGAATATTATTAAAATGGACTTTAATCGTGGTTTTACATTGAAAATCATTGATTATTATCGATTTTCATGGTCTCGGAACCAAAGTCAGTATTGCATGTTCTATGTTTTATTGAATATTTGGACTTTTTTACATAGCATATTAAAAATTCAGTGATTAATGTTTTTCACTTCTGAGCAACAATTTAAAAAAACATTTAAAAAATTCAAGATGGTTTTTAACGGGATTTTCATGGGAATGTTGAGCGATTCCAGGGAATCAGCCAATCCTCTGGAATTCTGAGAAGAATTTTATGAAAGCTCGGAGAACTATTCCAAGCTAATTCCGACTAATATTCCAAAGGGGTTCTGAAATTCTGAGAAGGATTCATGAGGAACTATAAGACAAGAACTTTTGGTGAACACTTAACATAGTTCTGCGTAGAATTCCAAGACAATTCTGAACATAATTCCACATGGATTCTAAAGAGAATTCCAAATTAGTTTTGAGTAGAACTTTACAGAAAATCAGAAAAGTTATCTCAAATCGACGGAAGACATTCCACACAACCATAAACCGGACTAGTTCATGTTGATCTTCGTCAAGCTTCGTCTACAATCTGGACTCCTACATCAACACATGTCAAGCAGCCTTCAGGTTCAATTGGCTAAACTTGGTGAGTTAATTCCATTTAGTAAATTTTTATCTTTTCAAACCAGTAACGTTGGGAGATCACCTTTAAGTGGTGCGTTACTGGTATAAGATCTACCACCGAACCCTAGTCGTGACAACTTCAATCTAGGGTATTCACAAAATCCTTTTCCCTTTGTTGTTCTCCTTTTCCTTTCCCTCTTTTCAGAAAGTGAGTAATGGCGCTATAGTCATAAGTCATAAAAGGCTAGGACAAGAGTTAGTGTTCATGAACCAACCGTCAGAAGAAAATGGAGCATCACTTAACCTTTCTAGTTTTGATGCTTCCAACGACCAACCAATCATATAATTATCAAAATCGGAACGTACGGTACGAGATGTCCACGTTTCATCCATTTATTGGATTCTGAAGAATCGTGTATAAATCTTCGATTTAAACAGGCCCGATGTTTTCTGAATCATCTTGCCCCTTAAATATTGCACAGTAGGCCTGACCGTTTTGATATGTGTGACGCATCTTCGAAACATATATCAAATAGACAAGAAATATGTAGATGTAGGTATATATATATATATATATATATATATATATATATATATCATTTTCCAGGATGCTTTCAAGAACTGGCTGTGTTGGTGTTAGAGTAGAACTTCACAGAAAATCAGAGAAGAATTTCATGCAGATTGTGAAAGGAATTCTAAAGAGAATTACAAAGGAATTTTGACAAAAAATTGATGAATATTTCTAAAAATAATTCCTAAAGAAAGAATACCAATTGGATTCAAATATTTCAAGATCGTCCTAATCCAATTGAAAGGAGAATGCCAAGGTAATTAATTTAAGCGGATATTTCCGATGGAATTTTGAGGACAATCAATTCCATGGGAAATCTGTAAAGATATTCCAAAACATTCAGAGAGCGTTCCAAATACATTCTTAGTAGAATTTCAAGAGAATGCCAAGGCCAGCTCCAAAGTTCCATGGTATTCCATGGAATTCTTAAGAATATTATTAGGTGATTTAAGAAGGAATTGCGGAGAAAATTTAAGCGATCTCTTGAGAAAATTATAAGGATTTTAACATTTTGGAATATCCGTATAATCTATGACTGGGACAAATATTGTCAAATGTGCGGCATTCCAAGACAAAGGAGAAATGGATGTAATTTCGGCCTAAATTTCCCTAATTTGGGCCCATACATAAATTCAGCAATCGACTAAATTTTCAATAGCGACCAAAAATATCCATTAGTACCATCCCAATGACGCGTTCATCTAGATGAAATTGATAAATAGCGGATTTTTAGCGATGGGCCCAATCTTAGATCCATAGGCCAACATTAGAGCCATTTCCCCTATTAAAAAGTTTGATGTCCCTAACTCAGGAAAAAATATATAGATAGATTAAGAATCTGGATGGATTTTTTACCATTACAACGCTCCTGGTGGCCAAATTTGGAAGCTTTTGACAGCAGTTTTTCAAGAAAGGTTCCTCTACTTTTGCTACAATTATTTAACGCCAAATGTGTTCACGCTTCCGTTGGTAATCCACGATGGAGAACGAGAAATAAAATTTCAAGGGTTTAGAAAAATATTCAGAAGTTGATCGATTTTCTTATTTTTTGACCATGATGTAAACAGCTAGCAAAAAGATGTACTGGCTAGCAAAGGCACCACGAAATGTTAATCCAACCGGGTTATTCGCCAAAGAGAAAATCATTGAAGAGAATCGATCATTACAGGTAGGTTCATATGATTGTGAACGAAAGGATTAATTCATTAAACTAACCTTCAAAATCCCACATTACAAAGTGATAATGTGAACGAAAGGTGCAAAAAAAGGTGCTGAGGTCGATTCAAACAAAGCCTGCTGATAATTCAGTGCAGCTGGCAGTTTGCAGAATGGCCTTTTCTTATTTCGTTGCAGCAATGAATGTCAAAATGGATTTCAATTAAAATCTAAGTTATAATTTTTATTTGACCACGACTGTCTCGTTAAATTCAGGTCACAGCAGTTTCAGGCCAAACAACGAAAAAAAAATTTGAATCGGCTTTCTTCGATTTGTAAGAAACTTTACATAATAGTTTATTATGAGCAATAATGGACATTTTTATTTAAAGTCGTCCATTTTTTATCTAGTGAAATTTTCAATGGCGTCCTTGAAATTGATCATAAATTTGTAGCACAAGTTGTAAAGAAAAATACTGTCTTTCTGGGAAAAAAATCCCGGTTCAAATGCTTTTTTGACCTAGTAATCTCTTCGGTCTAATGGCGATTTGTATTGTGACAGGAGGCCTAATCACCAAACAAAAATGCTTGCCTCTATTTCGAAACCAGGATTCTTTTTCTGGTAGCTTATATTTGCGATTCAATTCCGTTGGATAAAATATGAGTGAATTTCAACATATGACTCCCGTGTTACGTTACGGGATGTAAGATCTACCACCGATTCCTAGTTCCACTCTCATGCGCTCGCAATATCACGCGTGATATTGGAACAAAATATCATGCTTGATATTGATTTTACAAGCTCCTTTGATATTGCGAGACTACTAACAACGTGCAAAAATCAAGCTGACAGTTGACTCGACACGAAAATGATTCCGTTGCACATCGTTTTCTTAGAAAGAGAAAGTATAGTTTGCTATCTCTTTTTACTCTTCACCGATGGCAGACTACTGCCAGCCGTTATGAATGTTTCGGTTGCGTTCGGGTGTAAAGGAAAAATCATTAAACTCAATCTCACCACAGTTTGTTGAGATTTGCAGCTTTGTTAACTTAATATTCCGAGCTGCGATATCACAGCTTGCAAAATCAACCGCAGTTTTTTGCTTGTTGATTTTTGTCTACGAAAATCAAGCGTGATCTTTCGCGTTGGTGAGATTTGATTTTTTGGTATTTTCCCAATACTGGTACTGACTACTTCAAACTAGAGGAACAGGATTTTTCAGTAATCCAACGAACACATCTTAGTCCTTGTCACTTTTTATGCTTTGTTGAGTGACAAGACTCGGCTTTGCCCACCAATGATGATCTTGAAACAAGGAAAAAATGAGTTAGTTAGTCTTCATCTATGTGATTCCTAATCTTCTATTCATGGATCTCTAGTTTGAAGTGGTTAAGACTAGGGTTCTGATGCATGGTCATTATCGGTGTCATTCCTTAATTTTGTTGCTAAGGAATCCAATTTTGACTGACAGAGGGGCGCGCCTTTGGAGGGTGTTTCAACACTCCGAAGGGTATAAATAGCGGAACCTTTCAATTAGAGTCGGATCCTTGCGATAAATGCATGATAGATCAAATTACTGGTCGCAGTGGTGTTAGATTCCGAACAGAGGAAGAAAAAAAACATATGACTCGTTAAACGTGTTCAGTATGTTGTACTATCTTGTTGAAAACTTTTAATTGCAGAATTTTAATTTCTCAGTATAGAAATCACCGATAATCCCTCCTTTATGTACCGTAATCCGACTGTTTGGATTACTGTTACACGATGAATACATTGAAGTGCGAACATTTATAAAGGTACCCATAGAAATCCCTCCAATTAACGCTTGCGCGCCATAACTTTCCATCATTTCTCAGAAATCATCCGAATTCGCAATTATTTCAAACCAACTCCACCATCATCACATCGCTATGCATCTCTAAACTTCCCGGATTCATTCCTAATCATACCGTTCATCCATTCAATATACGAACTGTCACATTAACGTAGCACGGAGAATCACACATACAAGCACATCCATACAAGTCATACACGCAAATATATGCTAAACAGGGAAATATACATGCAAATAATCGTCTAAACTTTTAGACAAACATTTGCATTTCAATTGAATCTCTCATGGGTATGAGCACATTTTCGTTCCCCGCCGTCGTCGCTGGTATCAAGAGAGCACCGCCAAACGAGACGGGGCACGACTGCCTGCAACACCTACCTACAAACATTATGAACGAGCATATCGTTCCATCCAAATGTGCGAGTGCGACAAGTATACAAATGCAAAAGTTTCCCTTCGAATGTACACAAACCCCACTACCCCGATACTGGACCTTTCTGGCACACTCACACAGCCACATATTCTCCGAAAATTTTATTTCGTAATTATTTGCAAACAATTTTTGGCCGAACAAATAATTAACATAGTTTGGGATCGTAGTTGGACGTTCGGATCGTGTGTGTGTTCGTACAGTGCATCATCCTTGCATGATTCGGACTACGTACCTACTGGATGCAACCACCCACCTCTTTCGATTCGTGCAGTTTGTTTCGAAATAAATGAGATAACTGACAACATGATGATATTATCTGCAAAAGTTCCAGATTCTTCACAAGCAAAATCCACTCACTTTTGTTTGCCATTTGCAGCGTTATGGATAAGTGAAGGGTTCATTTTTCTATAAATAGTTTCAGCTATTTAGCAATAAAGATCCGAGCATAAAACTCTTATTATTTTCTCGGGAAGGTAGGCTTATGCACAGAAAGAGCGAAGGAACGAAAATGTTTAATCCTATTACCGAACTTTGCCTGAGGGATACACCGAAATAAGTGCGAAACAAAACGAGTGAATGAAGAAAACAAAGCCCACCCAAAAGGACACGAGGAAAAATTATGGAGAAAAGGAAAACATACAACAAAACGCCAAAGAATCCGTCTCAAGAGGGCCCATGAGCTGCCTGCTTGCTTCCCGGCTGCCAACCTTTCCCATTCATCCGTGATGGGTTAGAATGAAGAGTTTTTGGTCAAACAATGCCAAAGCGGAAGCCTTCCGAAGGTGTGGGAAAAATGAGAAAGGACATAAACGACGATTTTCTAGCATTTTCCGAGTACCATACCTCCCCTACCTCCCATGTCTACCCACTTGTATACGGGAGCATACAATTCATGGCAATCAGTTCAACATTCCTCCTGTTGGAGTGGTTTCTGCTCTTTCTGCCGCTTCCATGTCGTTGTTGTAGTTGCACAGAGAGGCTAATGGTCATCGAGTTTCCTCCCAAAAGAAGAAGCGAAAAAAGACACAAGTTACCGAGATGCCTAACACTCACTTCGGGCAGTAGGTAAAGCACAGTTTGTATGTGTGTTGTATGAAAGTTTCGGTGGTAATTTGAGTGAGCAAGGTGGGAAAATTAGTAGCTGTGTAACGTTTTAGACCCATTCATTTGTCAAGGGTAGGATGGGAAGCTTTTTTTTTCTTGCTTCCTTCTGATTTTTTTTTTTCATTTCAAATTTATATGACAAGTTTTCGCTTGCCTTTATCAAGAATCGACGGGAGAGTTTTTTCCTTCCGCAGAAAGTGCTTGTTGCGAAATGTGATGCTCTAACAGGTTTGATTCTTTCCATTTAGTTGTTTTTTTTTTCGTTAGACATTTTTAATGGCGTTTCTCTTTGAAATGAGCATTTTCGTAAAAGATTCCAAGTTCCTTCAAGTATTGATCGAACTATTGAATAAGGCTTTGCTTCACTGTAAGATTCTGAAGTTTTCTAATATGAATAATGTTTTCAGAAAAAAATAGAAGAGAAAATTATCGAGTGAAACTAATTGGCCCAATATAAACCTTGGTTTGAACAGGTTAGCAAATAGTGAGTTAAAACTAACGTTGCTGAAATGTTTACACATTAGCCGTAATTTTAATAGATTTAAGAGATTTATTTACATAGAATTGACGAGATTTATTGAAAAAACCGAAAAACGAAAATTTATTGTTTTTTAATATGGTGAACTTAGTCAAACATTTAAAGGCATTATGTTTGAGGTTGTGACATTCAATCCGTTGTTCTAAAAAACGGGTTTTACGATTTCATCCGACATTTCAGTCACATGGATTGTGTCTTTTCTAGGAATTAACTATGTTTTGTTTTGTTGTTCTATGGAATTGAACCGGCCAGCGGGATTACAATGCAACTAATCGTTTTGGTGACCCAAATTATACAGCCCTTCAGAAGATTCGCATCAACCTTAAACTTGTACAACTTTAAAAAGGAATTCTTGACCTGATCTTAGAGCTCATAGAATAAATTAAGGATTGTGACCCAAGCGTGGGGGTCATCTTGCCGAAGATCCGGAACTTCCGTAAATGATCAATTCATTAAGCTTATCCCAGATATCTGCGATACATGAATTCATTTGGGGTTATGATCTATACATGAACCCTGGATCGCAGTAGGCCGCGCTTGAAAGCTGACGTGTTTTTCTTTTGCTGCGTATTTTTCGTAAGCGAATTAAATACTTTTGACGTAGGACTACGTCTGTGATTTCTATATGGGGGTACACTTTGTGAAAACCGAAATTGGAACATGCAACAAAATTATGAAAGATTTTTAACGTTAATAACATAGCTGCCCCTGGACCAATCTCAATAATTTTATCACCAATCGATCAGAAATATTTCTATGCATCTGTTACATTTAAGACTTTATCATTTTTTCAAAATGTCACTATTGAAAATTGCACGAATGTGCAAATGTTGCTATGATAATTAAAGTTATCACCGATTTCCTGCAAAAAGGGAAAGCACTAACACAGATTTCAAAGTTGAATTCCATCCGGTCTCATCAACAACGAAAGGCTCCCCACCAAGCAGCTAACTATCAAGGCTGGCCCCAACCGCCCAACTAAAAATCATATCAAAAGGTTCTTTTCAGAGCAATCATAGTCATACTAAAGAGTATAAACAGAGAGAACCCCGCTCAAATTCTCATTCATTCACATAATGCAAGCTCCTACTGCAGCTAACAAATAACATTTATTATAGAAGACCACGTAGTTCTACGTCACCATTGCGTACAGCCCCCATTGTAGTTTTTGACTTTAAATTCGTTAATTTGTGAGCTGAAATTTAAGTGTTCATAAAGTTATCACTTAGTGATACATCGTGTTTTGCCTGTGTTTGCCTTGAGTGGCTCGGTTGACCTTGAATCTAACCTCCAAAATATACGACGTAGCTTCAGTTCCATTGTTCGGTGTCGATTTTCATTGCCTCGGAGCCCGGTTTTCCGAGTTCGGATGCTACACTTTCGGCGTGTAGTTCTATTGAGAGATCGCTCCGGTTGGTGAACTAGCCCGGGAACGTGTTGATAATGTGTCCGTCGCGAGTTTTGGTGGTGATTCGGTGGCCGACGTTGCCGTGAATCAGCAAGTTTTCCGCTTGCAAACGTGCTCGACTGCTGGTCTCTCGCCGGTGTCGGAGATTGCGAGCAATATGAAAGATGCCTCGCTGGATGCACCCAAGACTGGACGGGAACTGTTCCTGAGGAAAGCACTAGACGCGAACCTCCTCCCAGATGACCATGGCAATGCAAGAAAATTTGTGTTCGTTAAAGGAAGTATTACGACAAATGTGCATCACGAAATGAGATGCAAAGCTTAGAGAAAATCAAAATTACGGAACCCATGGATTGTAGGATCAAATTAACATGGTGAGACCAGTCCAAATAAATTTTACAATTAAAAAAAAAAAAACATAAACTAAATACGTGCTAGGTTTGCAAAGAATATTTTCGAACCTGGAAGCGTGTATGTAATACCAATATCCATTTGAAAATGGTGATGCATACATGCGGGGCTTATTATAAGTGAAAGTAACCTCGGAATGGGCGTGACTCTCCAGACATTCTGAAATGGGTTGCTGGATCTGCAATAGTGCTATCACTTTCTAACTCCCGGACTAAAGCTGTCTACAACGACCATAAATGCGACATTGCAGAAAGAGTTCTTCCATAATAACACTGTCGGTCAGTGGGGGTTAGAGGGAATACACACACACACATACATGAACCCTGGATCGGCGAGAAAGTCCTCCAGCAGATCCGAAACATACTTAAAAGTGTTCAATTTTTAAAACTGATTCTAGACCTATGTGTTTTATTTTTTCCGCAAATTCTTGTTAATACGATACAAGAATTAACTTGGGATTATATATGCTTGATCATGGGATGATCCTCCCGAAGTTTCGGATTTCCCTTTCATGAAACTGGTCCTAAAGCTTGATGGTTTATTTATCTAAAATATTTATAATTGAGATATATGAATAAATGTGAAATTTGTAGGAAATTTTTAGTTATAAACTGTGTTTTTACTTGCAAAATATTTTTTAAGTACAAAAAGTGTAAGAAACCTTGGAAAAAGTTATGCTCAAAATTATTGTTCTAACGGGCCATTTACAAACAAAATATCTCGTAAAGCTGTGAATTTGGTATCTTGAGCAAAGTTGGTTGAAATATCATTTGTTACAACTTTCCCGAAAATTCTGAGTGTTTATCTGAAATAGATTTTTAAAAAATCTCACTTTTAGGTGGGTTAATCACCAACCCATCTACATCAAAAGAAGCAATTTCTAGTAGTTGGAAATAATATAGAGAAAGTGACGTAAGCCATACATTTTCGGAGAAACAGTCAAACATTTTCACTGTTTCTATACAAAAGTAGTTCTCCAAGTACTGGCAAATTGAAAAAAAACTGTTTTGATATTTTTTTGTAAATTTACGAAATCATTGCGAGGTTAAACACAAATATTTCTTTTCCGAACAATTCAATAATTTGATTTACGTCCCATGGTAATTTCTAAGCAGAGTGAGCGCCTGGCTAAAAGTCGGAATGAAGAAAGAAACGACGCGACGCGTGACAGGTCGAATGAGCTCCGAATTGAAGTGAAAGCGGAAAAATCAAGGAAGCAGTTTTCGAGTCATTCATTACGTCAATTGAAACAAGCCTTTGATTGGAATGAAATGAACTGATGAACTTGACGAACGAAACAACCTATTTTTTTTCCTTTGGTTTGTTTTTCCATCGATCTTGTTTTCCGTGCTGAGCACCAATGCTACCGACGTGCCAGGAAGGCAGCTCCCACACCTGGACCCTACCTATCGACCCATCAACTCATGAACCGGGGACCAACGGCTTTACTTCCCATCCGAAGGAAGGCGTGATCAGAGATGTTATGCCTCAGAACATCCCGGCGGCACCGACTGGGATTGAACCCAGGCCTGCTGGGGTGAGAACGAAACAACCTATAGCCAAGTTATGTTTGACAAGAGGAATGTTCATCGTGGCTCGATAACAAGAAACACAATGACTTACACGAAAATGATACTGCTCGAAATGAAACAATTCAATTTCTTTTCTTTGTTTCGAAAGTGCAGAACCCTGTAAACGCCATACACTTACATCGCACAAGCCAGCAAATGTATACAGACAGACACATAGCGGTTCAAACGATATTAAAACCAAGCAAACGGGGTCGTGTGATCGTAGATTGCGTATCTCATTGCTTCCTTCGCGTCCTACCACACACCGCCACCCACGATTCGACGATCACGATTCCCATTAAATTTCCCTCAGATTAATCTAGGAATTACATTCAGAGCTTCATCCTTTCTTCTCAACATAAGTTCCTTCAGAATTCATCTAAGAATATTTTAAAACTTTATCTCAAAATTATCTTGGAATGTTGGTTAGAGCTCCATTAGAATATTTCCCAAACTTTTCATAAAAAAAATCCTTCTCAGCATTTCTTTAATTCCCTTTAAATCCTCTCCCAAAATTCCATGGCAGAGTTCTATAAAAAAATTAGAAGTCTAGATTTTTTTCTTAGTGTCAGATTCATGAAAACATTTTCATTTCTGATTTTTTATCACGAGGATTAATTTTTACATACCCTCGCGGCAACTAAGATATCGAAATAGTTTTATTACAAATTATGCCAGTTTTGGACCTTTAAATCACAACTTATAATAAGCATTGCGAAACTATTGACTATTGACTGATCATAAAAATAAAATTGAAGCAATACTTTTTTTTCTTGGTTTGTTTTTCCGTCGATCTTGTTTTCCGTACTGAGTAAAGGGTGATACGGTCAAAATTTGGTCAAGGGAAAACGCGTGTAAATCGGTGAAATCGTTTATTTAAAAAATCAAATTAAATTTCTTTTTCAAGTTCAATTAGTATAAAATTCAGGAAAAATATTCAGTTAGGCCTCCGCTTTTCCAAATCCGAATTGCCAGGCCTTACGCTTGACCCCTGCCATCAGATTTTGTACAGCCACCTTGTCCACCTTCTTCGCCGCAGAAAGTCAGTTTGCCTTGAACTGCTGCTCGCCCTTAGCAGTTTTTTGGTCTTCTTTAGGTTCCGCTTGACAATAGCCCAGTATTTCTCAATTGGGCGGAGCTCTGGCGTGTTGGGAGGGTTCTTGTCCTTGGGAACCACCTGCACGTTGTTGGCGGCGTACCACTCCATGGCCTTTTTACCGTAATGGCAAGATGCCAAATCCGGCCAAAACAGTACGGAACAACCGTGTTTCTTCAGGAAAGGCAGCAGACGTTTATTCAAACACTCTTTCACGTAAATTTCTTGGTTGACAGTCCCGGAAGCTATGAAAATGCTGCTTTTCAAGCCACAGGTACAGATGGCTTTCCAAACCAGATATTTCTTTGCGAACTTTGACAGTTTCATGTGCTTGAAAACATCTGCTACCTTTCCCCTTCTTTTTGCCGCATAAAACTCCTGTCCCGGAAGCTGCTTGTAGTCGGCTTTGACGTAGGTTTCGTCGTCCATTACCACGCAGTCAAACTTCGTCAGCATCGTCGTGTACAGCCTCCGGGATCGCGCTTTGGCCGTCGTATTTTGTTTATCATCTCGATTTGGAGTCACTACCTTCTTGTAAGTCGATAGTCCGGCTCGTTTTTTGGCTCGATGCACGGTTGTAGACGATACACCCAGCTTATTTGCGGCATCTCGGAGAGAGAGGTTAGGGTTTCGCTTGAAACTACCGGCAACTCTCTTTGTCGTCTCAGCGGCTTCCGGTTTTCGATTTCCCCCCGATCCAGACTTCCTGGCTGTCGACAAACGTTCCCCAAACACTTTAATTACATTTGTAACGGTTGATTTGGCAACTTTTAGCGATTTTGCCAACTTTGCGTGCGAGTAGCTCGGATTTTCGCGATGCGCGAGCAAAATTTTGATACGCTGCTCTTCTTGCTTGGACGGCATTTTGACAACTGAAGAGTGAATTCCAAAATCAAAATAGGAGCAACATTCTACACACACACACCTTCAAAATGAGGGGTGTTCAGGTTTTTTAAATGCAAAATTGAAAGAAATACGTCAAGTTGATATTGACCAAATTTTGACCGTATCACCCTTTACCAATGCTACCAATCCTGCCGATGCCAGGAAGGCAGCTCCCACACTTGAACCCTACCTATCGACCCATCAACTCATGGACCGGGGACCAACGGTTGTACTTCCCTTCCGAAGGAAGGCGTGATCAGAGATTTTATGCATCAGAACATCCCGGCGGCGCCGACTGGGATTGAATCTAGGCCTTTTGAGATGAGAGGAAATCACGCTTACCACTACACCACCGGCGCCGCTTGAAGCAATAAAGGGCGAAACACGACTACATACATACAAGGTACAGAACTTCCCAAACCGCGATGAGCGGCAACAATCGACGGCTAAAACTCGGGCACGGAAGCTCTACGAGAAGATGCTGACAAAATATGGCTGCTGTGTGATGGACGACGAAACGTATATAAAAGCCGATTTTAAGCAAATTCCGGGGTTGGAGTTTTTCACCGGCAAGAGCAAGTTCGATGTGGACGACAAATTTAAGAAGAAGAAAATGTCGAAGTTCGCCTCCAAATATCTCATTTGGTAGGCCATATCTGCTCTTGCGGACAGAGGAGTGAGCCTTTCGTGACAAAGGGCACAGTAAATGGCGAGATCTACAAATCTGAGTGCCTCGAGAAGCGCCTTTTGCCGTTCTTGCAGCAGCACGACAAAGCTCCGCTATTTTGGCCAGATTTGGCATCATGCCACTATTCTAAAATTGTCCTGGAGTGGTATGAGGCCAATTCTGTCCATTTTGTTCTAATGGACATGAATCCACCAAACTGTCCGGAGCTGCGCCCGGTGGAGCAGTACTGGGCAATAATGAAGCGGGAACTTCGGAAGAGCAAGAAGACAGTCAAAGACGAGAAGGACATGTTAAAAAAATGGAAAAAAAAACTGAGAAACTGGTACCGGATGACACTGTAAAGACTTTGATGGAGGGCATCAAGCGAAAATGCGTTCAATTTTACACTCAAGGCTCCATCGATTAACTTTTCTTTTGATTTTTGAAGTAAATATATGTATAAAACTACCCTAAAATTTTGGTTTGATTCTAAACATTATAAGAAAATTGGCATGACATTTTCGGTGTCGCAATAATTTCGTGTTCACCCTTTACTTCATTTCTACTCGTTATTTACGAACAGGCAAAAGTAATATAATGTAATTCAGATACTGTTTCGTTTAGTTTTTTTTTAATTTTGTTTAGATGTAAGCCATAAATTGTTAAGATCATTGATCATTAGATTCAGTTTATCTGTCGTAATTCTCAGGCATCCAAAGTGTAATATGGTGTCCGACGAACTCGGAAGTATTTTAAATCGGTTTGTTATATGAAATGAATTTTATTTACCGCACTGCCACTACCTTTTGAATTTTGAAAATTTAATCTTCAATCAAAAAAATTGAATGTCACCTAATTTAAAAACTTTGCATATTGAATGGAACCTATGTTGATTACGAAATTAAATTTATGTAGGGGAAATGGCTCTAATGTTGGCCTATGGATCTTAGATTGAGCCCATCGTAAGAAATCTGCTATTTATTAATTTTATCTAGATGAACGCGTCATTGGGACGTTACTAATGGATATTTTTGGTTGCTATTGAAAATTTAGTCGATTGCTGAATTTATGTATGGGCCCAAATTAGAGGCATTTAGGCCGACATTACATCCATTTGCCCTATCAATAATATTGTAATTCTTATTGAGTTGAGCAACAAAAACAATCTCGTAGTCGTGCATCAATAATGAGGATGGTGACACAACCCGTTTTTATTGAAATCCCGAACTTGAAAAAAAAAATTAAGATCGTAGAAAGGAAATATGAACTTCTCTAATAGAAATATTAAAGTTTTCAGGCTTGACGTTTTCGAATAATACAGATGAAATTAAGATTTTGATACCTGAAAATTATCAAGCCCTTGGAAAAGAACAATTGTCAATAAAATTTCGATGAGAATCGGGTATACTGAAGAGAATTCCTAGGGAATTTTCGAAAGTATTGTTGAGCAATTCCCAAGAAAACCAGAGCCTCTCTAATATGTATAAATTTTAGGATTAATGTAATATAACCAGGTCTGAGTTGGTACATTTGAGTACTCATTCCCTCGAATATGAAAATATAGGATCAAATTTTTACACCAGAATTTCAGAATACATCATTAAAATAGAGTGATCCTTTACCAAATGCATGTCTTGCTCTATTTGCTGCATAATTTTCTTCAGTTTCCCTTCTTATTGTTTTTAGAATTTAATCACTCAGCAATATTGCAAATTGATTTTTATCGTTTCAATTTCAGATGTAAAGTGCATGGTCCTTAAAAAACCGAAGCTGAATTATTCTTTTCCGGGGTTTTATTATTCGTTGTTCAAAATTCTCATGATATGAATTCCAAAATTTACTTGGAATTCTGCTCTGAATTATCATGGAATTCTCCTGAAATAAACCTGAAAACACTCCACGTATTAATTACCGTTGAATTCTTTTTGGAATTTCCTTGCAACCCCTTCTAAGAATTTAATTGAAATCTTTCTTAGAATTCTCTTGAGCCTATCCGGAGACTTTGATTCCTTTGAAAATCTTTTCAAAAATTTCTTTTAACTCTATTCAAAACAGCAGAAATCTTTCGAAATTTTGTTTAGAAACCCCTTGGAGTATTTTAAAGAATTTCTTTCTAATTATCAGCAATTTTTTGCAATCAATTTTGTTGGAGCTCTGTGATGAATCTTTCGCACTAGGGTTGAAATTATTGCCAGAACATTCTAAGAACTCTGTTTCTTGTTGAATTCTGATCATTATTCACTTGGAATTCTTATTTAAATTTATCTGTCATTTTCCTCATGATACATACATACAAATCTCCTCAGAATCACGTAAATTTTCCGCAAAGTTTGGTTTTTCACAACTCCTTTTTAAATCTTCTAAAATTACATAACAATTTAATTTAGCACTTGCATTCTTATCCACAGAAATCCTTCCAAATTCATCTAACAATTTCTAGGGTTTTCATGTCAGAATAATTCTGGAAATCTGCTCAGAACTTTTCCTTCGAAAACTGTGTGGGAATCCTTCTCAATATTTGTTTGAAATCAACACTTTGAATTATTTTAAATTTTATTAAAAATTCCAGGGTTTGTCCGCATGATTCTATAGATTGTTATAACCCTTAACATGCTTCCAAGTCTCAGAGCGTGACCATTATGACTCCACGACTCATAAGTATGATATATATTTTTTTTTTTTTTCAAATCTTTGATCTTGAAATTTTTTCAAAATCTCACAATTTTAATTGTTTTTACAACAAATCTTACATCACGAAGATTGTTGTTAATCAAAAATTTTGATAAAAAAAAGTTCCAGCTTCAGACACTACTCACATTCAAAGCCCTAGAATCTTGGGAATCTTCTTAAATCACATATTTTATCCTTTCAGTAAATTCCTTTGAGCACGTTCCTAAAATTGCGTTCAATTCCGTTTTTTTTTTTGTTGAATATTAGAAACCAGGATTTTTTAAAGATTTGAACCGGGAAAACCGGGAAATAGCCGGGAATTTTAAACTGAAAATTCACTGGCCACCCTGGATACAAAACAACAACTAGTATGTTATGAAGTTCAATAGATGAACCATATAAGGAATTTAATAATTCATCTGTTAAAAAGGATATTCTCCCTCTACAAACGACCTCCTACTTCTAAACTGTTATAGTGGAAAATTCAAAACAGATTCATAGTATTCCTATCAATTAATCTGGTATCAAATTGATTATGCATACAAATGACCTTCTGCAGTCTAATAATTTGATTAATAAACCTCAATCTAGCCACACGGCTCGATATACAGCATCCTTCTGCTCGTAAACAGTTATATCCACATTGTACAAGGTACAAGGCAAAGCGAGCATTCTAGTGGGCCAACGTCGGGGACGTTCATTTATAATTAAGGCATGCGGTTGCTTCCTTCGCCACTCCCACCACACCTACACTTCCTTCCACCACCCCCACCGACCTCCCCACAGTAAGCTCATCTGTTGTTCTCCAAATATTAAATTTTGGCCCAGACCATCCACCGCTACTCGTCCACAAGCTGCTCTACTATTGCTACTATTCTGGCGCTGCTACTCTGCCGTTACTCATCGCAGGCTCTTGCAGAGTCTCACTTTTTGTGATAAAAATATGTTATTGATTTTGGATGATGATAAATGAGTCCGAACCACCCTCCCGATCCTGACCCGATCTGGAGGCGACCTTTCCAAAGAAGACGGTCCTCTTCGATACCGTTGCGGTTTCAAATACTCCGCGCTTTACGCCGCCAAGCAGCAGCAGCAGCAGCACCAACACCGATCCAATCTCAAGTGGAATTTTGGAAACTTTTCGGTTGAGGGTGATTAGTCAGCAAAGTTTCGGTCTGTTTTGACATTTGTTAACAGCTTTTTAACTTGATTAAAAGTGATTACATCGAGAAGACGACGGGGCGGCAGCGGGTGTGAAATGGGAAGTGTAGTTGGACGCTACTCTGCAAGACAAATGCTTCACAAAAACAATGATAACAGTAAAATTTGGTAATGTACACAGCAGCTGCGGCGTCCGTCGACGTCGTCGTCATCGTCACCGTTATTGTGTTGTTGTTGGGAAACTTCATTCAACTTTGATTGGTTGCCAAAAATTGAGGCAAAAAAGAGTTGACTGGCATGTCGTCACCGTGATCTCTGCGTTCGGTGAAAAGTGGTTGATTTTTTTTTATTTTATACCTATGATGTTTATCCTGCAAAATTGGAGCTGCAGAGCCAATCACTGTATTGAGAACGTATAGAAAAAAAACTACGTCTGGTCGCAATATTCATCAAGTCCCGAGACAGGGCAGAAAATTGATGGTCCATCCGAACGAATATTGTCCACAATGACCACCATACCTTTTTGCTAAATCAAACCCTACGACACGGGTCTGTGGGGTGATACAAGTAGGTGGGAAGAGCATCAAAAAAGTTTGAACGAGTCGATGATTTATTATTTCGTTCGATTGGCAGGTATGATGAAAGTGACATAATTTATTTATGTGGGGAATATTTTCTGCATGCTTTGCCATGTCACATTCCTGCTGAATATTGCTTGTTAAAGGTACACCGAAAACATTGTCAAAGAAGTGGGCGACACCGGATTGAAACCGTACAATTTCTGCAAATCCTAAAAACACTTTAAAACGACTTCAATGTTTATTTGATCATTGTAACACGACCGTTGAGAAACAAATTCTGCCTGATTAGCTATCAATAGTGCAGCTGATAGTCAATATTATGCGTGTACACTGTATAGGAGGAAATAAACAAAGAGTACAATAAAATATAATAAAAATACAACACAAAAATATTGTGCAAAACAAATTGAATAAACTTACACAATCCTTTAAAAAAGTTTAACGTTGAATTCTTGTACGTTTTCTACAGAAGTTTAGACTGAAGAAATATTGTTAAAAAAAACAACACTGGCATGACATTCGGTGTTTAGAATTAGGAGTGTGCCGAAGGAATAAAATTCAGAAAAGTTCGAATTCGGAGGAAATTTTTTGACAAACCAGAATCAAATTATAGGTACTGTAGATTCTGCTTAACATTGATGAGCCAACGGAATTGAGACGCACAAAAGCTTAAAAAACTTGACAATTCAGTCTGAATGCAACAACGTCGTACCATCCATTTCGTCTCCATGTCCGCACGTGACAAGACAGAGAAAGAGCAAGCAGAAACGTTCGATCGCTCGCGGATAGGAGACCTTTGCCGCTTACTTTCGCTCATTTTCTCGCAATCCCACCCGTCGTCAGCCAGTCCCAGTTCGGCCGGTAAAATGTTCGCTACCAACTGAAATAAATGAGCTTGGAAGACGGTGATTTTCATTTCCTTTGAAACTGGTCAGTAAATAATTACGAATTGCTTTCCTTTCCCCTCTCCTTTTATCGAACTCAGTGGCAATCTAAATTTTCAACATTTTAACGTTACAGAATCATGAAAATTGATCGAAAGGAACTAAGCCGACCGCTTCTTTTTCTTCTTCTGGCTTTGTGCTCTTTCTGCTCTGCTTGTGGCTAATCTTAACTTAGTGTTCTGTGAAGAATTTCCATAATTGATAATTGAGAGTTATCTATGCCAACAAATGCATGAATTAGTATATTGTGTGGCTAGCCCAATCATTCTCTATACCCTGGGAAGTCGAGAAAATTGCCCATCCGAAAGATTACCTAAATAAATCGGACCGGGAATCTTGGTAATACCGTAATTTTACTGACTACGCTATCGATTGCCCTAAGCCGAACGGTATCGGAACTGAATAAAAGTTTTCAAGAGAATTTTGATGATAATTTCAAACAAATATTGAGGTGGAATTTCCGAGAAAAAAAACAAAGTGAATTTATTTCTGAAAATAGTTCCAAAGACAGAAAGTTTTTGGAAAATAAGATAATAATTCTAATGAAATTCAGAAGACAATTTCATAGTTTTCTTAGGGAGAATTATGAGAAGCATTTCTAGGAAATTCAGAGAATAATTTCAACAGAATTCTAAGGACAGTTTCATAGGCATTCGTAAAAGAATTCCAAGGTGATTCCGAGGAGGGTTCCAAGGGAATTCAGAAAAGAATTCCTAGGAAACGCTAATGAATATTTCAAGAAAAAAAAATGAAGTTTTCCGAGGTAATGCTGAGAAGAATTCGAAGCAAATAATTAGAAGAATTCTGAAGAGAAGCCCGTGATTATTGTAAGTAGATGTCTGAGGTAAATGTTTATGGAAATTCCGATAAGGATTCCAATCCAATTCTGAAGGATATACTCGGGAATTTTCCAACTTAAGCAAATTTGTCTGAGAACTATTGGAAGTTCTAAAATAATTAACGGTTTTCAAGGGAAAGAATTCCAAGCTTGAACGAAAATTTCACAAAAATCCTGTGAAAAGTTCCCGTGGAATTTCAAGGTAATTTAGACATGCTTTTTCATCAAATTAGAGATCAACAATTCAAAGAATTAGGATTCTAAGACGTCGTCAAATTGCTGCCTCCTGAGGATGGAGCAATTTCTAACTGTCGTTTTATTCCGAGACATTGGCTGAAAATCTCGTAATTTAAGATAACCAACCAAACAACTCACTGGGTATTTCTTCTGAATGAAATCGCATGTTTTGGAACCATCCGACCAACAGTGAGTCACGAAACGTGACTAGTGCGGAGATGAAATATGAACTCGCGAGTTTGTCATGAGAGGTATGGATGTTAACCACTACCATCCCCTTAAGAAATGATCAACCCCAGCATTCAATTGTAGCATTTCATCGTAGAAATTCTAATTTTATATCCCAAACCAAAATGAGCCCACGCAATTTTACTGTGCTCAAAAACTCATTTCAAATGCCTTTATGTGTTCACCGTTTGCCCACTGCCGGAAGGTTACCTACACATACACACATTCACGCACAGCAGGCAGTTAAATTTCAATATTTACTGCTAACGCTTGCGGCTGTTCACCACCCCACCATTCGGGGAGTCTGTTCGCCGTAACAGGTCACATTGTGGACTTACAGCTTCCTCCGCTGGGGGCTTCACGGTTGGTGGTAAACGTTTTCATCCTCAAGGGTGACGGGAAAAGAGAACAACACAAGAGCCTAAGTTCCCACCAAAAACATGGCTGAAAAAGATTTTGAAATTCGCATAATTACTTTCGCTAAAACAAAACGAAGCAAATTGAACTATGTACAAATTTGGTCGGATGCATTATGTTTCGAGAGAGTTTTTAATAATTCGTTGGTGATTTCTTTGCTGGTAAGGTTAGAAGATGTTCCGTTAACTGAGGGACATTGGCAGTGAAGCTAAACATTTGTATCAGTTGTTAAAAAGCTTACAGTACGGGACGGGTGCTTTCGTTCATGTTTTGGGGAGATAAATTGGATTGGATGCTTCAAGACAAGCGCCAGCAGAGAAAATAACCCAAAAGTCACTACATAGGACCTGCACAAAATATCGGATCGACCATTCGGCTGTGCAAAACCCATTTCGCTTGCCATCAGCCAAACCAGAATTGGATCGCTCAATACCATGGAAGAGCGGTTCAGCAGCAGCAGCTGCCCGAGCACCAACATTCGTCTCTATACATCGTTTAACACCAACTTTGCTTCTGGCATCTATCGCTATTGAGATCATAAAGTAACGGAAGCACCCCACCGGATGGTCATTTCCCTTCCACACACACACACACACACACACACACACACACACACACACACACACACACACATACACACACCCACGCGGAGAGATAGGAGAATGGCGCGTGTGGGTGTCGATGGCGGTTTAGGGCGAACGCTGGACTGAGGATACGTGTGTCTGTCCCTGAATGTACCTTGTCTAGGGTATTCTCACTCAATCCTGATGGCATAAGTGCCCTCAAGCCTTTTTTTGCCATTCCCACAGCTGCACGTGCAACAGCAACACCAGTAGTAAAGTATCGAAAAATAGATTGAACTTGTTGGCGAGAAAGAAGTGGATACGGTGAAAACTCTCAGTGAAGAGGGAAAAAAAAGTAGTGAAAATAACCAACAAACACCATCAATTCTGCCACTGGCCTGATGGGGTGCCATCAAGCGCTAAAATACAGTCAGTGTGAAAACAAGCGACTATGAACATCTATTGGGGCCAGTTGGAATTCCTAGCGCAGAGTACTACTAGGTCGAATAAGGTGCAGAGAAAAACCGACCCTATTTCAGTGCAATCATGTTCTTCATCCCTGCTGGTCAGCAGTGAGAATGACACACTGGGTAGGAATTGTGCTTTTTGAGGGGCAATTTAACAAGGATAAAAATTTGAACTCAATTAAGACTTTATTCTTGGAACGAGTAAGGGTATGGTAATGAAAAAAATCTAAATGCAGTGTTTTCCCAATTCAGTCAGTCTCCCTGCAAAATTTTAGCTGGAACCTTTTTTTTTTCAATCATACTTGGCCTGCTGACACTAGAATCAGGAAGTTTCTCCCAGTGTCTCAAGGAAGTTTATTCCGTCTTCTCAAGGTTCAATTAAAGTTCTACCGGTTGTATTTATCAAGTTCTCCCAGAAGTCTCTTTCGTCTTCCTCTGGAAGTTTCTCCATAAGTCATTCTCCGTAGGTTTTTTTCCGATTGCTATTGAAAGTACTTTAATTATTTATGTTTGTATTACTTCATGCGTGACGCTTAGCATCTTCAACTATTCTATTGAAAGGTTTTTCCGAGCTTATCCTGACTTTCCCCGGAAGTGGTTACCCCTGGGGTTGGGCTCCGATTTTTAAAACTTTTCTTGCTTCCTCTGGATGTGTTATACGATTTTTTCCGAAAGTTTCTAAAATATTTCGCCAGAAGTTTCTCAATATTTGCCTTGGAAGATCCCCATCGGACGTTTTTCTGATATTTCTTAAACCTTCCTTTAAACTTCCTCCACAAGATCTTCTTTATTTTTTCTAGAATTTTTTCGGTATCATTAAGGGACTAATTCAAATATGTACCGAAAATTTCTTCCGACTTACATTGAAAGTACATTTTTTCGATCTTAGTCAATACCGATAAATGCCGATTTTATAAACATTTGACACCGATAAGCTTGAAAACAATCTGGCAACGCTGGCTCCGAGTGCCAATGTACGGATGGGGAATAAATCTATGCACACCTCTGCAGCGAATTTGTTAACCAATTGTCTCAGTATCAGTTTATAAACTGATCCATTTCAAATACTGTTCCAAAGGATTTAACCAGGGGTTAAGACATAATGGGCATTGATCATAAGAAAACAAATAATGATTATGAAATCTTAACTCTTAATGTCATTCGAACAGATGAACAGATTATCTTTTGTCCCTTTTTAACCATTAATCCTTGTGTCATATTGTCAATCTTTGTACCATTCGACCTTCTGTTCATTGAACCTTATATTCATTCAAACTGTTGTCCAATAGGGCCGACTATCCACTAAGCCATGCCCATTTTTCTACTATATTGGCTTTCATGTTCTCTAGAAAACGCCGAAATTTACGTAAGCCTCCAGAATCATTTTTAGGCAACCAGAATAGCTTGAAAAGTCCGCGCCAATGATCTGAAAAGCGCCAACAAGGTCTTCAAAACTCCAAAATAATTCTATCGATTGCCATTCAGCATCAAGCAATGATCTTGAAGTTCTACAAGCTTAACAAAGTCTTGTTGGATGGCTCGATTTACTGTAAAAATTCATCTTCTTATTACAACTATATTTATTCGAATTAACAAAAAAAAAATTAAGTCGTCCAAAGCAACCCGAAAATAATTCGTTGATGATCTACAGGCTCATCGAAGTTTTTTACTATGCTCTGACTAGCTGTATAAATCCATACAGCTTCGTGAAACCTCATAATATTACGAAGGATATTATGACCAATAGATTAGATTTGGAACTTCTTCTGGTACGTTGTCCTGACAGAATAAATGAGCCAGTGGAAACCCATCCATCACATATTTCTGTATTAACAAAATATCGTAGGTACTCTAAGTCATGATTCTGTTTTGTTTTTAAAAAGCCACAACTTTCAGCCCAACTGCGTCTAAATCTTTTGGGCAGATACATTACCCAATCTTTAACCTTCAAATACCTTGGAGTCTGGTTTGATTCAAAATGCACTTGAGGTACCCACATTACGTATTTGAAACAAAAGTGTCAACAAAGGATCAACTTTCTACGATCAATTTCCGGGACATGGTGGGGTGCTCACCCGGAAGACTCATTAAACTATATAAAACGATTATTCTTTCAGTTCTTGAGTATGGCTCTTTTTGCTTCCTCTCGGCAAGAAAAACCCACCTAATTAAATTGGAACGCATTCAATATCGTTGTTTACGTATTGCCCTTGGCTGTGTGCATTAAACACACAATATGAGCCTAGAGTGGGCGTAAAACCCCTGCAGAACCGTTTCTGGGAGCTCTCATTAAGTATATTGATTAAATGTAGTGTCAGTAACAACCTTGTGATTGAAAACTTCGAAGAAATGCTCGAATTGAGCATCCAGTCTAGATTCGTGCGAATCTATCTTAATTATATGTCATCGGATATTAGCCTTCCTTGCTATAACCCCTCTCGTGTATGCTTTACTAACTACAGTTCTCCCATCGACTATGATTTCTCCATGAAACAGGCTTTTCAAGGAGTTCCAGATCAACTTCGACCTATCTCAATTCCCCGCATTTTTACTGAAAAGTACCAACAAGTCAATTGCAATAGAAGATTTTTCACTGATGGATCACGCATTGATGGATCCACTGGCTTCGGCGTCTTCAATGAATACTCAACCGCCTTTCGGAAACTTCAGGAACCTTGTTTCGTTTATGTTGCTGAGCTAGCAGCAATCAACTTCGCATTGGGGATGATTTCCGATAGACCATTACTTCATCTTCTCGGATAGTCTCAGTTCGATTGAGGCTATTCGGTCGATGAAACAAGGTAGGCACTCATCTTATTTCCTTTCAAAGGTAAGGGAGCAGATGAGGTTGCTGGTCGAAAGATCATATATGCTTACCTTTGTATGGGTCCCCTCACATTGCTCAATCCCAGCTAATGAGAAGGCAAACTCTCTCACAAAGGTGGGCGCACAACAAGGCGAGATTTATAATAGAAGAATTTCACATGATGAATTTTTCCCATTAGTACGTCAGAGTTCTCTTTTAAGTTGGCAAAACGATTGGACAAGTAATTCTCTTGGGCGATTCAAAGGTCTGGATGTAAGTCGGGGATTCATTCGAGTGATGTCAAGACTTATGTCCAACCACTACTCACTAGACGCACATCTCTATAGAATAAACCTCGTTGACAGCAATATATGTAGGTGCAGAACCGGTTATGATGACATCGATCACGCAGTTTGGTATTGCCCGGGTAATGACGCCTCCAGAGCACGACTATTGGATACCCTAGTGGCCCGAGGTAGACAACCCTTCCGTGAAGTAAGAGATGTATTGGGAACACGTGATCTTCCCTACATGCAAGCGATCTACGAATTCCTTTGTTTGTCTGATGTTAGAGTTTGATGTGACCATCCCCTCCTTTCCAAACAATGTCCAGCCGTTGTGTCCCAGTCTTATTATCCTCCTGTTCCTGTGCTACTTGCCCCTGCCCAGCCAGGATTTGGTCAACCGTCCGAGAGTAGTATCTGAAGGAGGCTTCAGAAAGCAGTTTCCTACCTAGCTCCTTCCAATCGAAATTGTTGCCCATTAACCTCGAGCCCGTCACGAGTAATTGGTACCCAATACTAACCTAGAACTACTGCTATTTAAAATGTAAATTCAAACATTACTGATTTTGGCTCCGCAAAGTGTCACACACGACTGAGCCTAGTAAATAAACGAACTAGTAAAAAACTTTCAGGAATAATTTTAAAGAGAATTTCTATGATAAATTGACATAACTTCAAAGATATTCTGGAGAGAGCTTCTGGATAATTATGGAAAGTAATCTTAAACTATTCAGAAGAGAACTACAAGGTAATTCTAAAATTAGTTTCGTAGACTTTGCGAGGAAAATCTTAAGGCAAATGCTATCGAGAATTCCAAGGGAGTGATGAGTTGAATTATATGGTAATTTTGAGGAGAATTCCATGCGAATGGTAAAGAGAAATCCAGAGAATTCCAACAGTCAGTTTCGATTAACTCCAAGAGGATTATTATAATAATCACAAGAGAATGTGAATCTGAAGATTAATTGAAGAGAATTCTAAGGCGATGATCAATTTTATGACTGGAATACTGTGGAGATTACTTAGAAAAAATCTTAGGGAAGAGTAGCAGAAGCTATGAGTAGCCATGACTAAGAGCTATGGAGGAGAAATTAATGGGAATTATGGGGAGAGTTCTAAAGATAACTCCAAGGAGAATTCTTACAAGAATTTTGAGAAAAATTCATAAGAGGTTTTGAGAATAATTCCAACGGAGCTTTGAGCAGAAGTCAAAGCATTTTACAGGAGAATTATCAGACAATCATACTCTATGCCCAGGAAGTCTAAAAAAGATGTTAACCCGAAAACTTCCTAGACCGGGAATCTCCAACATGGTCTTGCTTTATAGGTGCGCTTTTACCGACTGAGCTAAAAAAAATGAAGCGTTATCGAGACACTTTGTAGGTAATTCCAGAGCAATACATCAAAGAAAATCTGTGAAGAGTTCCAACGAAAAAAAAACATTCTTGGACTGAGGATTGTGAGATATCAAATTTTGAAAACAAATTCAATTAATAACAATGAAAAAACCCGAATTTATCCACCTATGGTGTGATCAGACCCTTCTTACTTATTCAAGTTTATTTATTTTATTGTCATTATCAGTGACCAAGCCCCCCACCCCCGTGTCATCCAGTGACGCTACGCCACTGCCTGGGGGTACCCGGAATATATCCGGGTGTAGTCTATTTGGTGAGGCTACCAATCACCTTATCATCGTATTTTAATGTGATTTAATGGGTTTTAATTCAATTCATATTCAAGCAACTTCCCCGGGGTACCCGGAACATGTCCAAGTGTGTCCAATGTGGTCTGGAACACTTAACACGACTTGCATTGATCTTATTTTTGAATTCTGTAGTAATTTGATGTGTCGCATGATGGTTTTGATACGTTTTCCGTTAAATCCAGCGTGAAGGCCCATATTCACCGGATCTTATTCCGGCCATATCTCCGGAACCGGTTCACCGATTCCAAAACCGTTCAATAGCGTTCAATGGGACGCCAAGACCTATCATTTGGCGTCGAGTTTGTCCAAATCTGTTGAGCGGTTGCTGAGAAACGTGAGCGCATTCATTTCGTTACATACACACACACACATACACACATACACACGTACACACACACACACAGACATGTTCCGATCTCGTCGAGCTGAGTCGAATGGTATATGACACTCGGCCCTCCGGGCCTCGGATCGATAATCGGTTTTTCAAGTGATATCTATACCCTTCTTTGTAAGAAGGGTAAAAAGAAATTCTCGTGCAAAAGGTAAGCTGTCTTTTCAAATGGGCTTTCTGAATTATTAAATTTGTTCGTTAATGTTAATGTTAATGTTAATAGAGTTAACGGCAGTTTCTATTGTTGATTGTGTGAAAGGTTATCTAAATTAACCTAACAAGTAGTGAGCGAGTGTAAATGGAACAGCTGAAATAGGTACAGCAATCCATTGATAATTCTGTTTTTTGTTTTAATTGTTTATCAAATTTCTTTAGCGATTCTTGTGGAACTTGTCGATAAATTGGTAGCATAATTACATTAACTACATTCAAACATTCCAGAATGACTACACAAGCATCTGAATACATTCCAATCCTATATAGAGGTCACTTGGGTTTTCCAAATAAAAGTGAAGTTATAATCGTCTTATTTGATGAACATAAATGAAATACATTTTCTTCCACACTATTTAGTACCAAATGATCAACAGTTTTAATTCTAATAATCCAAACAAATTTAATATCCAACCACAAACACATCCAACAGACGATCATTAACGATCCATTGCATTCATTTAGAGTTAATTATGCATACACATCACATCATCACCACGACAAACTGCCCGTATTTCATACCCCCCAGACCAAGAAAGTTCACCAAGATATGCTCAAAATACACCCCCAAACGCCCCCCGCATCTTTATAGGCAAACGCAAATCGAACACGGAGAAAAAAAAAAGAAAAGCCACCACTAATCCACTGAGCAATATTTTTCCCTAACACTACTCTTCTCGCGGGCAGCACAATCAGCATCATAAGCCTCACAGCAGAGGCCACGCAAAGCCATCACACCACCATCATCATCATCATCAGTTCTATTTCTGGTGCCGGAAAAGGCATAGGCGAATAATTTTCCCCAATAATTTTAATGAGTTTGGGTCGTGTGTCCTTTCCTTCTCCGTCTCTCTCTCTCACATCAAAATCGTCGTCACGGCTGCCTGTCCTCGATCGTTATTATTGTCCTTCCTCACTGTAGTCTGCGGAATGACTTCAGTGTTCCTCCTATAAATTCCCCCCCTTCGAAATGAGCGCATTAAAACAGAATCGAGGGGATGAGACGGAAAGACCAAACAAGCAAAACACACAAATTTCCCACTGCCCCTCCGTGAACAGGTTGAATAATGATGATGACGAGGAGTAGAAGGAGGGTGGAATCGCTCTTTTACGCTAATGGTCTGCTTCCATCACACAATCGTAGGATTGTTTTTTTTTAACTGGCCATTCCGACCTCTCGGTTTACTATTTTTTGGCGGCTGATATGAAGAAAATGCTTGATCGCAATAGTAAAATTTTCCACTACATCAGCATGTACATTCTGTACAATCAGCCGCGCGTGAGATCAACCATATACTAAATTCACCTTGGTGAGGTGTGCATTCCTAGAACGGTGAGCCACAAGAGTGCGAGAGCGAGTTACTCCCACTGCTCATGAGCGGCGAACGAAGCACTTTTCATTGAATAAAATTTCTGAACGTCTCGTTCCGACAGGGAGGAAAAAGTGTAATCTAATTATACATTTATATCCTGACGGACGTTGTGGGTAAATTCCAGCGCGGGGAGTTGCGAGGGGCGGTAAACCGTTTTCTCACCTTTGGTTTTTTTTCTGCTACGGAATGAAAGATCTGCAAACTTTTCCGCTTGCCAACCGAAACTTATTAGGTTTGCTTCCCCGATGGTTCGGCGTTCAACTCAACCAATCTTCTACCGTCACGGCTACTTCTACTCATCGGTTGGATTTTCTTGCACAGAAAAAATCGATAAATTAGTACACAAACAGTTTGCTCTTTTCCACCAAAGTATCCACAGCAAAAACTGTGTTTTCACTGGACTTTCAGCACGTCGGATGATTTCAACGAATCACTTTCACACGTAGGACTACATTTTGAGCACAATTTTATAGTTTACTTCAATTTTCGAACCCCAAAAAGGTCCCCAACAAAGGCTTCAGCTTCAACTTCAACCACTCTCTTTCACTCACTAGGGTCAGGATGGTAAGAACATCTTCCCTTCTTCCCTTTTGGAGATTCACCGTTTCTGTAGGATAGAGTGGTCCACTCTGCAGCCCGTTTAGGAAAAAGGTTATGAAACAGCTCCGTCTAGCGTACAACTGAGAACAGTTCTCCTTCGAATGGCGTTGATTAGGGTGCGATTTGATAGCACTCACCGGTACTCACTCTCACAACACCCCTCACTGGAAATCGACCCGAAGGCGTGCGTCTGTTATCCTTTTACTCCTGCGGTTGCCACCATCTCTCCATTCTCATTAGAAAACTTTTACCCAAAAGTGGGTGTATACGCATGTTCGACCAAGGTGTATGAGTTTTTGAATGAAAATGCAAAATTCATTACGGTCGAGAGCGCCTAGAATCGTACTTTCAATGTTTGACCACCATATGAACTCCAATTCACAACCAACTTGATGGAAAACGATTATACTCACCGTAGACAGCATCGATAGGTGTTCTTTTCACCTAGTTTGATTCATTGTTGTGAAGAAATCACCAAATGGTCCACGACGATTTAAATTCACTGCCACTGAACACGGAACGCACTCGCCAAATGCATCCGTAATATGTCACTGATAGTAGTAAGTAACCCCAGCGGCCGACCATCAATCGGAGCTATACTCTCACTTCACCCATCGTACAACCGCACCGTTTACAATGTGGGTTATCAACGAGCGGAATAGGTCGTACGCAACCCCCACACTAACACACCCTCACATTCGGTGATTCGGCGATAGAAAAGCAGAGCAATATGCATTAATCATACGGCCACATTCCCGAGAGAAAATTCTGACGTACAAACACATCCACAACCGATCGATTTTACGCGACACAAACACAACCCAACCCAACTCGTCCATAGCTGCCGTGAGTGAAAAATCAACCCCCGCTCTTAATAAGAGCGAGCGGCGAGAGAAAACCCATCGCTGAGTTGCCATGGAAAATATTGAGTGGTCCTGTGCAGTGGGAAAGTAGGTTTTATTGAAAGCCATAAATCACTGGCGGCCATATTTTATTTTCTGGGAAAGCGACTCTCGCTCTCAAGGATCTCTGTGGTTCCACTGTCGGGTGAGGTGGGTGAGAAAAATATCCTGGTGAGATAGTGGATGGTGAGAAAACAGTGGCAAGTTCTATCGAATCGGCTTTTGATACTGACAGGACATCTGGTAGACATGACTAGAAGTGGGAAAGAAATAAGAGTAGACCGTTATTTGCGTACCAGAAAACTGATGGCAGACGCCCTAGGAACTGTGCAAATAAGTTAGCAATAATAAGGGGCTGTTCATAAACTACGTAGACAGTTTAGAGGGGGGGGGGTGACAATTATCCACGGCCCATACAAATTTTAAATTTTTTGTATGTACAATTGTCTACGCAGGGGGAGGGGGGGATCAAGAATCCCAAAAAACTGTCTACGTAGTTTATGAACAGGCCCTAAGTTAGTAATGAATTTATATTCTGAAAAGACAGAACATGTAGTATAATGGGCAAGTGTTGAATACATTTTCAATATACTTTCGTGGATTTATCATGCAGTATTGCTAGTTCATACATTAAACTAGTTATGTTCCTTAACAGATCTTCAAAAAAAAAGGTATTAATGCATCACATTAAACTGCGCTTGATGTACACTCGGGAAAATTTCCTTCTGTGCACTGGCATGCAACTTCGTAATTGCAATTGCACTACACTTTCGGACATCGACACAGAAAGTCCCTTTTATACACTTAATCACTGGAAGGTTTCAACTCTGTTCCGTTTACTTTCTGTTGTACGACCAAAGTATAAATATAATATGGGTTATGGGTTATCTACACGCTCCGTCGATATATTTCGTAATATCTCTATTTACAATGTTCTCGTCTATCCTACCTATGAACAATGTACGTATTTACCACTACAAGTCGGCATCAGTGTGTAGCGCATGCAAACAGCTTCCTTCTCTCTTTTCTTATAAGTTAGATTAGGATGATACCGTTATAGCTTTAGATTGGCTTCAATTTATAGAATTTAGTTTCAACTTTAAGTTTAGCTATAGGATTTGATTAGTTCATTTAGGTTAGGTAGATTTAAGTTCATTTAGGATTAATTTAGTTAATGAAGTGTCTTACCCTCATCTACCCAAGAATTGGGTTCTTGGGTAAATACATATATTATCTTAGAAAAAAAATCATATTTAATATTGTTTAATTGAAACCAAAATGGCTTTATTATTGGTATTTTAAATTGGCTTAAGATCAAATCTCGTCCCCGGACAAGACACGACCCAAGTAATATTGCAGGCTTAAGAGTAAGAACCGAGGCTGATTGAAGGCGTAGAAAGCTGATTAACAACAGGCTGAATATGAAGTTCACGCAGCATTTTGTTGCATCCTAATTCAACCTCAACAATTGCGTTAAATTATAGGCTTCCCTTAGCTCAGTCGGTAAAGGCGCAGTTATAAAGCAAGACCTTGCTGAAGGTGGCTGGGTTCGGTTCCCGAGAATTTTTCCGGGTTGAAAAATTTATCAACTTCCCTGGGCATAGAGTATGATTGTACTTGCCACACAATTATTCTAATGCAAAAATAATACCGGCTTAGAAAGCTCTCAATTAACAACTATGGAAGTGCATGTAGAACACTAAGTGCATGTAGAAGGCCTGCGTAAAGCCCCAGGAGGGCCAAACAAGATAAGAATCAGCCCTTTATTCACAAAGCGAAGGCTACCCACGCAAACCAACACCATCATCGGATAGAGAAAATTTCTACCAAACGATGATGATGGTGGTTTGTGTGGGCGGCCTTCAATTTGTGAGGAATGGGCTTTGGAACGATTTGTTTACAAATGCTGATGGGCCCTTTTCTATTGTTGATCCAAAGATGATAGATTGAAAAAGATTTGTAAAAGTTCAACATGACTCCACAAATCAAAATTGTTGAACATCAAGCGTGTATCGTAAAACGGGGTGAACTTGATCATTGACGTGAAGTTGTACACTGAGTTTCTTAAAAAAAAAAAATCATCACATTGCTGTATGATATTTTGATCCGTATTTCATTAAGTAGTTTTAAGCAAGGCTACAACTTCTCATTCCAGATAAAAAAAATCGGAATTATGATACCATTAGATGTTATGATCATATTTTGTTTACATCTAAGATACAAGGAGAGGTTGCAAAGTAGGCGATTGACTCGTAAAACCGATCAATGTTGCTTCCTGAGAGTCGCAATCAGTGATTTTATCAATTTTCATTCATTCACTCACAAACTCAGGGATCACAAAATCGGTGATTGTGACTCTTAGCAGGCAAAATTGACATTGACACATTCCGAGAAGTGAAGAAAAAATATAAATTTTATTGCAAATTAATGAATTGGCAAAATTATGAGTGGAAAGTGTTAACATATGAATCCAACATTCATACATTATTGATCCATCTTTTAAGGTATTAACTATTTTTTTTTCGAAGTTTACACATTTATATAATGACTGTGAGAACAGCCATTGTTGCACGATGTGCTAATTTTCCTTAAGATGAAAATGACCTAGTGAGAAAATAAAAAAAAATCGAAAACAATTTTCTCTGACACATTACTTTAGATTGCAAAAAACTCTCATCAAAGGTTTCCTTTTATTATTCCACATAAAATGACGGGAGCTTTTTCCAATCTCTAAAGGGTGATACGGTCAAAATTTGGTCAATATCAACTTGACGTATTTCTTTCAATTTTGCATTTAAAAAACCTGAACACCCCTCATTTTGAAGGTGTGTGTGTGTAGAATGTTGCTCCTATTTTGATTTTGGAATTCACTCTTCAGTTGTCAAAATGCCGTCCAAGCAAGAAGAGCAGCGTATCAAAATTTTGCTCGCGCATCGCGAAAATCCGAGCTACTCGCACGCAAAGTTGGCAAAATCGCTAAAAGTTGCCAAATCAACCGTTACAAATGTAATTAAAGTGTTTGGGGAACGTTTGTCGACAGCCAGGAAGTCTGGATCGGGGGGAAATCGAAAACCGGAAGCCGCTGAGACGACAAAGAGAGTTGCCGGTAGTTTCAAGCGAAACCTTAACCTCTCTCTCCGAGATGCCGCAAATAAGCTGGGTGTATCGTCTACAACCGTGCATCGAGCCAAAAAACGAGCCGGGCTATCGACTTACAAGAAGGTAGTGACTCCAAATCGCGATGATAAACAAAATACGACGGCCAAAGCGCGATCCCGGAAGCTGTACACGACGATGCTGACGAAGTTTGACTGCGTGGTAATGGACGACGAAACCTACGTCAAAGCCGACTACAAGCAGCTTCCGGGACAAGAGTTTTATACGGCAAAAGGAAGGGGAAAGGTAGCAGATGTTTTCAAGCACATGAAACTGTCAAAGTTCGCAAAGAAATATCTGGTTTAGCAAGCCATCTGTACCTGTGGCTTGAAAAGCAGCATTTTCATAGTTTCCGGGACTGTCAACCAAGAAATTTACGTGAAAGAGTGTTTGAATAAACGTCTGCTGCCTTTCCTGAAGAAACACGGTTGTTCCGTACTGTTTTGACCGGATTTGGCATCTTGCCATTACGGTAAAAAGGCCATGGAGTGGTACGCCGCCAACAACGTGCAGGTGGTTCCCAAGGACAAGAACCCTCCCAACACGCCAGAGCTCCGCCCAATTGAGAAATACTGGGCTATTGTCAAGCGGAACCTAAAGAAGACCAAAAAAACTGCTAAGGGCGAGCAGCAGTTCAAGGCAAACTGGCTTTCTGCGGCGAAGAAGGTGGACAAGGTGGCTGTACAAAATCTGATGGCAGGGGTCAAGCGTAAGGCCCGGCAATTCGGATTTGGAAAAGCGGAAGCCTAACTGAATATTTTTCCTGAATTTTATACTAATTGAACTTGAAAAAGAAATTTAATTTGATTTTTTAAATAAACGATTTCACCGATTTACACGCGTTTTCCCTTGACCAAATTTTGACCGTATCACCCTTTAGTTGTGTTTCAGAGAAAACCATTTTTGAAATTTGTATTTACTCACTAGGTCACTTTCTCCTTAATACGCGCATTTTTGGTTCACTTTTTATATTCGCTTGTACTGCTTGCACACATATTGCAGTTAAAAAGATAAATACTAATAAAGCTGCTGCTGTTTCTACATGGTAACCCCAAAATACCCAATAAAGATTATAATGTAAGCATTTTCGAGGGAAGCTCGAACTACCCATTAAATGAAGAAGAAGAAAATACATTCCCGGAAATTCTCCTCTACCCGATGGAGTTGTTGGTTTGCGAGGGTGTACTACGGAACGCGCGAAAAGGGCTTTACAAGTTTTGTTTACAAAAGATGATAGGCACTTTCAAATGTTACACGAGAGTTTATTAGAAACGTACTCACAAATACACACACATAAAGGTTGAACTCGAACAAATTTGGACACATTAAAAACGCTGCCACCAAGGCATTTTTTGAGTATTTTTTTTTTCAAAATATCACTAAAATAAGATAAGAGTGCATAGAAGGGCTACAAAATGGTGAGTGACAATCTGGAAGGAGCGATATACCTAGCTCCGGTCCTCACAAGTTCCTACCTCACGCCTCAACGAGTCATATGATAACAAAAGACTGTCAGCCGAGCGTCTGTTCACCATGGAGGTGCGGCTTAAACAGCGTCTGACTGGCATCCAGCGGCTGAATAAGAAATGCTCTTCCCCGGAAGCTACACCTAAGATGGCAGCCCCATCACGGCGGATAGGAGACCTTAGGCCAACCACCTACTGCCTCTGAAACCTATACAATTGTTACAGAAACCAACAGAAAAAAAAAACATCAAACTGATTTAACGGCAACGAATTTTAGCGCAAAACAACGGACACGAATTGGATCATGGAATGTATTGACGTTAGCCCAGCAGGGTAAACTGGCACAACTCGCCAACGAGGCGTGACGCATGAAGCTAGAAATCCTGGGACTGAGTGAAGTTCGTTGGCCAAACTTTGGAGAACACAAACTGCCGTCGGGACAGGTACTACTATACTCTGGTATTCGAGGTGAAAACGCTCCCCGCCATCGTGGAGTTGGTCTCCTACTTAGCGTCCAGGCAAGTGCTACGCTCATCAAGTGAGAGCCTGTTAATGAGAGGATAATCGTTGCCAGATTTAGAACACGGGTTCGTAACCTTACCATAATCCAATGTTATGCGCCAACCGATGTTGCCGAGCTACAGGACAAGGAGAATTTTTACAGTCAACTGAATGCCGTCGTGGATAAGGCTCCAAAGGGTGACATCAAGATCTACACTGGCGACTTCAATGCGAAGATCGGCTCCGACAACACGGACTATGAGCGTGTCATGGGACGCCATGGTCTCGGCGAAATGAGTGAGAACGGTGAGCTGTTTGCAGAATTTTGTGGCAATAACGACATGGTGATCGGGGGTTTGCTTTTATTGACAATAATCGTATTGTCAATACATTCTATATTGACGTCAATACATTGGTATTGACAATATTTCTGTATTCAAATCATCAATATTATTGTCAATAATTCCCCTTCGCCTCAATATAGTGATACGTGTGGGGTTTGCTTAAACTATCGGGTGGTGGTGGTTGATGTCTCGCGTGAAGAGGTGAGAGAGTAATTATGGAGAAAGGGGCTTCAGGAGATCCATTGGAGTAAATTGGTGTGTAGAGTTTTAACCTTTAAGGTTAAAGTGCTGAGACACGACATGATCCGGTTCGGCGTTTACGGCGGTGTGTTGTTTTTATTGTAACTATATTATTAACATTAAAATTTTAAATACCCGATTTAGGATGCTAGAAGAGTAGCTGAGTTGAGCAGAGTAACCATACAAAAATTATAAGTGTTTTTCGTACATGGAAGAGGTGGTCGCCTTGTTTTAAGTTTTATGGTTTACAGGTAATTGAAAACCAGCTAGAACAGATAAGCAAACAAAGCAGTAATTTTTCTTGCGTAAATATTAAATTATTTTATTGACGACACTATGCTTGATGGGGCCAAGTCTTTCACTTAATCGTATTATCTCACTTACATAATTCATGCTTCTGCAGTATAGGTCTTATTTTAGCCACACATCTCCAGTGTGTTTTATATACAGTTCATATTATTCTTTAAATTGATGTTAAAAATGCTCCTGTTTAATATGAAATCATATTGAATGTTTCAATATCGTATCCCATTCCGTTGATAATTAAATTGCACATGAACGTACAGATTCATGAGTCGCCTTATATGTATGTGGATCCTGAATATTACTACATACTTCGTTATATTGTTTTACAACTTGTAATGTTTCTGGAGTATTGTAATGTTTCTGTTTCTGCATTTACAGGATGAGAGAAGGAAGGCACCTTTTTATTGTTCACTTTATTGTATTTTTATGTATTGTAATACTCATCGAAATTAAAATTAAGCAGAGGAAGTAACAACTTTAAATAATATTATATGTAAATAATTATTAAACAGGTTATTTCTCGTCATGTTAGTTATTCATCACAATTTGTAGCTTATTGTTAGTATCATTCGAGCAAATTATATGTAATTGTTTAATAAATCCTTTACATT
This sequence comes from Ochlerotatus camptorhynchus, assembly GCF_037179485.1. Taxonomy (NCBI): domain Eukaryota; kingdom Metazoa; phylum Arthropoda; class Insecta; order Diptera; family Culicidae; genus Ochlerotatus; species Ochlerotatus camptorhynchus. Next base: position 214,915 of record NW_027040724.1, on the reverse strand, counting down.
TCAGTGTTACATCCACCTGTCATTGTGAGCTGAGGAGGTATAGAGCTGCATCTTATTATATGTAAAATACTTCTTCATTGCAGTAGCAACTTTATTATCCATATAAATGTATTTTCATTATGTCATATTTTAATGTTCTGATATATTTCATTTCTCCATTGCATATATTTTCATTATATAAATAAATACTGGGTCGGGAGGGAGCATCAGGGTATCATTCAAACTGAAACTGGACGATGGTATGATTGACAGCCGGAGTCTAGGAGGGAATAAACACTATCATTTTCTTTATCCTACCGATTCGATTGTGATGGTGTGAATTCTACTCCAACAGTTTCAGGGCGATTGACGCGCCCTTCTTAAACAAACCATCCAGTAGAAAGCTTAATAAGTATTGCGAATTGTGTTATTCGATTTGTTGGAGCGTATCGTTGGAAGGAGATTCTTACATTCCCGTGGATTTCGCGTAAGTGTCTCTGCTTACGGGTCCGCCCTTCCGTTTTTGGCCCTTCATACAGCGATATTGTGAATTCAGATCGGTAGCTCAAATTGATCTTGCTATTAAGTGGAGCTGCATACAAGACAAGTCTTGAAGGGATGGTGGCTACCTTACATACATACATACATAACGACATGGTGATCGGGGGCTCGCTCTTCCCCCATCGGCCAGTGCACAAAGTCACGTGGGTTTCCCGTGATGGACATACCGAAAATCATATCGACCACATCTGCATCAGCCGAAAATGGAGACGGAGCCTTCTTGATGTCCGGGATAAACGCAGCGCCGACGGGAGGACAGACTCGGCCGGCGGTTCAACACACGCCGACTTGAAGATCCAGCGGTAAAAAGGTCTTTTGTTGAAGAACTTGAGACTCGAGCTGCGGACGTTACAGAAGGTGGCAGCATAGAAGAACAATGGACGGCCATCAAGAGTGCCTTTACAGAAACAAGCGAGAACAACTTGGGTGAGCTGCGCACCCAGAGGAAAGAGTGGATCACAGATGAAACCTGGCGGAAGATTGAGGAGCGTAGAGAAGCAAAAGCCGCGATAGAGCGGGCGAGAACCAGAGGAGCCAAGCCCGTCAACGGTACTCGGCTTTAGAGAAGGAAGTCAAGCGCTCTTGCAGACGGGACAAGCGAGCGTGGGTGAACTCCCTGGCCGACGAAGGGGAGAAAGCCACAAACACTGGCGATATACTGCTCCTCTACGATATCTCACGACGCCTGAGTGGAGCAAGGATGAACACGAGGATGCCAGTGAAGGACACGACTGGACAATTGTTTACCGACCCCACTGACCAGCTGAAACGCTGGTTTGAGCACTTCGAACAACTTCTTCAAGTTTCGACGGCCAACCAGCCATCAACATCTCGGCATGATCCGCCTAGGGTGCGGCGCATCACTCGCGTCAATTCCGAGGCCCTATCCGCACAAATGTTGCATCAACTACTCTGTAATATCTGGGACACCGCGACTTTTCCGGCCGACTGGATGCAGGGTATCTTAGTGAAGGTCCCAAAGAAGGGAGATCTGACTGTGTGCGGCAATTGGCGAGGCATCATGTTACTGTGTATTGTTCTCAAAGATCTGTGCAAAGTTATCCTGAATCGGATACAGGAGAAGATCGACGCGACTCTCCGACGGCAGCAGTATGAGGCTTTCACGTGCAGAGTTCTGCATAACGGAGCCATGTCCGACCCTATCCGGGTAGTCACTGGTGTGAGACAAGGATGTATACTATCACCGCTACTGTTTCTCATCGTAATCAAAGAGATCATGGTAGGTGCAATTGACCGTGTACCGAACCGTGGGCTGCTTTGGCAGCCTATCACTATGGAGCATCTCAACGACTTCGATTTGGCTGATGATGTTGCTCTACCTGCACAACGGCGCTCTGATATGCAGAGTAAGCTCAATGACCTAACCGAACGCTCCTCAGCGGCGGGTTTCACCATCAACGTCAACAAGACCAAATCGTTGGATATCAACACGGGCAACCCCTCCAACTTTACGGTAGCGGGGCAAGCAGTGGAGAAGGTCGAAAGTTTCCAATATCTTAGCAGCCAAATAGCGTCGGTCCCAGTCGGCGCCGCCGGGATGTTCTGAGGCATAACATCTCTGATCACGCCTTCCTTCGGATGGGAAGTAAAGCCGTTGGTCCCCGGTTCATGAGTTGATGGGTCGATAGGTAGGGTCCAGGTGTAGGAGCTGCCTTCCTGGCACGTCGGTAGCATTGGTGCTCAGCACGGAAAACAAGATCAACAAAAAAACAAACCGAAGGAAAAAAAAAAAAAAAAAAATGGCGTCGGACGGCGGGACCAAGAGCGACATAGGTGCACGAATCAAGAAGGCTAGGGCTGCCTTTGCGAGTTTACGAAACGTATGGAGATCCAACCAGATAAGTCAACGCACCAAAATCCAAATTTTCAACTCTAACGTGAAATCTGTGTTGTTGTGCGCCAGCGAGACGTGGTGTGTATCCGCGTAAAACACTCAAAAGCTGCAGGTCTTCATTAACCGATGCCTGCGGTTTATAACTCGTGCCTGGTGGCCTCACAACTGGATCTCGAATGCCGAGCTCCATCGTCGATGTCATCAGAAGCCGATAGCAACAGAAATTCGAGAGCGAAAGTGGAGGTGGGTCGGCCACACACTTCGACGGGCGGAAACGAAATCTGCAAGCAAGCACTGGATTGGAATCCGGCAGGACATCGCAGCAGAGGCAGACCCAGGGGCTCATGGCGGCGGAGCCTCAATAAGGAAATTAAGCAAGTCGATAGGAATCTGACCTGGGCCCAGGTCAAGGCAAAAGCGAGCAGCCGCCCAGGATGGAAGTCTTTCACGTTGGCCCTTTGCACCGCTGGTGGTGCACAGGACCCTTAAGTAAAGCATAGAATCACAAGTAGGCATTGGTTCTCAGGATAAGTTTATTTTTTTACATCATGGCTGCACCAGAGCAAGCACGTCGAAATCCCAGTCTATCCGCTCGAGAGTTGAAAACGTTTGAATTTGTCGAAATCTAAGGTGTGTGGCGTTCTGAAATGGTTCGGCGAAAGTCTGACCATCGCCCAGAAACCCGGAAGTGGCAGACTGACAAAGCCAGTGGATCCTAAAACACATACGAAAGTGGTGGGTCTTTTCAAGCGGAACCCGAAGCTGTCATCGAGGGAAGCGGCGAAAAAGGCAAATATTTAGCAAACCTACGTCCAAAAAGCGAAGAAGAGGGCTGGATTAAGAAGTTTTAAGGCCCAAATTTTGCCGGACCGGAATGCAAACCAGAATTTGGAGGCAAATAAGCGCTCGAGGAAACTGTAGTAATATTTGATATCAAAATACGATTGCGTGGTTATGGACAATGAAACGTACTGCCTGGCATGCAGTTTTCGATCAAATTTCTGGACAGGAATTGTATACCTGGGGTGACCGGAAGAGTGTCCCGGAAGAATGTAAAATCAAAAAGATGTCGAAATTCCCCAAAAAGTTTCCTGCAGTTGTGGGCTGAAAAGTGAAACTTTCGTTACTTCTGGGACAATGCACCAGCAAATTTACCAGTAAGAGGACCTACGGAAGAGACTACTGCCTTTTCTGAAGCAGCATGAGGTGAATTGCGTATTCTGGTCGGACTTGGCAAGCTGCCACTACTCAAATTCCATCAAACAGTGCTACCGCGAAATGGCATCACAGTGGTTCCTAAGGAGATGAATCCGGCCAATAGTCCGGAACTAAGGCCAATTGAGGAATACTGGTCAATTGTGAAGCACATACTAAAGAAAAGAGTGGAACTTCAATTGACCTGAATGATTTCAATCGGGAATGGAATTTGGCAGCCAAACAAGTGGGAATAGGGCGCGTGCAAAAGACAATGGGTCGTGTACGAAGAAATGTTCGAGCAATGGCCTATGGTAAGAAGGAAGACTGAAACAATGGTCTTACAATAAGCGTAATACCTACTAATGTATAGCTGTTACATTGAATTATAAAAAATAAAACGCACAACAATATTTTCGTGTCCGGTTTTTTTCGTGTACAACCTTTACTTAAAAAAGACCCCAAAACTGGAATCGAACCAGCGATCACAAGGTTACAATCCAGGTCACCTACACCCGAGATCAATCGCAAATTGATAAGCTAACAGCTATCAGGCGGTAACATGGTGTTGTTTTCATCTTATGAATCGAAAAGTAATAAGAATTCTACAAAACCCGCGCATCAATGATTAAATTATGCACCATCTCCCGGTAGCAAGACCTATAAACTATGCCAGCAATTGTGTGAGGCTAATCATTTCGAGCTATGGCTACAAGCAACCATCCTCAAAGGCAAAATTCCAAAAATAGCACCGTTATCAGCAGGTACATATTGCCGTTTCAACGAGGCAATTGAAACCCATTGATAACCGATTGATGAGCACTTTTTTTTCCAGCTCAACCAAAACTAAAGGTTCCCGCCGTGCGTGACTTCCTCCTATTACCATTTTACTGTAATGTAGGTTACTTTTGATCCCAATTTATCTGCCATTTTTGACCTTCAATCTGCACTCGGGTGGGTTGGAGGGTGCTCTAAAAAAATTTCGGCATTCATTTGCATATATTTCCCGCAGCGACAATGGTTTGCAGTGGTCTCGAAACTACCTACTGCTAGTTGCTGCACTATGCCAGTGTAAAAACTGCACATATATGCAGGGAAGTCGAGATTTGCAAATGCCGTAGTTAGCGAGACCATTTCAAACGCGATAAGATCACCGTCAAGAGTGCATTTTAAGTTTTGCTGCACTTTATCTTATCAAGTGCAACGCTAGTTACTGTTTCTTTTTGCATTACTCGACCGTTGGAACGCAGTGCACTCAAACGGTGATTGACAGTATTGCAATTCTGCTATTCAGATTGAACGCAATGCAAAGCTGTCTCTGCGGTAATAATTAACATATCATCCAAATGCGCACTAAAATGCACATCAGCGATACTGCTACTGATCGTCGCGAGATGATAGCCTTGGTCACGGGAGAAGGGCAATAAAATTTTTCAAAAAGATAAAACACCAAAAGGAGAATTAACTCGTGAAGTCTCGAATACCAAAAATATCCAATGAAGGTACGTTCGAGACCACAGCGAATTGATAAAATTGGTCGCCCAAGTCGAACACCCTAAAAATAGACGTCTTTTCTAGCTCCGAATCTAGAAACAACAATGGCCAATCAGCTGATTGATAGGGGGCTATCGGCGCAAGGCGAAGAAATATTGATTGGCTTATCAAAAGTTATCAGAAGACAAGAAGCGCTGGATGGAGGCTGGTTTCCCGGCACGCAATCTTATCGGTTGTGCAACTTGATTAGATGTATGACCATTGGACATTGTGAACGATAGTTGGATTTTGCGTAGAGTGAAAAGCTGCTCGTTGTAGTTATCAAATTTTTGGACGGAAACTGAATTCATTCAATTTACTCAACAATTTAGACAAAATCAGTTGGTTCACACAAACCATTTTAAAAATACATACATAGTGGTATTGACACCTATATTGCATTTAAATAACCATTTGTTTGGGTTGGAAAAATACCAACCAATATCAGGAATGTTGCGCTCAGTAATGAATGATATACAATTTCACCTATGGAACACTGAAATGCTCCATAAACCTTTGAAAAACCCTAACCCCCGATCCCTGTATTCTATTGAGTGGCACTCAGGTGCAGAGGTGGTAAACCTCATGGAAATGTTAAACATTGTCGTTATATTTTCCCCCATACAATTTAGTGGTGACATCTCTGCAGTAAATCTGCATGTACACCTCTATTTAGGGGCAGCTATGGAAACGTAATATTAAAACGATGGCATGCTCCTTAAACTTTGAGAAAATGTACTGTCCGACCCGTATTTTTTAGTCAGAGGAGTGGAGCGACGGGCAAACTTCTAGAATGAGGTTCCTAAAGAAGCTTCTCTTAGAATATTCTTAAGAAGCTTATTCTGGAAGCTTTTTTTATAATCTTCTTGAGAAGCTTGTTTAGTTGCTACGCAGAAAAATAGCATTTTCCAAGGTTTAAGGAGCGTTTCATCGTTTTAATATAGTAAAAACTCTTTTCTCGTATGTTTATATATGTATTGCAAACGGATGGTTCTATTCTCTTGTCCGGAATTATAATTTCTCACTAAATCATCCTTCAAACATTTCAACATTTATAGACTTGACTACTCGTTTGCTACAGTGCCAACAGGAATGAATAAAATATAAAACCATTTTCAACAATAACTAACCTAAACAGTAGGTAGTAGTAAATAGTAAGTTAGCGCCCAGGAACAAACAATATGAAACCTCGCAAAATATAAATTTAAACATCCATCTATAACGAGTCCACGAATGACTCTTTTGTAAAGTGCACACCTGTTGCTGGGATATTGCGCTACACGTAGCTACACACACACACATGAACGTAGATACACGCTGTTACCTATTTGTAAAACATAAATCTTTCGTTTAGGAACCCACGTATTTTACCAGTCATATAAACGCCCAGTGGCAGTACCTATCGAGAGAAATTCGGAGGAAAAAATCATCATGTAGTAGCTGTGGTCGACTTTCTGCTGGCTCCTCGGTAAATCGTTTACATAAATCAACAAGGCCAGCAGAGGTACGACATTGCCTACGCGAAATGGTATCATTTATTTTTGAACGTCAACGGCTATGGGGGCCCCTGTGGCGTGGGTGGATGGGAACTGAAAGTGGGTGACATCCAGCTACAACAGTTGGTTGCGGGGATCTGTGTAGCGTGATGAATTCAATTATAATCTAGTGGATCCGTGAACTTTGGCTAATGTTTTTTTAATCAGTTTTGGAGTTCACCCCAAATATGGCACCTTTGCGCTACGTCGGAACCTACTGTGGAATTTCAACGCTCTTTCGGATATTTTAGATTTGGGGATGTTTGGAATTGAGTCATAGCGCTCTGCAATAATCAACTTATGTTATTCCAACGCACAGTGTCGCCGGATTTCGGTGAACACTGTATAGTGTAAAATGGAGCAAGATGCAAAATGACATTATGACGAGTATTGCTAGTTCAATGTTTGAACTAGCAATGCTGCATGATAAATCCACGAAAATATATTGAAATATATTCGAAATTTACAAAAAGTTATCTTTGCTCGGGGGTACATCTTAGCCCATCTTACTCTACATCAAATTTTCGAAAGTGTATTGTACCGTCAGTCACAAAATAGATCATAGGCTTGGCTTTGGTTGTACTAGGGGCTTAAATGAAATCAACGTAAACAAGAACCTCACCAAGCTAAGGAAAACTATCAAAAACTGTGTTAAGGGAAACGATAGATATTACAACCCTTGAAAAAGGCCGCAACCATACTACCAAAACGTGAACGTAAACAACCAACCGTTTCTACTATAAAACTAATAAAGCCTCCCTAAAAATCTATTCCAATAAATTAGTCGATCATTAAAACCACATCTTTGTAGTGAACGTGAAAAGAATGTCATACCTAAAAAAAAACAAATCAAATTATGAAAGCATTCAAAACGATGTGTTGGGCTATAGGGGAAATGGATGTAATGACGACCTAAATGCCCCTAATTTGGGCCCATACATAAATTCAGCAGTTGACTAAATTTTCAATAGCGACCAAAAATAGTCATTAGTACCGTCGCAATGACGCGTTCTCCTAGATAAAATTGATAAAGAGCAGATTTTTAGTGATGGGCCCAATCTTAGATCCATAGGCCAACATTAGAGCCATTTCCCCTATATAACGAAATGAACACGACAGACTGCGCATAAATGGAAATAGAGAACCACACAACGGACTGTGACCCGATCGGTTCTGGCAGTACTTATAGATGTACCGTAAAACGGGGTAACATTGATAGTTTTTTAAAGTATGATTGTTTTTCAAATTATATATTTTTAAAATACGTACTGAACATCCAAGAGTTAATTTGTTGGTAATATGTTGAACGAAAATTAAAGATTTTGCACTATTTTTTTAGTTTTGTGACCGAACAGTATATTGATTTGGGGTTACTTTGATAATGCTCGATGAATGTAGAAAAAAAAATGATGGAAACTCAAACAATTTAGTTCTTTAAATATGAAACTTTGAATGAGTATATAATCAGAACACATCTTTAGCAATTACAACATTGAATTTGTGATGGCTGTATCAGAAATACATTTCATAAGTGATGGTTTGAGTGCTTTTTCAAAAAGGCGAAAAACACGAAAATTGTTTTCTAATATGTTTGTAAAATATGTTGAGCATACTATACAAAAACTATATACGATATCAACGGAAATACCCTAAGCTACAATATGAAACCAATTTTTCTTATTTAGAAAAAGCACAGCTAGTAAATTTAATCTTTATATTATACTGTCAAAGTTACCCGCATTATCAAAGATAGCCCGTTTTACGGTAATTAATTTTAAGGATGGCACGATCGAATTCACAGTCCACGCAAATCCTCGTCCCTTGCCCTTAACGCTCTCTCTCTCTCTCTCTTTACGTATTTGTCCATTCAGCTTCATTAACAAAAAAATAGTCTTAACCATCCATCAACCCTTTTGTGCACCATTGAATACATAAGGGTCATTTCGCACCAAGTGTCCGAGGCGAGGCGAGAAAAATGAGTGAAAATAAAATGTTCAAGAATATTTTTTCTCATAACTTTCGACATTCTTTGCTTAGAGTATCTCAGAAAAAAAGAACATTACTTTTTGTAGATAAGTGTTTCTTATTATAAAAAAGGATGGAGAACACGATGGTACTGTCAGATTGGATATCTAAATAGACTAGTACTGAAAATTTTGCATTTTTTGTTTTTAAACACAATATTTTTATATTTGGCAATACTGTACAAAAAAATAACTTCATGTTTAGATTCATAGCTTTATTCTTTCCGGAGATAATAATAAAATAAAGTAGTCCTTTCTTGAAAATCACGAAAATTAAAAAAAATGCCCTTCTGGACCGAGGGGTGCATCGAACGGCACAAACATTTGGATTCTTAAAATTTAGAATAAAATAAACATCTCCTCTAAATTTTGTCCAAATCAGAAGAGGTCAATTACACTTTGGCATTATTTTTTCTCGTTTACTTGGCGTGGAATGACCCATATGTATTACTCCTATGTTTCGGGGGTTGCCAGGAGCCAATTCATTTACCTACTTAGATAAATATATAAATTGCAATGATATATTGAAATGGAGGACCAGACTTGGATCTTGACGGAAATGTAATATTGCCAATTCAGAGAAAAAATAGCATTTGGCGATGGATTATTAGCTTTAATAATATGTTGCGTTGATTTTTTTTCCCTGAAATGGCAATATTTAACTAAGCAAGGAACTACGAAACAAAATCAAAGGTCATAGAGAATGGAAAAGTGGGGCATGCTGGCCACTAGGGTGGTTCAAAATAACGATTTTGCTCCACCAAGCTCAATCGATTCTAAATCAAGTCCTGATCATTCTCCCAACATTTGCGTTTATTTGGTGGCGAACTCATACTGCACTGGCCCTTTGAAGTTTTTTATGGGAATTACTAAGGGAAAAGTAAACTTCATGTTTTCAATGTCCTAACTCTTGGCCATAATGATTTAGGGAAAAGGTTGCTATCTGCTTATGTGAAATTTTATCAGTCACAACATTGCTGAAGAACACTTTTTGATTAAACTTCAAGTTAATTAGTTATTAATCGATAAAGAAGCCGATAACTTTCTGATATGATTAATCGACTACTTTTAGGGCATTTTTTTATAATCCATTTATTTGTCAAGGCTTAAATGCGTTAGCTTTGCGGAGCCGAATATTTTTTACATGATTGTGTGTGCATATCATTTTCTTACAACTAATGTTAGTAGAACGGGGGCCGATTACTCGCGGTTTACTCGAGATTAGGGATTACATTTATTGATCATTTGGAGAGAGGACAAGGGAAAGCATTTTGAACTATTTTAAAACTTAAACGTAAAGGATGACTAAAACACAAAACATTAAACACATACAACAACAGCTTTAAGAAAGTCGTAAATAAGCTTCATAAAGTCGATATCACGGCAAGCCAAGACGTCTCTAATTGGCTTAAAGGGTTGTTTTCCTCGGACCCTAAGGGAATCACACAGAATGGATCTCGCCTCATGATGCAAGGACCAGGACCAAACAACATGCTCGATGTCGTGATAACCGTTTCCACAGGGGCACAAGTTGCTGTCGGCAAGCGTAATACGGAAGAGGTGGGCGTTTAACGAACAGTGATTGGACATGAGCCTGGACATTACACGAATAAAATCACGACTCATATCCAACCCTTTGAACCAGGGTTTGATCGACACCTGTGGGACAATAGAATGTAGCCATCTTCCCAGATCACCATCATTCCACTTTTGTTGCCAGTAGGGCTCGTAAATATCGCCTTCCATAGCGCCCACCTTGGCCAGCGAGTTCGCTTTCTCATTGCCCGGGATAGAACAATGAGAAAGGACCCATAGATACCAAGGTGATGACATACGAGCTGTTTGATAAAGCACTCAATGACGATCGTATTTCCTGGAGGAAATACGCCGAGTGCTTCATCGGCCTCATTGAACGCATAGCCTCCAGGGAGCTTAGGCTATCCGTAAAAATGAAATAATGGTCAGGTGGAAGTGAGGCAATACGCTCTAACGTGTACGATATAGCTGCTAGTTCAGCAACGTATACCGAACACGGCTTTTGAAGGTATGAGGTGCTATGAAGATCTTAGAATACTCCAAAATCAGTGGACGCATTTATCACCGACCCATCTGTGAAAAATCTCTTCTTGGTGGGGACGTGGCGGTATTTGTTCGCAAAAATAGTTGGGACAATCAGGGAACGGTGAGGCTCTGGAATTCCTTGAATCTCCTGCCTCATTGTGAGATCGAATCTCACGGATGAACAACTGAAATGATGGGAGACAGCGCGATTGGGGTTGAACGAGGAGGGGCCGATGTCCAGAGTCATGTACTCGTAGTACAAGCTCATAAATCGTGTTTGAGGATTCCGCTCTAGCAGCTTCTCAAAGTTTTTGATCACCAGCGGGTTCATGACTTCACAGCGGATGAGGAACTGGAACGATAAGGTGTTAATATTTTGTCAGAAATTAAAAAAAAACTCATACACGTTTCTACCTTATAATAATCATCTAGTCAATATTCTACAATTTTATGAGTAGATATAAATATTAATTTAAACACGTGAAATTTATATCTTCCCGATAAAATTGCATAATATTGACTGCTTCTATATATAATGCCCATTATTCTCATTAAAAATTCACGTACCAATTACATGAAAAGCATTTTAAACAAAACGGAATGTCACGTAAAAGTTACCAGATGTCCAGTAGTTTTCACCGCGATTTCACGTTAGCTGAAAGTGGAAATCAGGTTTTATTTACCTGACTAATCACGTAGATAATTGAAGCTGAATTTTATCGGCTACGTGCAATTTCGGTAAAAGTTACGTGAAAAATAGGGTGGACGAAAACCACCTATCGTGATTACCTCTCACCCCAGCAGGCCTGGGTTCAATCCCAGTCGGCGCCGCCGGGATGTTCTGAGGTATAACATCTCTGATCACGCCTTCCTTCGGATGGGAAGTAAAGCCGTTGGTCCCCGGTTCATGAGTTGATGGGTCGATAGGTAGGGTCCAGGTGTGGGAGCTGCCTTCCTGGCACGTCGGTAGCATTGGTGCTCAGCACGGAAAACAAGATCGACGAAAAAAAACAAACCAAAGAAAAAAAAAAAAAAAAAAAAAAAAAAAAAAAAACCACCTATGTTTTCACGTCAATCGGACGTGAAAATTTTTCATTGTGAGTATTTTTTCCTCAAAAATAATTTAATTAGAGGAATGTTGGCTTCGGCAATACCTTACCTTACCTTAAGTCCTAAAGCACTCAATAGATGCGCTGAAACACAATGTATCCACATGCCAAAATTGTGCTCTCAATGACGTTGTTTACCCCCTGACGATAATAGGTTAAGGTATTGCCGAAACCAACATTTCCCCTGCCTACAACTTCTTCTGAGGCTTTTTTTATCAGATCAATAGTTTTCATGTTATGAATTTTTGAAGAAAATATTTTGAAATCTATTGGAGAGTGGTTTTGGGTGAATTTTGCTTCAACAAAAATCGATATTTTGAACCACCCTCATGGCCACGCTAACGAAACTCGAATAAAATTTCACTATTTTGATCTGTATTTAAATAATTCTATAAGCTTACAGAATCTTCCCGGAATTATCTATGATCGCATGCTTGAAGAACAATTATACAAAAAAATTAAACTGCGAGAAAAATTGAATAGAGAGAATGTAAGAATATTCCTACAATTATTTCCACTCAAGGGGCAAGATGACAACAATTGTAGCTATAAAAAATCTTTCTGTTGAAAATTAGATAACTTTTATATAATCCCGAATAGTACTGCATAGATATCATGATAAATATCAATAAATAACCGTGCAAATGATAAGTTTACGTAGATGTCTAGCCCCTTGCATCAACATGACTCGCTGAACTCAGGACAAAGCACTAGAAATCATCAAGGGATGGTTTGAATATCGCCTTCTTTCTTTAATTACACAATACAAGCAAAGTCCAACCATCAATCATTAGACAGACACAACAGCTTTGACCTTTGCAGACTATTATGCCAAATCCTAACCTAACGTGCCAGGAGAAGGCCTTTATCGAGCTTTTATCGTCCTAAATGCCGTTAGTTACCTCCATCCAACAAAAGGCAACAAAACAGTGACGTCAGCAAATCGAAACGCCAGGAGACCGACCAAGGCACCGCGTATCGTTCCCTTGGCTACCGTTAGCAGTTGTTTATTGTGATGGAAATCCATTCTGAGTCACGACTTCGAAGCGAATCGGTTTAGTTTTCTTCCTGTCCGGTGTACCGTTCTAAATTTCCAGTGTTTCCAAAGTGTTTGAGAGTGTAAATTTCACAGAGCATTCGAAATGGCTAAGAAAGGAGGAGTTCAGCAGTTACAGGCGGAAATCAACACGGATGAGGAGTTTGAGAAATTCTTGGAACGTGATGGTTTGTTGGGTATGGTTGTTTCCTCGCTTTGTTCAATTCGATTCAAACTGCTGGATAGCAACGATAACACAATTACCCTCTTTCCACTTCCGCATTCCCGGCGTAGTCATGGATGTCTATACCGATTGGTGCGGTCCTTGTACCGGTATGGTAGGCAGCCTGAAGAAAATCAAACTAGAGCTGGGTGGCGATAATCTCCAACTGGCAGTGGTAGGTTCCGATAGAGTGAAAGAATGACCAAATCGAGCAAATTAAAACATCAACCAGATTAAAATCCGAACTAATTACGGGTGCAATCAATCTTCTTTTAATTATCTGCCGTGCAATCTCCTCAAACACTCACACATTCTATCCGTGTCGTCGTCATTCAAGTTTATTGTTTTGTTGGTTTGTTGTCGTCTCGTTCGCAGTGCAAATCCGATGATATCGAAGCATTGAAGAGATTCCGGAACAACAGTGAACCAACCTGGCTGTTCGCCTCGGTAAGATTACATTTTTTTTCTCTCTCCGTTTTATATGGCTATCAGCTCTATCGCAAACATAATGATGATTTGTTGCTATACGTTGAAACGTCCAGGTACCTACTTATCTACAAACAAATTGAAAGAAATTCTTTTCATTTACATCCGACCCCTAATGAGTTGTATTAATATTGTTTTGACATGGAAAGCAGCTACTCTTTATGAACCATCCCAACTCCTTTTGCAAATATACTCAAGTATCGGTCTCGCAAGTCATGTCTTTCAGGCACTGTCAACAAAGGTTTCTCTTCTTGTGAAAGGGTCAAATCTCGCACGAAACGCATTTCACTATGAACGGCTGAAATCCATCGGATAAACAGAACAATGGAAAATGCTGCCTCTAGCTTGTTTTATTGATTTACTGAAGCAATAACATTTTTATTGGGACAACCCTGTTTTTGCGAGGCAATCAATTATCATAATAAAGAACCGACCAAAGAATAAACGAGTTCATTGAAAACTCAACGCAGAGGATACAGCACCTGTTAGCGTCATTCCTTCCTCTACTGGAACTATGCGCCTGTCCTCAACACACTGTTCTTTATGCACTTCTACAGTTGAGCAGTTCCACGCCAAATGACGAATCGGAAAAACTCGAGTCTATCCGATTTTCTTGAAACTTTGCATAATTGTTTGTGATTGGCAATGATTCACATATTTGCTGAAATTCGGCCATTTTTGATCTTGTAAAAAACTCAAAATGGCTTCTTTGAATTTAGGATGGAAACGGCACTTCTGATCGATATAACGTCTGTAGTCTGAAGTTGTAGAAAAAAATTATGTTTTCATGGGAAAAATATACAAAAACATGTTTTTAGTAGTTTCAAGTAAAAATTTCAAAACAATATTTAAAACCTTAATAGTACGTTCAGACTATGGCTTATATCATGTTATATAGGCTATCTTGCAATGAGCACTCATACATTTTGTTTTCACTGGAAATCCTATGCTTGAGTGCTCATTGCAAGATAGTACAGCTATAGTCCGAACGTACTATAATACATATATTAAAATGTCCTTGTCCGATTTTGGATTTTTTAAAGATCTCATAAAAAAATAAAACTTTTGAAAAGGTTTGAAATTATGGACACTTATGATTGACAAAAATCTTGGTACAATAACTTTTGGTTATATTTTTGGACTTTTTGTTAATACGTTTCATGTAATTTATACTCATACTGTACTATACTGTCCGAGACATTTTTAATCATTTTCTGTGAAAAATGTCACAAAATCTAACTCATAAATAGCTTAAAAAGTTGAATAGCTCTTGTGCTATGATTTTTGATTTTCAAAATTTTGCATGTTTCATAAAAAAAAATATCAGGCAAGCGTCAAACCCACCACCTCCCAGTATGGTTTTTTGCTTTTTAGCCGCATCTGTACTGACTAGGCAATGGGAGGTCTTTCACGAATCGCTAGTGAAAAATTGATCAACAAATGTATCCCTTCTATTTCTATGCACGGATCCAATATCAGGACGCTAAAGTAGATTCAAGGCAACAAGCACATTTCAGCAAATGCCAGTGTTCAAATCTATGCATGATTGCATAAACAATAGCTATATGGTAGCTAACATGTGTATACCTGCCACCATAAACTGTTGCTCTTGTCATGCGATGTGACCAACGATGTCAGAAGAATTACCTTCACACAAAACCGGTGTGAAAGGAAAGGATTATCCTGGGAAAGAGGATTCCTAACGGTTGCCTTCGTGATTCCGGCCAAGATCCTTGTTTCGTTTCGTCCGAGAACGCCGCCAGGTTGAAGTGCCTTCTCTATTCTCTGACATAATACCAATAAATGCCAAACCATTAATAGGCTTTGCACGCGATTCAGGAAAGCAGGTTCCGCTCGCTAGCCCATAGAAGAAAATGTGTGAAATGCTATTATTATCGCTCCGCGTGCACAAGATGTTTCCATCAGCTGGATAGTATGCCAACAGAACGCATCACACGCCAAAAGGATAAAATAATGGATCATGCAACAATGAACTGAATAGAGCCAGTCGACGGTCGGTGGTGTGTTGTTGTATGTATCACGTGTTGATTTTCTACTTGTTATACACTGTACAAATTACGCTTCGGGCATCATCCGTGGCTAATGAAGCACTTTGCGGATAAATAGACGATTTGTGCTTGCTGACTAGTAGTGACATGATCTATAATGGAAAATAGGTGGAACATACCTACAAGCATGGCTGTAAAACATTTTGCTTGCATGTCTATGGAGCTAAATTGTTGCATGTGGACTGTATTGATACTCGCAGTGTGAAACACTATGCTGTTTAATTAAGATTTCAATTACCTGTTCTCAAGGAAACAAAAATATCTCCAAGTGACAAGCGATCAACAAGCCAAACGATCAACAAGCCAAACGATAAAGCTATGTGAGAAATGGAAAGCAATAATGATATAATCTACTTCCTTTTTCTTTATGACAAACAATGAACCACTCTGTCAAGCAGTTTTGGCGTATCTTTCTACCAACGATTTCTCAAAACTGGACCAACAAATTACTATTTTTTAATGAAACGCTCAAATCGTGGCTACTTTTCTCGTGGATGTGGAATAAAAAATCTCAAAATATTTTTTTATTTTGAAGTTCGAGTGGTAGTAAATGTCATTTTAACTGCTCGAATGAAGTTATTAATTTATGCAACACAGCTGGTTCGTGTCGGCAGAAGGAAACGACCAAATTGTTGGCAAGCTGCTTCACGAAGTAAGGCCGAAAATATGATACACGTGTGTGAAGAGAATTTTTTCGTTGTGTCTTTTCTCGATTCCGATCAAGCTCTGTCCTCTACCGTATATATTGCAACAAAGCAGGCTTGCAATATATCATTATCCTTCTTCCACTCCGATCGAGCTGTGTTGCAGTGGGAGTTTGTCATGGTAGTCGTAGCAGTCGTTTTGTCTCTTTTATTTGTTTGGATTCGCTGCCTGTGCTCTATCACTACGATTCTGTTTGTAGCGGTGAGGAGTTTTACAATTGGAGTTCAAA
This sequence comes from Ochlerotatus camptorhynchus, assembly GCF_037179485.1. Classification (NCBI taxonomy): domain Eukaryota; kingdom Metazoa; phylum Arthropoda; class Insecta; order Diptera; family Culicidae; genus Ochlerotatus; species Ochlerotatus camptorhynchus. Next base: position 198,316 of record NW_027040724.1, on the reverse strand, counting down.
AATAATAACAGCATGATTTTTTAGGGTCAAAATAACATAATCGTGCTTTTTTTAACCGCAATATCTACCAAACATCGCAATCAACAAAAAGAATAGTGGGAGCTCCACATTCGAACTTTCAGTCGCAAAAATTGCGGAAACATTAAATGAATCCATAATTTTTAGGAATAGTTATCACAATTTTCTATTTATCGTGTTTTATGATACACACACTTAGATTATTTTACCGAAATCTGTGAAATTTTACTGAAATCTCAACAGCTGAACGTTCGGTAATTTTTCACAGATTTCCTGTAATTTTTCACGGAATGTCTGTGAAAAATTACAGGAAATCTGTGAAAAATCACCGAGCTGTTTACCGAACGTTCAGCTGTAGAGATTTCGGTAAAATTTCACAGATTTCGGTAAAATAATCTTAGTGTGTACAGAACAGTGATGCGACGATTAGACGCAGCAAGCCAAACAGTAAAAGTTTGAAGTCTTCCTAAAACCCTGAATTAATTTTAATTTTTTTTAATTCAGTTTTATCCAGTTTTCCATTATTTCCAATATAGGGGAAGTTACGTATTCTCGGCAACCTAAGCAGCGACCTTCTTTCTATAGCCTCCCAAGTAACAATGCAAGCTGAACATTAAGAACAGAAGCTGACTATTGGTTGATTTAAGGTGTACAAAGCTGATTAACATCAGGCTGAATATATAGTTGGTTAATAGTGCATGAAGCGAATTGTATCCCCATAATCCAACCTCAATAGGTTAGCTGATCCAAAGCTTGAACAAGCCTTATTTAAGCTTAACACAACTCCACAAATCAGCAATGCGTAACACATATTTTGATAGCTTGTAGAGTCCATTTTTCCATCACACCTCGCAATTTCAAGAGCACACGACTCAAGATCTACGCGGGTTATACATCTTCAAATTTCAGACATTGCTTGCTTCTCCGCAGCAAACAACAAGTAGTAGTTTCAGCTACGTGCGTTCACAGAATCCTCATTATTTTACATGTGGAATTGCGAAGTGTAACACGAAAATGGACGCTACAGGGAATCACCTTAAATGTCGTCAGTGTCTGTGTCACTCGTTACATGTCCGGCATTTTAGTTCTACTAAATTCACTGCCTACATTTCTATTAACAGGCAGTGGCAGCAGTAGAGACAAGAAAAAGGAGATTTTTAGGAATAGCTCCAGGTAGATGTAGGCTGCGACGACGTCGGAAGTATACATTTATAATCCTGTATTTTGTCTGTTATATTTTACTGAAGTTGCAGACCGCGTTCCACAAATATTACTCAATTATAGTACTAAGTTAGCATCCAAATGACCATCAAAATAAATCACGCACTTCTGTCCACATTGTGTTAACTGCACTTGAAAATGAGAGGAATGTTTAACTGTCATCAGTTGTTGCTTACAATTCTGCATTGCTGTATAATACTCTTCCGGTTGCTGTTATTCAACTTAAATTTGACATGCTTCAAGTTAATGATCATATCTTTTACCTCACATATGCCTAAATGGCCCAGTAGGTATGGTTGACGCCTATGAATCAGCGACTGCCGGTTCGAATCCCGAAATGCAAAGGTAATTTTTAGACTTATATTAACAAATATGTTAATCCAATTAGTCAGCAACAAGTTAAAGCAGTTCCATATAAATGCATAAGATAAGATATGAAGCGGTCCGCCATTATTATTTTTGAAATAAAACTAGAAGGCTTAACAACGGTTGAAAAATACTGTTATTTAATGCCTTAAAAAGCTTATAATGTATTTTACTATTAAGCTTTTGGCTGATTTAAATCACCAGATTTAGATGTTTAAATGCTGGACAAAGGTTAACGTGGTCTATGTACAGCAATTATTCAATCTAAGGCTGAATTGAAATCGATTAACCAACACTTGTTAAGCATCAAATTGTTACCTGGGCTTTTTCTCTATGGAACGCACACATATGCAGTATTGGTTTGTTTACAATCTTTTGCTGCCAGCTGCTCTAACAATTTCAGTCAAAAGAATTGTCAAAACTCCAATCTTCTCTAGTGAGAGCGAGTATTGTCGGCAACCAGTTTTTCTTCGGCAACCGTTCCATTTGAACTGCATGTAAATCTGCTGTTCTATTATCGGCAACTCGAAATCAGCTACAATTTGTAGTGCGTGTGTTTCATTTCAAGAAAACCCTGCTAGATTGCTTTTTCTCAGTGGTAAAAATATAGTCAAATTGAAGCTGAAAGCATAAAGAATCGTTTGCATGCATTCAGCGAAGTGTTTTCGTAAGTGTTTCAATTTGGGTTGCCGAAAATAGTCTGTCATGCCGAAGCCGTCATTTCCCCTACTACCAAGAAAATAAGTTACTGAAGATGATACATTTACTCCCTTAAGGTATGCATCCACATTAATCCGGACACCTTCAAATCACTGTAACTTTTGAAATAGGGGAAATAGATGTAATGTTGGCCTAAATGCCCCTAATTTGGGCCCATAAATAAATTCAGCAATCGACTAAATTTTCAATAGCGACCAAAAATATCCATTAGTACCGTCCCAATGACGCGTTCATCTAGTTAAAATTGATAAATAGCAGATTTTTAGCGATGGGCCCAATCTTAGATCCATAGGCCAACATTAGAGCCATTTCTTCTATTGCACGTAGGAGTGAAACATTTTGCTGAAGTATAGCTGGGAGTCATAAATGAATTATGAAAAATACTATTGGTGTTTACATTCAATGTTTAGTGTTCAAGCTGGCGACGAATGAAATACACGTGCGCGACCGGATTTGTACGGACGTAATGCAAATTCTTACTTGTCAATACGGGAACTTAGCCAGCGCTGGTAGTGTAGTGGTAAGCGTAACTGCTTTCTCACTCCAATGGGTCTGGGTTCAATCCTAGGCGAGGTCGGTGGAATTTTTCTGAGGCATAAAAATCTCTGGTCATGTCTTCCTTCGGAAGGGAAGTAAAGCCGTTGGTCCCGGCCTATGTGTGTTTGAATGGGTGCGATATCCTACGCAGGTGTGGAAGCTGCCTTCCTGCACATTCAATTGCTGTCAATGGATGGCAATCGATGTCCGTCGGTGATTGGCACTAGATTGCGGAACGTTAAATAAAGGAAAGAAAAAATACGGGAATTTAAAAAATTGATTTACCTAAACCCACTATTGACGGTGTGCTCAAATCATTTTCGGAACGTCTGACGGCCGAGAGGGAACCGAGAAGTGATAAAAACATTGGACGTGCTGATCCTGTCATGGACCGAAAGGTGAAGAGGATATTGAAGGAAAATCTGAATCTCTCTGTTCAAATGGTGACTCGTAAAATAGGAATGTCTGGTTTTGTTAAAAAAAAAATAAAACAGCGTTTGAGGATGAAGTTGTATGAAGTAAAAACAGTTCCTAATCGCAACGACAAACATAATTTGACAGCAACATCACGGGCTCGACGCTTCTACTGCGAATATTTGACGAAGTTTTCATGCGTTGTTATGGACGATGAAGCTTTTTTTTCTAACTGTCATCTGGCTCAGACCTATCGATTCATAAAGCCTTGTGAATGAATAGTCTTGTGTTTCCAAAACCATCGATTGAAACGAACTCGAACTTTTGATGCCCCTTTAGTGTTTTTAGTGGTAAATACTCTTCGTTTATGTTAATGTTCCATTGGATATATTTATATGTATTTTTTTTTTATCAAAACTCGAAGTTAATCCTTAAGACTCAAACATTCTGTTTTATTGTTATCAGGTATTCAACTATTGCCGTATATACTGCTTAATTTTTTTGGCTTGAATTAATTGAATGGGAGTGTTATTTAATAAAATTGGAAACCCAGTTCTAATCGAATGGTATTTTGGACAATCGTACAATATGTGCCATAGGTTCTCTGTCACGTCACATTGGTCACAACGATCATTTGGAATCAGTTTCCATGTAGCTAGTCTGTCCTTTGTTGTCATGTGTCCCGACCTGATGCGTGATAACATGATGGTGTCTAAAGTTTCAAAGCTCATTTTTGGAAACCAGGGTGACAAAGAAGGTTGTTTAGCATGTTCAAAGTGAAATTTGCCTTTTTCAGATGAAATTTGTGAGTATTGATCTTGCCAGATGCTTTCTGTTTCATTCTTAAGAATATTAATACGATGAAGCTTATGTTCTGGAGGATTTCAAGCAGCTTCCAGAACTGACTCTGCTATGGCTAAAATTGCTACAGCTGAGTATTTCAAGACGAAGAAGGCATCGAAATTTCCCAAAAAAAAAATACTTTACACACAATCAACAAGGAGATTTCGACGTTCAATTTGAATGTAAATATTCTAAAAATCATATTAATTTACTAGATATTTTTGTAGTGGTAATTTTTATACGATAGATGGAGTAGATGAAAGCATAGAGTTGATAGTTCCGTTAGAGTAAGGCAGTGTGAAGATTGTATATATGTATTAGAATAGCGAACTAGGACAACTTTTAAGGAAGGTACAAATCGGTTTTTTCATCTCTCTTTACCAAACTCCCCCTTTGGAGAGGGATGGTGAGGGGTGTGTCCCCCCCCCCCCGCCACCACTGGCAAAAAGAGATGAAAACCGACCCGTTCAAGTACCAACTGTGTGTTTGAAACAGTTCTACCGATTTTTACCGCACTTCAATTGTTATTTGAAGGAAGGCATCCAGTCGTAGGTTTGGAAATTGCAACTATTGTTTACCCCTACACAATAAACAATTCAATGCAGACGTCTTTCCAAATTTGGCAGATCGACAGGTAATCGGTGAGTTACCACGATAGTTGCTATTCAAAACGCCTGCTATGAGAATTTCCCATTGCAGACGTCAACGAAATGACGTCATCGAGCTATCGATCAACTACCCTGGTTATCGTCTGGTACCTTATAGCACGATGCTAGGAGGCGAACCGGAAGAATCGATGAGCTACCTCTCCCCCTGATATGCAATTACTTTGCTTGATGGGACAAACTGACTTGATGTTTTTCACATTTTTCATGATCAAAGTCCGTACTTTTATCACTTGATATGAAAGTAGATGTCAATTTATAGTGGATAGCGTTATTATCTTAAAATTGACGAATATCCATTTGGGACTGATATGCAATTATAGGCAGTAAAATCTAAATATAATGTGAAATGTGTGTTTTACTTAAGTTTTGATGTGTCCGCAGTGTTGTGGATACAGACCTTAATCGTATACCTTATTACGTTGTTTTTCCTTTTAATTCTACTACTATTGGATCGCTTTCACTTTTACTAATTCATTATTCACTTTCACTATCACTTTAAAAAAAAACTAAAACAGATACGTATTTCGTTTACTACTTACAAACTTCTTCAGTGTCTCGTCATATATATTATATGGTTTGTAAGTTATTGAGCTGGTGTTGAACTCATTTTGTCAACTTTTTGAACACATTTTTAAAAAATATGAGCGGTGAATGGACATCACACCATAGTTTGAGCGGTGAATAGCTACTTTCATATCTTGACTGATAATCAAACAACTTATTTTACATAATTCAATTTGGAAAAATATCGTGCTTATTGAAGTAATGAAATTGGGTTGTTAGCAGAATGCTTCAATAAAACAGCAAAAAGGTTATCTTCCATTTAATTCCACTTAATTAATTTTGGTATCCATGACAGATACGTATTTCGACTACAATGTGCAGTCTTCATCAGTGTCATTCCCACTAAAGAACTATTCAAAATCTAACCCCCTTAAGTACTCATCCCCTAGGTATAAAAGTCAAGATCACAGGTATAAAAATGAAACTACAATGTGTTGAATCGGAACCTACCTAACTAATTAAAACCAAAGATTTAAGTAAACTAAAGGAGTAAAATCTATTCAACTCTCTAATAAGGAAAATCCCAAAGGCTTGGTAGCCATCATAATGAAGTAATGAAATTGGGTTGTTAGCAGAATGCTTCAATAAAACAGCAAAAAGGTTATCTTCCATTTAATTCCACTTAATTAATTTTGGTATCCATGACAGATACGTATTTCGACTACAATGTGCAGTCTTCATCAGTGTCATTCCCACTAAAGAACTATTCAAAATCTAACCCCCTTAAGTACTCATCCCCTAGGTATAAAAGTCAAGATCACAGGTATAAAAATGAAACTACAATGTGTTGAATCGGAACCTACCTAACTAATTAAAACCAAAGATTTAAGTAAACTAAAGGAGTAAAATCTATTCAACTCTCTAATAAGGAAAATCCCAAAGGCTTGGTAGCCATCATAATGAAGTAATGAAATTGGGTGCTTATTATTATGTTATGCTAAATTTAGAGCATCTGGTTTCAAATAGCAGTTTTGCAGTAATTAAGATTGAAATATTTTGCTTTAAAGAAATTACTATTTCTGTAAAACTAGTATTACATATGAAATTGCTGTTATCCAACACAGATCAAACCAATTTTTCACAATGAAGAAAATTTAAATAGTATTAGCTTCAACCATGCATAGATAAATGTACTAGAACCTGGACGGACACATGAGCCTACCCAGGGGAGGATCCGGATGCGACCATCCATATGAGTCTAGAGTATCGCACGGGGAGGACGGTAGGTGCATAGTCCTGGGGGTTGGTCCCTAGATACGTCAACTTAGCGGAAGGCATGGAATATGCACTGAATTACAGTTACATTATAAAGGTGCAATAAGAAAATTCTTAAAAATCCGGTAAAGAAAGATGAGATTTAACGTACTACTTCAAACAGTGGCGTCCTATAACCTCACTTTTTTGCTGTGCACCAACTTTTACTACCAGATTTGATGCCATATACATACTCGAATTGGTTGGAAAATACATTTCCGGAGTGATTTGAGATTTGGGCGTAATTGCATTTGTAAACAAACACGTCAATTGCCGATTTCTCTTGAATAAAAGCTTAATCTCATAAGCAAAATATACCAAATGATAGAGGAATCATTCCTCTACCTCCTAGTGTTATTAGTTTTCGAGATTGAGCGTTTATTCGCGAGAAATCGCCGATTGACGTGTTTGTTTACAAATGCAATTACGCCCAAATCTCAAATCACTCCGGATTTAATCTTCTAGTTTACTCGATACCTATCCATTGCAAGCAATATTTTGATAATTGTTTATGTTTTGATAGTTGTTTTTGCACCAGGTAGATTGAAGTTAAGGGAACGCGAATGATTTCAAACGAACGAAATTTCGTAACTTTCTTCTTTAAAAACCTCTTCTGCTTTAGCTTTCCTTTTTTCCATACATATACTTTGATATCTACTTAAGTCCTGATCTGGTGATTTTTTTTTTCATAATAGGGCGTCCAATGTATTTATTTTCTTGCAGGCCACAGGTTGCAGCCGTTTGGGGGTTCAGTTGGCTGCGCCTGCTCTGTCCAATAGGTACGCTACTAGAACGCCAGAAGAGACAACCAATGGTGGTTAAAAAGGCACTGCTAAGTTAGCAGTGCTAACACATTTGAATAGGGATCTATTGGGGTAGCATGTTAATAGAACGCTTGTGTGAACACTTACATAAGAAATTCTGGGCTTAATTGTGTTGCTAAATCATCGGTTGACTGGGTGTGCTTTGTGGGTTGTTATTGTCGTTGCCTCGGACCGACTTCTTCGCCAGAATCGGTTCCTCTCGTGATGGGGTCCTCATCACTGAATCCGGAGAAATCTGAAGGAACTAGGTCTTCTGTTTCACTATTCCAGTCAGAGTCTGGACGCTCTTCGTGATGATTGTTACAGAATGTGAGTGAATCATGGTCTTCCAATTTTCTTCTTCTCCGTGATCGCGTATCCCAAAGGACTTTCCTGATAATCTGTTATGATGGTTCTGTTTTTATGAAAATAAAATGATGTTCTATCCCTCTAGCATGGCTATATGTTAATCCAGCGTGCAGATAGTTAATATCGTTGTATTTTTCAAAGCTTCATCGTCTTGATCTAACGAAAAGAAAATCGCCACTCGATCAAACCAAATTCAAAGGTAGTCCTGTGTGATGTCGCATTCCAAAAGTTTTGAACCAAAAATATTTTTATTTTTTTATTTGCACCCATTAGACTCATTTATTTCGAAAACCAATTCATAGTCAAAATTATAATTCTAAACTACACAATTATTTAATGTTGGCCATTAGTTAAATTCCAACAAGCTTTTGGTCCGCTACATCACAACTGGCATCACTAATGTGCATCTTTAATAATGTAAAGATACAGACACGCCCTGGGACCTGGTTGCAGTTAAGCAATCCTCAAGGTTATGACAATGCCCAGGGGTTAAGATAGGGCATTCAAATTAAATTCAAATTCAAATTAAATACTACATTGATGGGAATATTATGTTCACCCTTCAAAAAATGTCAGTAGAAACTAATCCTATACCCATTCTGGCTCTTCTGTTGATAGTTTTACCACAGACAAACAGACATAACACATTGAATATTTATCACTGTAAAACATCGTCGCTAAAACATTACCGCCATCTGTTGAGTACACTGTGGTAGGTAGTACGCTGAACAGATAGCGGTAGTGTGTAAACGTCAAACTCAAGGGAAATGACTATGCGCGCCACAGGTGGCGGTACTACCAACTACGATACTTTTAAATTGACCGTTAAATGCTTGTTCGATGAACAACTTGCGAGTGTTATGTCTGTTTGTCTGTGGTTTTACCGTCAACCAATTTCTTAGTATTACATTTTAATTTTTCAGTTCTCTTAAAGGGTGATACGGTCAAAATTTGGTCAAGGGAAAACGCGTGTAAATCGGTGAAATCGTTTATTTAAAAAATCAAATTAAATTTCTTTTTCAAGTTCAATTAGTATAAAATTCAGGAAAAATATTCAGTTAGGCTTCCGCTTTTCCAAATCCGAATTGCCGGGCCTTACGCTTGACCCCTGCCATCAGATTTTGTACAGCCACCTTGTCCACCTTCTTCGCCGCAGAAAGCCAGTTTGCCTTGAACTGCTGCTCGCCCTTAGCAGTTTTTTTGGTCTTCTTTAGGTTCCGCTTGACAATAGCCCAGTATTTCTCAATTGGGCGGAGCTCTGGCGTGTTGGGAGGGTTCTTGTCCTTGGGAACCACCTGCACGTTGTTGGCGGCGTACCACTCCATGGCCTTTTTACCGTAATGGCAAGATGCCAAATCCGGCCAAAACAGTACGGAACAACCGTGTTTCTTCAGGAAAGGCAGCAGACGTTTATTCAAACACTCTTTCACGTAAATTTCTTGGTTGACAGTCCCGGAAGCTATGAAAATGCTGCTTTTCACGCCACAGGTACAGATGGCTTGCCAAACCAGATATTTCTTTGCGAACTTTGACAGTTTCATGTGCTTGAAAACATCTGCTACCTTTCCCCTTCCTTTTTCCGTATAAAACTCCTGTCCCGGAAGCTGCTTGTAGTCGGCTTTGACGTAGGTTTCGTCGTCCATTACCACGCAGTCAAACTTCGTCAGCATCGTCGTGTACAGCCTCCGGGATCGCGCTTTGGCCGTCGTATTTTGTTTATCATCGCGATTTGGAGTCACTACCTTCTTGTAAGTCGATAGTCCGGCTCGTTTTTTGGCTCGATGCACGGTTGTAGACGATACACCCAGCTTATTTGCGGCATCTCGGAGAGAGAGGTTAGGGTTTCGCTTGAAACTACCGGCAACTCTCTTTGTCGTCTCAGCGGCTTCCGGTTTTCGATTTCTCCCCGATCCAGACTTCCTGGCTGTCGACAAACGTTCCCCAAACACTTTAATTACATTTGTAACGGTTGATTTGGCAACTTTTAGCGATTTTGCCAACTTTGCGTGCGAGTAGCTCGGATTTTCGCGATGCGCGAGCAAAATTTTGATACGCTGCTCTTCTTGCTTGGACGGCATTTTGACAACTGAAGAGTGAATTCCAAAATCAAAATAGGAGCAACATTCTACACACACACACCTTCAAAATGAGGGGTGTTCAGGTTTTTTAAATGCAAAATTGAAAGAAATACGTCAAGTTGATATTGACCAAATTTTGACCGTATCACCCTTTAAATTAACTTTTATAAAACTGCTTGTCCTGATTCCACATTTTTGTATGCATCCACGATATTAAAACATTTACAGGGCTTCAAAGAACCTTGTTGTATGTTTTTATTTTTTTCCAGGGTTAAAACTTTTAAGAGCAAAAGCTTTCTTTAAAAAAAATAAGTTCAAACCTTAACTTTTCTAAATTAGGAATAATAAACCATTCGAATGCCTTAATTTCTACAACTCTAGTCTACAATATTGATCAAAAATCTGCTGAACGTCAAGCCGTCATTTTTATCAATTGCCTTTTTTTAAAGTAAAAAAACAGTTATAAAAATTACTTAATAAAAAAAATCCACGCCCAACGCAAATTAAGCGCCAGCTGTAACAGTCCTGTATGTAAGTCCTTATTGCTACCACTATTTCAGCAATTCATGGTCAATTAAGTTAATGTAAATAAAAAGTGAACAACATTTGATGGACTTGCCATTAAAAACCACTGATTCAGCAATTCTACCGCTTTCTTACCTGTAAATGAAAACAAAAAGAAACTTTTTCCGAAATCCTCTTTCCGTCCTGTAAAGTCATTGCATTTACAACGATTAAACAAACCTGTACTACTAGCATTCCACACATCGGTGCTACACTGATTCAGTGTTGCATGCATGTGCCGTAGCACGCAAAAAGGAAATTAATTCAAACGCTGTTACATTCCAATTACGAAAATGTCACATCTTGCCTTCCGACCCGAGGCTGGAAAATTGATTTGAAAATTCATTGCATTTTCCTTGGCTTCTTCCCCATCAATTGCTCATACGGTACGAGGCGAGCTCTGTCCGTATTCACTTTCCTAAAAATGCTAAAAAGGACGATGAAGTCGCGCGCTAGCTGCAGGCTGACTTACGTCGCGGCTCGATTCGCAAACAAATCAAAAAACTTTTTTATGATGCCTTTTCTCATTTTGCGCGCAAACGTTCTCCGGATATATACGTATCTAACTAGCTAGCTACCAGGCACAGAGCATTTATTATTGGCCTTTCTCGCTATGTTTGTGCCATAAAACCGTGAAAATGTGCTCATACTTGGGGTGGGCGGTGCGCTTTATGCCCTCTGCCCAATGTAAACCAATAAAAATCAAACAATTTACTTCAATTTGTGTTACTTACTTTGTTGATTCTTTCTTCTTCTATATGGGGCACATAACAGCATGGTAAAATCGTTAACCTCATGTTTGGCACCAACGTTCCGAAGTTGATCAATCTTATCACCGAAGAGCTGGACACCGAACTGAAATGTCGCGCTGGGGAGGTCGAACGAAAGTACTTCCAACTGCACGAGCTGACCCCAGAAGAACAGGAACGTGAAGATGCGCGAAAGGCAATCGAAGATGAGGCCGAGAGGATTGAGAAAGAGGCTGCCATCAAGAAACGAAGAGATTACATCATCTTCGTGACGGATACGATTATGCAAAATATCAGAGACATGGGAATCACTTTGTTCATGCCGCATGTGCACAAGGATGTGTACAAAAAACTGAACGACATGGCGGAAAAGCACGATCTCCATTTTAAGGAAAAACGATTGGTCCATTTGAGCCCGAAGATGCTGGAAGTGCTTCATTTCGATTGTGAAAATCGAATGGAAGACGAAGTTTTCGAACAAATATTCTACAAAGAAGTTCAGGCGTACGTCTGGAAACGGCAAGATGATGTGACGCGTGATCCCGAAGATGTCATCGGCGATTTTGTCCGCTTTCTGACCGAACCTGCCGAAGTGTTGGACAGCGATGGTAATGTGGAGAAAGTTATTCCGCCGTTGATCGAACCATTGGAAATGATTTACAATCCCAATGATGGCAAATGGAATGCGGTGGACAAGAATCCCCCACAGAAGAAGAAAGGATCTACCATTTCAGTAGAATCGTCGCAAAGCACGTCCTCCAAGGAAACGTTCGATGAAGAAAGCTGTCCCAAAATGTACGTCCCGGGTGTGTGGAGTCCCACCAATAGCAGAGCAACGGCCGCGTTGTTCTATTTGCTGTTTAGACATGTGAGGCAATAATGTATGAATTAGTTAAATCAATTTAAAATGAACGATTTTTCATTACAGTTAGCCGAATTCCTCCCACCGGACCCGGTTCCGGAACCGCCGCACATTTGTATGGTATTCGATGCATACAAGAAGCGAGATGTCTTCGAAGTGATCGGTAAATACAGTCGAGATGTAATAGCGCATGGTTTTTTCACCTCCGGAGATCCAAAGACTGCAGAGCTTATTGCAAAGACGGCTGAGCGCTATGTCCGTTTGAAGCCGAACGTTAACGATAAGTTGATTCTGAAGGTCGCCAAGGCCACCAGCCATGCAATGTTGGCTCTGACCGCGGTTGGGCCTTGCTATCTCAGTCAGAACGCAGTAGAGGGCCAGGAAGAATGCGCTGTTCTATTTCCGCCCAACTATAGCCAAATCGAAGAGGAAGCGGAAGCTGCTGAGGAGACGAAGAAGAAACACAAGAAGAAAAGACGTGGAAAAAAGAGCGATACTTCGGTTTCGACTTCGGAATCGGCAACTTCTTCCACTCCGACGGCTGATCAGGGTGCCGATGGTCAAGGGGAAGGTGGAGAACTGGGAACGATCGGAGAAGGTTCAACCGGAGAGGAAGGCGAAACGACGTCTTCGTCTACAAACTCTCCCGAAAAGATTGGTGGGCCGGGCGAGGAAGGCGGAGAAGAGCAAAAGTCTTAAACTGTATGGATTGGAAATTTCTTTTCGTTCCATTTCAAGGAGGTAGCTTGCATTTTTTTTTTTGATTCATTGTATTTTCCACTGTCACAACAAAATAAATAGACAAGTCCCGATGCGGACTCTGTACGTTTCGAGTGAGAGTAGTATGTGTAATACTAAACTAGCTTGTGTGTGTATGCTTTTTCTCCAGCTTAATGTTTAATCTTTTGGGATTTCCTCAATGTCGAATAATTTAAAAAAAACATAAAGAAAATGTACACATCTACCTCGTTTCTGAACTAAATCAAACTAAAATATCACCTCTCTGTTATGCAAGTATATAAAACAAATTTTTAACCCAAATCAGTCTCCATGTCATAAAAAACACCCACCGCTCACGGCGAGTCCACTTCATATATTATCTCTACTATATACCTTTCCCTAGGTATGTACCAACCTAATCCAACCTTGCAGGATTTTCTCACTTGAACCGGAAAACTCGAACGCGAACAAATCCAGCCTGATAACCGATGGCGTAGTATTGCTGTGACTTTTCGTTTGGATTCCACCGAACCTGGTTGACCCGGATGCCGGGATATTCGTGCAGCAAGGCACGACGGAACGACTTCACCTGCAGCGATCGCAGATCCATGCGGGATGAGTGCTGTAGGTGGAAGAGATAAGAGGGGTGACCTATTGTAGTCAGTTATGACGAGTGGTTTAAACTACTACCGTTGTACTCCTTCCAACTAGTATCGTATAGTATTAGTCGTTAATTTTTTTTTTGCATTATTCGATGGAAAACGAACAACACAAAGAGGCTGTTCATAAACTACGTAGACAGTTTAGAGGGGGGGGGGGGGGTCAATCAATTATCCATGGCCAACACAAATTAAAAAAAAATTGTATGGAAAATTGTCTACGCAGGGGGGGGGGGTCAAGAATAAAAAAAAACTGTCTACGTAATTTATGGACAGCCCCAAACATGAGCGCTATCAATTGACATTTGAGCGTGTATTATGATTTTTAAGTTGTAATTAATTTCTGGCGTTATAAGTGCGCGAAAATTACGCACTCACTAGAATTTCGTGTCGCGTACTTGAAGAATGTAGAGATGAATTGGCCACAGGCTAAAAGTATCTATAATAAAGTTAAAAAAAAATTGGTGTGAGCTGGGTACCCGGGTACCCTGTTGAGCACATAATGGTTAACTTCTATCAATATGAAGATAATAAACCGTGATAAGAATAGAATAAGTTAAGTCGGAATGAAGATACTGTCGCTTGTAATAATTTATTTCTGATCTTTCTTGCTAAACCGCTACAAGTTTGTAGACCTGATCGGGAATCGAACCCGTCCTCTCCAGTATTGCTATAAGGCCTGTGCACCATATTCGAGTCTAGTATATTTGGCATAAGGACATTTGACGCAATGGACATTTGGCATAATCGTTACGAATCGAAGTTAATTTACAACCAATGATTACTCTTTGTTTCGCCTTATTATTTGTGTGACTTGTGAAAATATTCCCTTATTTGAATATTTAATAAAGAAGGGAACTTCACCACCGCATAAAAAGAGTTGGTGCATTGTGAAAGAACGAGTAGCAATTGAAAGAAGGAATAATCATAGATTGTAAATATAAATTGACTATTGGTTTCAAAAATATGTCGAATCATAACAATTATGCCAAGTGTCTATTATGCCAAACGTCCTTATGCCAAACGTACCAGACCCAGAGAAAACATTTAACAAAGGAACCACGTTCCATATTCTGCACGGCCACTGAGAATAACTCAGAGAAAGAGAGGGAGAGAGAGAGTCACTTCTACTCAGTTGTATGAGAAATTTCTAAAAACTGCACGTACTCAGCGCTGAGTTCCTGCAGTTTTCACTCCATACCTCTGGCAATGGTAGGCAAGACATACTTTAAATGTTTGAACATCAATGGAGAATTCAATTTTGAAATAGCGTTATATTCCTTTGCCTTGGGCACCATTCCAGCTTACCTCATTTTATTTAGGAACCCCCCCTCTCCTTAAATCAGTTTTCCAACAGCTACGTGCAGTTTTTTTTCACAGCATTCGTAATATAAATTATGAGCAATTAATTTGATGCATGAATGTTGGATGTTTGTCTTCATTGTTTTTGAAGCGTATGACGGAAGTGGGTTCCATATGCCGCTCGGCTTTTTCGTATTACTATATCTTAACTTGTTTTCAGAGGCATTCAATGATGGAGTCGGGTGATAATCACGCGCCCTCTAATACCAAAATCCCTGGTTCGATTCTCAAGTCATCCTGTTTTTTTCCTCGATGTCTTATAATTTGACTTTGTCGATTTGAAAAGTCGAATTATTTTTAAGTTAAAAATTAATCATTTCATTCGAGAAGTTTAAAATAACATTTACTAAAACGCGAACTTCAATATTTATTAATGATTTGAGATTGATTCTTTACGAACATCCAGAAAAATGCAATTCCAAAAAAGAGCATTACATTTGTTGGATCCCTTTGAATCACTGGTAGAAAATCATGCTGAAACCGCTTGATAAAGTAGACCATTGCATGAAATTCCTACACTGGGAACAAATGAACGTATGAATTACGAATTAGACACGCAGAAAAAGCACACGCGAATTTGGATTAAGATATACCCAATCTATGTTTCTTGTGTCGTTGTATCAATGAAGCGATAAGGATGGTAGATTTGATTTATAAACAGTTCCATCGATTCTGGTTTGTAATACCTAATAAACTACAGTAAATTTAAACATCAAAACAACAGGTACATTACCTTATCACTGTCCGAAAACAGCACTCCATAGTTCTTCTGAAACATGGCATACGAATTATCGGTCAATTCGTCGTTCACCTTCACCGATATTGTCGACGTCAGTATCTAAAAAGAAGGAAAAACACATCTCACATTAAAGCCAATCTATTCGCACGAACTGCCCCAGACTTCAAAGCTTACGTATTTCATCAGCTGGGTATTTTTCTGTCCCATATGATGAACGTACGCCATCGGTTGATGGCACAGGACATCCCCGCCGTCCGTCCCGATCACATGAGTTGAGAGATGATCGCTGCTGCTCATATCGGTCGCTTCCGCCGTGAACGTATACAACGGATGCAAACGTAACCCAATTTCGCGAGTCTGATGAAACGTCAGAGCGCACCGGTCGATCGCATACACGTCGTCAAAGGCCATCGTTATCAGCGGAAAGTGGGTGTTCCAACAAGCCGTTGTAACTTTGCTGCGAGCGTTTACGCTGCAAACTTCCACCGGAAGGTAACCCGTGCTGAGGTCAAATACTACAACCTTTCTGTCAGCGTTACACACCAACAGGTAGCGTGTATCATCTGAGTAGTGCAGATCCACAGCCGTTATGCATGAGTCGGGAATGAAGGCCTTGTGCACTGGTAGCAAGGCACGGACGCCATCCCTAGTTCCCATTAGCAGTGGCGACGTAGAATTGAGATTCCACACGGCAACGGCTCCGTTGGAATAACCCGCCGCTAGCACCGCGTGATTCTTACTCTTGGACCAGGAAAGTTTCACAGCACTGTGACACTCATACTGAGAACAACTGCTATCACCTTCCAGAGACAAGGTCAACTTGAGAACCGGAGTTAGGTTGACAACCCGGTAGCTATTCGAGATCAAGTTTTCGTAGTTTCGGGCCAGCGAAAAGATGTGCACGTTTCCATCGGATCCGGCAGCAGCGAGTAATCCCAGTCGGTCGTACTCGTCGCCTTCGTCCTTGGAATTGTAACACCCACTGGGGCAAAACTTTAGCGACCAAATGGGACCAAAGTCGCACGCAATCGAGTACAGCAGTGTGGGGGCCGAGTTTTCCACTTTTTTGTTGTACACACTGAAAAGATATATAAGTTAAATAATGATGAATTATGAGGTTCATGATGTGTGCTTACTTGCTATTGCTGAGGAAGCCCACATCCCAGATCTGGATCAAACACTTGGTCGGGTAGATACGATCCGCCAAGTAGAACTCATCAAAGTCATTCTTGCAAGCCACGGCCAAGATCTGGTGCTCATCCCGTCGGTCTGGCACTGGCAACCAATCCAGGGCAACGATCGGACCTCCGCAGTAGAATATCGACTCCTTGTCGTTCACCTGCCCGCTAAACACTTCCAAATGCTGCCACTTTTCGGTATACTCTTGCGCAAGGATCGGTGCGTTATACAGGTTCGTACTTCGTATCATGAATCGCAACGATTTGGCTCGCTTCGGAATGTACTCCTGGACCATATTGAACGTTAGAAAGCGGACATCCAAATCGGGCCGCAACTCGACGAACAGAGTCGTCCGGCTGTATTGCATCGCGCGGAATTCTGCCGTCCATTCCCGTGCCGTCAGGTGAAAGTCACTCTTCTGTGATCGCAGTTGGATCACCTCGTCCAGAACCACTGCAAAATCAGATTAAGGTAAAAATTACAACAAAACAAATTCCGAAGAAGGGATGAACTTACTCTCTCGGTACACATCGCTCTCCTCATTGAACTGATCTCGGGTGCTGTTCCCTAACCTGTTGCACGATTTCAGCAAGGACTTTATCGATTTACGCTTTGCCTTCTTAGGCTTCTCATCATCATCGAACGCTGTACTTAACGGTTCTTCGTTTTCGTCCGCTCCCGAGGTGCCCTCGTCTTCTGATGATTCGGAAGTCATCTTCGCATCCGTTCCGCTGCTGTCGGCCGCCGTGATGCTGGCCAGCACAGCCGAGTGTTTCAATTTTATGTGCTTCGCCATTTGTTCGATCATTTCCGTCTGATATTTGCAGTTTTTGCACTCAAACAGCTCGCACGGAGAAGGACAGAATTCGTGATGGTGCCGCATTTCCATTTCGTCGTTGCCGGTAAAATCGCAAGTCTGGAACACACATAAGGCCGTCTTTGCCTTGCGGAACTGAGTTTTCCACAATGCCAAGCAGCCATCGGTTACCTTTTCCTTGGACACCGTCAGGATCAACTCGCTAAACGATATGTTTTGGATGCGTTTCTCGGCCCTTTAAAGAAAAATAGATTAGTAAATTGAGAACAGGAAATTAGCAACAAAATCCAGCATACTTAGCAGTTGCCTTTCGCTTGATCGTTCCCCGCTGTGTCAACGTCACTGGATCCACCTGACTACTGGCTGCCTCTTCTGATTTCAGCTTTGCCAGATCCAAGGCCTGTTCCAGCTTCTTCTTCTTAAGCACCGGACAGTGCGATGATAGGTGGCAATTCATACTGACGGCCATTAACTTCCGATTGCAATGCTCGCAAGTTACCTTACTAGCTTCGATCTCTTGTTTCGTCATGCCACAAATCAACCGATGAGACACTAATCCGAGAGCTGATTTCTTAGCCACGTTGCACTTATCGCAGTAGATCGTCACTTGTCGGTGCACCTTCATGAAGCGGGTTACAATTGCCGTGGCAGTAGTTTCATCGTACAAATCGACCACCGGATCGATATCGACCCGATAGGTAAGGCCAATGTGCTTCGCATAGTGATGATCCCACATATCGCGGGGAATCCTTTCTGAACAGGCGGCGCATTGAAACTCCTGTATGGTTGGATCGACTGTTTCCGGATCAATCGGAACATAGGATTTGTTGTCACGTTTTGGTCGTAGTTTTTTCTCCTGCTGTCTCGACTGCTCGGCCGCATCTTCATCCTTTTTGTGTTGCTTCGCTTGCCGATCGGCATCCAATTCCTGCTTTGTGCGGCGTTTTCGTTTGGCAACTCGAACTGGTTCCGGAGTGGCAAAAACGTGTTCATCGGCTGGTGCAGATGCAGGTGGAGTTGGCGCTTGTATGGGAGTGGATGTTGCTGTCGGATCGGATAACTGGACAAGATCCTTAGAAAAGTACTGCTTCCGCGGAGGAGTTTCGGTGTCGTAATTTTCCGCATGGACGATTTGGTTGTTTTGAACGGTGACAACAGAGAGTAGCCGTTCGGTATTAGCTTCCGGGGTGATGACAGCGAACGACTCGTTAGGCGCAGTATAGTATTCAGGAGTGTCCGCAACATCCGGTGGTTCGGTTTTGATGAAGGTCGTCTCGCCAAGATAATTGCCATCTGCGATTAAAGTACCACGATGAGCGCCACCGCCTCGGAACAAGCGCCTATTGGCACTGAGATTCCGAACGCGGTCTCGCTGACGCATCATAGAACGCCTTTTGCGGAGCACTTTATGGCGCTTAGCTAGCGGGGCATCGTCTTCGTCTTCCGAGGATATTTGAATCGGAATACGATTGCTAACGATCGGGACGGGTTTAGTAGTGGAGCATTCTTTCGATTCTTGTTCTTCTCCTTTCCGTACCGCACAAGCTGTTCCCCCTGCTTCCTTCATCACCTCCGTATGACTTTCGCTGGGTGCTTCTTCCACTTTCGTTTCGGTTGATTCTGCTTCCGGTGCTGGTTTCTCCGCCAGAGGTGCTTTTTCAGCAAAAACGGATTTCGTGCGACTTCTCAGGGTCCTGCCCGCAGGTTTCTGAGTTTCAGCGACTTTTTCCGCTGCTCGCTCACGTGCTGATCTTTTCATTTTCGGAGCTGGCTTCTGCTGTTCGATTACTGGCTCTTGCGATGGGGAATCCTTGGTCGTAGAACTAAACCAAGCTTTAATCGATGTCTGCTTTGAAATGTTCGACCGAGTGGTAGGTGACTTGGTAACATTTGGAACTCCGTCCAATTTTCTATGACTACGGGTTTGTCTGGAAGGACTATCCTGAGTGATGGCAGCATACGACGTACTATCAAGTTCAGTGGAACTGTCTTTTCGAACACCGGGCACTTTTTCATGCAGATCCTTATCGTAGATGATACGAGCGATTATCCTCTCCGGCTCGCTGGCACTTGGTTCATCCCAGCGATTCTGATCGGTTAGCGCAATGTTTTCGAGAACTATTGAACACTGGGGTTCAACTGAAACATCTTGAGGGTTATCCAGCGTTTCAGTTTGCACTGCCACTGATTGATCATTCTTTTTCAAGTTGGTCAACTCATCAGAGTCGATTCTATCCAACAATACACGTGCAACTACCTGCGGTTTTACGCTCCTTTGTTTGACTGGTGATTCATCCCAATCCTTCAGTAGGCTTAACACGGATTGTTCCGTCGAATCAACACGAGATTGATTTTTGTCTTCTGCGACAGGTTCTTCCATTTGAACGGCTACTGGCTCGGGAGTCTTTTGACGTTCCATTAAATCCATTTTACGCACAGAGACTCGCACGGATTTAACCTCCGTAGGTACTGGTACTGGTACCTCTTCTGTCACTTGCACAGATTCCTCTGTAGGGTTTTCAGTCGCGGCGACTTCTGCTACTGGATCATTCAGCATTGCTCCCCGCTTCAACGCATTATTTTTCGATATACGACAAGGCACATTGCCGTTGTTGTCGAACGAAACATGCTTTCCGAACGGTCGTAAAATCGCCACATCTCTCGATGCTTCGTCCGAATCCCATTCATCCACCAGTTCTCGCACACTTCTTGGCTTTATCGCATCTAGTGTTTCGTTTGCATCAACTTGCTGCGGTTCTAATTCTTCAACTGCAGCAGGAAGTGGTTCATCACGATCCGAAAATGGATCACTGGAGTCCTCATTATCATCAGCAGTAGCACATTGGAGTTCAATCTCCATCGGTGGAGGTTGTTCCACCTTTCTAATCTTCGATCGGGAAACTAGCGTAGGTTTGAGCTTACGTTTAGGAGCTCTTGGAGCAGGTGCTTTCTTCGGCTTTGGCTCTTCTACCGGTAAGGCACTACTTGTATCACAGGTTTGATCACATATTGTAGTAGGTTGATTGAGTTCAATCACTGGGTTAGGATCGGTTGCTATTTCAGCTGAAATCTCCGGAATTTCGGATTCGTTGGTAACGTTTGGCACATGTATTGACTGCTCCACAGGAGTATCTTCCATCTGTTGTTCCTCAGTCACAGCGCTCGCAATTTCCGGTATCTCTTCCTCCTGTTTGTTATCCTCTTCCTGAGGTTCCTCAGCCACAGCACTCGCAGATGTCGTATTCTCTTTTTCCGGCCTGCTTTCTTCTTCCTGCGATTTCTCAGCCACGGCGCTCGCAGTCTCCACTTTCTCTTCCTCCTTTCTGCTATCTTCCTCCAGAGGTTCCGCAGTCACAGCTATCGTAGTCTCCATTTTTTCTTCCTCCGCTTTGCTATGCTTCTTTTCCGGAAGTTCCGCAGTCACAGCGCTTGCAGATTCCGCTTTCTCTTTTCCCTGTTCGTTTTCCACGACAAACGGTTTCAGAATCTCTGCGAAAATATCGATGTCGGATTCGTTAGAATCAATTTCCACTTCAGATTCGGTTGATCTCATCAAGTCTGTTGATTCAACAGCATCTGGATCCTTTTTAACATGCACAACATGCGGCAACCGCTGCACCACACCATCATTATCATCATCCGTATCAGAAATTTCAACAACCGGTAATTGTTTCTGCTGCGTCGCCACAATATCAGCAATCAACGACTCTTGATTGACATGCTTCATCAGGAGATCCATCAGTTCCTTATTACCGTTCTTTTTCTTCTTCCGTCGTTTTCTTCGTTTTATTCGCTTCTTCACTTTCTTCGCCGGTGAATCGAATCGTAATGTTTTCCGTTCCTTCTCCACCAGGGCCAAAATATCCCTGGCCAGATCTTCATCCGCTTGACTCGTATCCGAATCGGAAAAATCCTCCTCCTTCACGTGTCGCTCGAATGCGCTTCGTCCCTCTGCAGACTTTTCCCTTTCTTCATCTTCAACCTTCACCTTCAGCTCGGATGCCTTCTCCTCCTCCTGACTCTCTTCCTGACTAGTCGTTTCAACGCAGGGCAACTGTTCTACTCGTAGTTCTACATCTGAATCGTCGACAACAAAGGTTTTCCTTCGGGTGGTTATCCTCGGAGGAAGCTTCACCGGTGCTTCCTTTTTCACTTCCACAATCTGCACTTCCTGTGCCACTTCTGGAGGATCGATCAGTTCCGTTATAATGAACGTTTCACCTTCCAATCCTGCTGTCACCGCCGTCACAACGCTCGGTTTCCTGTTTTTGATCCTACCTCTAACGTTTGGAACATTTTGATTTTCAGTACATTCCTGCGGCGGTTCCGGGCTTATCTTTCGTTCCAATTGCTGCACCGTTTCGCTGAACTGTTGGAATATGCGCTGATCGTTTTTGATAACCGCCTGCGGGAAACCATGGAAGCCCGTTTCCGATTGATACCGCTGTTGATGGTGTTGCTGCACCTGTTGTTTAGACTGACCGGCCGGCGGTGGTTTCGTTACACTGATCTTGGTAAGGTAGATCTTTCTTCCCTGACAAATATACTGCTTGATGACGCGATTGTCGGTCGGTTTGGGAGGTGGCTGGGAACTGCGAGCCATTTGCATCCGGGGTTGTTGAAAGTCCTGCGGGTGGTAAACTTTGGTACTGCGATGAGGAATTGTTGGAATCAGGTGCTCCGAAACAGAAACTAGTTTAGGTACAGTTAGTTGAGAAGCCATCGAAGCTGACGGCGGTGGAGGATGAGTTATTGACGGTGGAGTTTCCAATGATGGGCTTTCTGGTTGTGATTTCTGTTGCAGCATCCTGGCTCGTAACTTGTCCCGAAGCTTGTTTCTGATTTCCTCCGAACATGGTGAATAGTTTTGGAGAGGTTTTGGCTGCTCGGACGGAGGAGTACTTGTAGCGGATGGTGGCGATCGATCTTGCTGCTCCACATAACTGCTGTCGATTACTATCTTTGGAATAACACACGGTTTTTGCGTCGGCTGAGCTTGAGATGAACTTTGCACTGGTTCAACTGGTCGGAATGCCTTATTCTGGCTCGAAATCGTTGGGATAACATAATTGAATTGGGGTCGCTGCAGTGGCTGAGGTTGTGAATGAATTTGAGATTGCTGGGATATCAAGAATCGTGGCGTTGGGTATATGACCTGATGCTGATTTTGTCCGGCTGCCGGATAGCGATTATAGTATGTAGCCTTTGGAACCATGAGATGCTGCCGAGACTGTTGCTGCTGATCCTGTAGCTGGGGTTGGATTTGAGGCACGGTTCTTCCTCTGACTGGTGCAGGATGGCGAACCAAAACGAACTGGGTAGCTGCAAACCTAGGTCGTTGTTCTTGTATGGGGTGTTGCTGGATACTAGCAGGATTCAGAATCATCCGCTGAGTCATCATGCGGGGCGGATTCATAGCAGGTCGGGATACCACCGTAATATGTGGACGG
The DNA here is from genome assembly GCF_037179485.1 of Ochlerotatus camptorhynchus. Lineage (NCBI taxonomy): Eukaryota > Metazoa > Arthropoda > Insecta > Diptera > Culicidae > Ochlerotatus > Ochlerotatus camptorhynchus. The sequence continues at coordinate 175,360 of NW_027040724.1, read as the reverse complement.
TATGGTGTTGGTTGCGATAAAGGTTGAGTGTTGGGGATTTTGGCGTAATACGTAATAGATGGTTGCACGCTGGGTATGCTTGTCGGTTGTTGAATGACTACCGGAGCTTGCATCGTTTGCGGATAGATGGGTTGAGATGGACTCGCGGCATAGGAAACCGCATATTGCTGAGAAGTTGGAACTTGAGAACTGGAGAAAACAGTTTGCTGAACAGAATGGTTCCTTGCTTCCTGCTGTTGAGGGATGTTCTTTGGAGGTGGGCCATATTGCACTGGTATGTTCTCTGAATGTACTTCACGCTCTGGAATGATATACTCGTCGGAAGTTTCGTGCAAAGAATCCACGGTATCATCTTTCTCGGTTGTTACCGTAACTTCGGAAGCAACATCATCTTTCATTATAGGATCTTCAATCATCGGAAGATCGTGAATCGGAGCCGGAACAGGTGCAACCGGAACAGAAGTCGTAGGCTTTCGCGCCCGTGGCATAGGCAGCGGAAGAGGCATGCCACCCGAAGGTCCTGTATTATATCCCTCTGTTGATTTACCGGCCAACAATTCTTCCAGGTTGTAGGATGCAGTGGGCAAGATAACCTGAGACAAAATTTCCACCTTTCGCCTGGTCTTGGTCGTTGGTTCCTGTGGTTCGATCTTGATTTCCGACACCGACGCAGTGGAGGAAGGAGTCGTTGGTTCACTGGGGGCCGAACATTCCACTACGGTAGTACTTTTTGACTCAGGAACAGCGGGAGTTTCCTTCCTTAGAACCAACTTGGGAACGGATATTCCTTTCTGTTTCAAGGAATCCACCAACTTCATCGCCACGTTGCGTGGCAGTTGGGATATCCGTCGAATTTCCTTCTGGGGATTTGCTTCCTGTTTAGCCTGAACTGGAGGTGGATCATGCGGCCCTTGATGAAAAGCTGTTTGCACACGATCAGCCAGCGGTTCCAACGGATGCACTAGGGGTACTGGAGGAATTGTCTCTGTAACTTCTTTGGTTGTTTCAGGTTTTGTCGTCCGGGGTGACACAGCTATCGCCTTCTTTATGTTGACCGAACTTAACAGCTTTTTAGCAATATCCGGTGGAAGCCGTGCTATCCGTTTGATTTCCTTCGTTGATTGTGGTGCTGATGCAGGCTGTTCAACAGATATCACAGAACGTTCCGCCGAGTCGGTCTCTTTGGTTCTTTCGACCTCGATCGGCACTTTTTCAGGTACAGCGGCAGGCAGCTTTAGCTCTTCTTTATCGACATCGTTTTCCTGTGTAGGTAATTGCTTCACCGCACTGACAATAACACTGGCTAAATTTGGCGGAAGCCTCGATATCCGCCGTATCGCTTTGGTTTGCGAAACTACCGTGTCTGCAGCAGGGCTAGGTTCTGCTGCTACCGAAGGTAATGGCTCCGATTTCTTTACTGGATCCGGCTGAACGGGTTCCTGTGGCTTCTTCTTCGCAGAATTCACAACGACACAATTCATCAGCTTTCTTGCTACGCTCGGAGGAAGCGGACATATTCGTCGAATTTCTTTCGTCGGATTAGGTGTCCTCTGCTCAGCAGACTTGACGACCTGTTCCAGCTTTCGTTGAGCAACGACAGGAGCTTCAACACTAACAGACTCCTGGGCAACGATCACATCGGACTTTTCAACAATAACAGAGTCCTTTGAGATCTCTAGGGAATGCGACGGTTCCAAATTTATAACAGCACTATGCAAACGGTTAGGATTAGTGCGCATCTTTTCCATTTGTCGCTTCCAAACTTCCGCCGGAATTTTTCTACTTTTCCTACTCGCTTCAACTGAACTTTTAGCTCCAGCCTCAATTTTGGCCTTTTCCTCGGCTTTTTTCTTCTCTTCCTCCTCTATCACTCGCTGATGTTCTGCTTTTTTCTTTTCTTCCTCCTCTATTCTTCGCTGTTCTTCGGCTTTCTTCTTTTCTTCCTCCTCTATCCGTCGCCGTTCTTCAGCTTTCTTCTTTTTTTCCTCCTCTATACTTTGTCGTTCTTCTATTTTCTTCTTTTCTTCCTCCTCTATCCGTCGTCGTTCTTCGGCTTTTTTACTTTGCTCTTCCTCTTCCTCTATTCTTCGCTTCTCCTCGGCAGCCTTTCGTTCCTCCTCATGCTTATTCCTTCGTTCTTCTTCCACACGTATCCGTTGTTCTTCCTCATGCTGTTTTCGTTTTTGCTCTTCATCTTCCTTCGCTTTCTGCTGCTCGATCGAAACCTTCTCATTTTCATCATCATCATCCTCCAGGACAATAGTTTCCTCTGGAATCAAATCCTTTAGAGATTTACTCGGTTCGTTGCTTCCAGAAAGCAGTTCCGACGAACTGTTCTTTTTCAGAATCGACTTTTTCGGTCTGCTCGGGTTGAGGCAGATTGCCACCTTGGGTTTAATCCTCCGGAAGGCTGTCGGTCGTATCACCTCCCCTGCTGATTCACTTTTTACCGCCACGCTCTCAGCTGCAGCAGGTTCAGTTTCATTGTTGATGGTTTCTTCAATCTGTGCAGGTGGCGGAGGAGCATCGGCAAGGGGTGACGTTTTTGCAGCAGCTGCTTCTTTGGTTGCTTCAGACTGCGAAGCTGGTTTGGCCTTTTCTTTTTGAGCAATTTTTTTGGCGATCACGACTGGTACTACTTTCTTTCTTCGGAAAAGATTGGAACCCCCTCCTGCCCCTGGTGCTTTGGCAACTGCTGGAGGTAGTGGTTTGGTGGCAACGGCAACTGGCGGCGGATCGACTGTTGGTTCCGTAGCGGGTTCTGCAGCTCCAACGGACGGTTCCGGATCTGCGGTCATGCAAAGTGCAGTAGTATTCGTCGGTTCCCCCTCTGTTGCGGTCACTGTGGTTGTCGAAGCAGCTGTTATTGGTACTGTTGGCGGTGGTGTAGGAGCAGGAGGCTTCGCTTTTGCTTTGGCTAGAATCGAAAAGAAGAAGAATACAATAAAATACTTCTAACCACGGATTGGCGGATTGGTCTGGATGCTGGATAATGTGGTAAGCGTAGCGCAATGGAAGAACGAAGTCTGATGCCCCGTTCTTAGCAATCCGGAGAACAGCGATGCTTTGGATTCTGTTACGCTCTCAAGCCCAAGTGCACAGCTGCATCAGTAATAGTTCTTGAGATGATTTAGGGGCTGTTCATTAACTACGGATACAGTTTTTGTTTTGGGATTTTCGACACCCCACCCTCCCCCTGCGTAGACAATTGTTCATACATTTTCTTTATTTGTGTGTGCCGTGGATAAACTGTCTACGTTGTTTATGAACAACCCCTTATCTACTACACACAGAATGTGGGTTTGGGTGCCCTTAGAAAATTATATATATTTCAAAAACAATTAAGTCCTTTTCGAAGAAACATTTAAATAATTAAATTTAAAAAAAAAAACTTGCTGATTAGAGTCATAATTTCTGTTGCAGATGTGAACTGTAGCTGTTCCTGTTAGAATAGGCATATATATTGTTAAAAGCAAAATAATACAGCAATTACAGTAACTAACTCGATATTGAAGATATGCTTGAGTAAGGGATGATATCGAGTTATGGAAGCGGATAAATATAATAAAAATATGTATGGAAAAAAGCAATCGAATTAGTATAGATATTCACCACGCAAAGGAGAGTTGTTGTTTGGTAATTGGGTGGTCGGATGGTCGGACCGAAGAATAAAAAGAACTTCTATAAATTTCTATTCGGCAATATATAGCCTCTATTTTGCTGGAAAAATATTACATTGTGATTAAAATGTATACATTTTTGGAAAACTCGTCCTCAACCTATAGTGGAACGCATCGATTTCAAAGAAGTCAATATTTTGAGCGGAACTATTTCTCGATGAACATTTCAAATGGTCCTATCTGCTTTGATCGATTCTCTTCATCGACTTTTTCTTTCGTCAATAACTCAGCTGCAAAACCTTTCCCTGTTGTATTTGATGTTTTGGACGCTAGATAAGAACCTCCTTTATCAAACTATGTGGTAGAATTAACGCGAAATCTGTTTGCATAGCAGTGGTTATGAAAAGAGAAAGTCGATTAAGAGAATCGAACAAAGCAGATAGGACCATTTGAAATGTTCATCGAGATTTCTAGATAGAGCTGGAATTAGAGCGTAACAGCTTTTGTAAACAATGACTTCTCTCGATGATTTCTCGGAAGCCATGGCTTTCCCTGGCAAATCAACATCACCATCGAATAGAGGAAGACTTCTCCTACCCGATGGATATATTGGTTTGTGTAGGCGTGCCTTGAATCCCGAGAAATCAACGAGAGAAGTCATTGTTTACAAAGATTGTTACGCCCTAATTCCAGCTCTATCTAGATTTTTTCTCCGTCATTGTTGGGCTGAGAGTTGCTGATGAAAAATAAATTTATCTGAATTTCTAATTTTATTCCGGCATAACTCTCATACCACAACCACAGTTACTGGAACACCTACTCTATATACATTTGAATTGAGCATAAAACTAAAAGCGATTCAGTCGTAAAGATCACTAGGTTAAATGGGCAATTACTAAGACTTTAGTAGCATTTTTTCCTGGATCATGAATTTGGCGATCAAAATAATCAAAATTTACTCAACTCAGTGGCGTCTTAACCTCAATCTACCTGTTATACTGCTCAATATTGGTTCCAATGGATACAAATCAGTGAAACTGATTTGAATGTAAACATGACCCTAAATAACGTTTTCAAAGTTGTTGAACAGGTAAGTAAAAAGTGAGGATGCGCGACGCCACTGGTTTAACTACTGTATGCGTGATAATGTTTGCACCATTGAGCAATGTCAAAATTAAAAAAATTCTCAAAAATTTCGTTTTCGAATTTTTTATTCATTCAAAAGGGGGATGTTTCTCAGAGTCTTAAGCTATGTTAATCATCGATCGAGTATTTGCTGCAATTACGGCCTCCACACGCTTCCGGAATGCACGGAAGGTTCTAATAATATAGTCTGGATCCATTTCTCTCCAGGTACGGGTGTCTGAGGCTTGCTGTACTCGGGTGGCATTTAGAACAGGCTTTGGCCTTCATGACCTCCGTGTTGACCTTGTCGCCTTCTAGAATGAACACCGGGTCAATTGTTTTGCCATCGGAAGCCACCAATCCAAACATCATAACGCTAGCTTGGTCAGATACACGTTTTTGTGCTCGTCGACCACGTCTTTTACCGGAAGAGAACTAATATACCGGTCGGTTCTGGAATTTGATACGGGATCGACAGTAAACATGCTCTCGTCGGTGAACAGGATTACCGGATTTTTTCGCTTAAGGATGTTCAAGATTTTCTTGCATCGTTCGACTCGTATCTCCCGGATGCGGTTGGTAACGGAAGCAACTTCGACTTCTCGCACAATCTTCCTTTACGATCTTCCGTACCGTAGAGTCACTGATCCTGTGTTCCTTTGCCATTTTCCTTATTGAACGCACTGAATTCACCCGAATCTTCCTTTTGATAGCAGCGATAACCCTCGGAAAACCGAGCTCATCTCGGACGACCTGTGGCCACCTTCGCGGATAGTTGTCCTTTCTTTTCTCGGTCCAAAACCCTCGGTCCATCGGGACACTCCCACGGCGATTGAAATGTCTTTTTGCGACATTTGCGCGTGAGACAAATCACGAATACGCTGCCACTTCGTCATGGTGCATCTGTCAAACTAAGTAAATCTTTTTCTTTTATACACAGCCTACTACGGTATGAGCTATAGGTTACGTGCATGCAAAGAAAACCAAGGCATTGTATGCACAGGTGAAACGGGAACCTTATTTGTACGATGGTGCAAACATTATCACGCATACGGTACCTTGAAACTTTATTCAAAACTCATAGGATTTTATGAGATTGTTCTCAATAATTTGATTTAAAATCAGTTCACTTAACAAAGTTCTTGTCAGTTTCATTTAAAATTTATTTGAAATTTTCTCTGGGAATCCCTCGAACATACTAAAAAAAATCATGAAATTCATCCTTAAATTCTCTTTGATTTTTTTTTTTCTAAAATTTCACTGAAGCTTCTTTCTGCTTTTTTTATCTCGCTTGAATTCTCCTTAGAATTTCCATGCAATTCACCCCAGAATAGCCTTAAAATTTTGCGCAAAATAATCTAGAAAATTCCCGATACCCTTGGTTTTTTCACGGATTCTGGAATCCTCTTCACAATCGTCATGGAATACTTAAAACATTTGCTCTGAACTCTCACAACTGACTTGGAGTTCTAGTTAAAAATGATTTCATCTTAAATCTGAGTAAGGACCTTCCGTATTCTGGTGCAGTTCCTTGAACTCCACGGCCGAAGATATCCAGGACCTGTATGACCGTTTCAAGCAGCCCAAGTTCCAAGCTTGTTTCGAATCCAGGATTGCCTCGTCCGTCCATCGAAAAGGATGATGACGCTCTAATAAATCGATCATACATGGCGATGATATCGCCTACGCATAACCTGTCCTGTGGATTTTCCAACTCTGAAAATCTGAACCACAAGACGCGTTGGAAGCGACATTCGAAAATGCGGAGCTGGACGGAAACGCCAAAAGGCTTTTGGTACAGACGTAGAAACCTAAGACAGCCAAACAAAGCCAGAAAGACTCAAGAGAGAGAAGAGAGCTCGTCAAATCAGCCGCAGCAGAGCTCACTCGTCAAATTAGCTACAGTAACCAGAACTGAACTGTTCTGCCTGCCAGAAGCCTGGTCATTACGGAAGGCATTGCCAGGAGCTACATAAGCAGAGCTTGGAGGAGTGGTGGAAGACTCTCTGTTTATACAATAAACATGTCGCATCCAGAGTAGCTGTAAAGTGCAAGGTTGTCACAAGGTGACTACATATATACTAGACTGATGCAAAATTTGACTTTTTCGCTCCACAGTGCTTAAATGGTTTCAAATCAGGTCGTGATTAGCCTCCAAAAGTTACAACTCATTTGGTTAGAAACAGACTTCGCACAAACCATTTGAAGTTTACATGTAAATTACTATGGGAAATCTCAACTTTTTGTTCATTGCCTTCTAGGCTTTTTCCATAATAAACTGCAAAACAGCTCGATAGCTATTCTTATAGAAAATTTTCTCAGCTAAAACTTTGCTCAAGATCGTTTCTATGTAAAACGAGACAGGAAATAGTCATTAATTATTTAAGAGATTGGTAAACTTTTGACATGATCAAGCAGCTGCTCTGTAGGCAACACTGTATTTTGCAGTGTGACATAGTAGCCATAATTTTTGTGTCCTATTCAACGCCCCAGAAACACCAATGTTGCCTGCTGAGCAGTTGATAAAGCATGATTATAAGACATTAGTGCATTGAACCATTAATAACTTTTGATCCTTGCATTTAATCAAAAAGTGGTCTTGAACAAAGTTGTAGCTGGGAAAATTTCCTACAAGTAAAGTTGAAAGCTTTTGAAGCAGACCGATATGGTGAATTATTAGATAGACATGAACAAAAATCTTGGTTTTACCATAGTAATTCCCATACAAACTTCAAATGGTTTGTGCCATCTCAGTTTCTTACCAAATGGGTTCAAATTTTGAGAGGTTAGTCAGAATCCGATTTGGAATCGTTTAAGTATTGTGGAGCGAAAATTTCAAAATTTGCATCACTCTAATATATACCCACCATGGTCAAGAGTATGCTCTGCTACATAGTGGACCGAATGAAAGATCCTCGCGAGTACAACCATCGTCAGCGGGAACTTGCAGTGTGGTTCAGCATGCAGTGTGGCCAGTGATTTTTCATTTTCAAATTCCTGGTTTTCCCTTTACAAATCTCAATAATTCCACGGTTGATAATATTCAGTAAAACAACGAAAATGTTCAATGATCACATTTATTAGTTAAACGAGCAAACTTTGGATGTTTTTTTTTTAAGGTGAGGGACCAGATAATGTCAATGAGTCACTTTTACTCAGTTCTATGAGAAATTTATGTGAATCACAAAAAAAAACTTCGAGGATATTTTTTCATCAATTTTTAGCTGAGACAAATACTCAGAACAGGGTGGCCAGCGAATTTTCATTTTGAAATTCCCGGTTTTTTCCCGGTTCAAATCTTTAAAATTTCCCGGTTGTAAACATTCAACAAAAAACTAAATTGTACACATTTTAAAAAACGTGGCCAACTGTTAATTTTCGGATGTTATTAGTGGGGAAAATAAAAGCAAAATTACAGAAAATATTTGTTAAAGCTGAAAGTATAAATACAACTCTATAAGTCACTTAATAAACAAATCATTGATCTTTAGGGATATTTTGAAAAATCAATTTCTATCACTATTCATGGTTTCCCGGTTTTTTCCCGGTTCAAATCTTTAAAATTTCCCGGTTGTAAACATTCAACAAAAAACTAAATTGTACACATTTTAAAAAACGTGGCCAACTGTTAATTTTCGGATGTTATTAGTGGGGAAAATAAAAGCAAAATTACAGAAAATATTTGTTAAAGCTGAAAGTATAAATACAACTCTATAAGTCACTTAATAAACAAATCATTGATCTTTAGGGATATTTTGAAAAATCAATTTCTATCACTATTCATGCTCGATATGGTTTCAAAGTCCTAGAATTGATTGATTGAATTCTGTGAAAAATAAGAGATTTAATTAAAAAAAAAATGTTTCCGAAAAAAAATGAACTTGATATAAATGAGAATTAGAGGAAATTATTTGAGATATCGGATAAAGAAAATGTGTCTTCACTTCATTATCTATACTAACATAAATATTAACCTTTCAGTACTCACGCGGATGACAAAGTTGAACACGAAAAAAAATATGTAAAACCTACTGATGTTGGAACTCGTTCAACGTGAAACTAAACATGGTTCATTAAATTTAATATCAACGTTCAATAGACCAATACTTGAAGAATATTACTGGAAGGTTATTTACTGAAAGCAATTTACTGAGAGATTAAACAAATGTAATTTAAGAAGATTCTCAAGATACTGGGGCTTTGAAATTTGAGTAGAGTCTGAAACAAGAATATTTGGAAAAAAAAATAATTAAAATGTGAGATTTAAAAAAAAATCAAGATCACAGATCCGGAGAACTTTGAGATTTGGGCGTAATTTCTTTTTGTAAACAAACACGACTATCGCTGATTTTTCGTGAATTGAAGCTCAATCTCGTGAACAAACCATACTAAATGATATAGGAATCATTTCTGTACCTGTTTGTGCCATAAATTTTTGAGATTGAGCTTTAATTTGCGAGAAATCGGCGATTGACGTGTTTTTGATTACAAAAGCAATTACGCCCTAATCTCAAAGTTCTCCAGAGATGTGAAAAAAAAATTCATACTTATGAGTCGTGGAGGCATTTTAAGGGTTATAACAAATTACAGAACAATCTATAGAATCTTGCGGACAAACCCTGGATTTTTTAGTAAAATTTAAAAGTATTTAAAGTGTTGCTTTCAAACAAATATTGAGGAGGATATTCTCAAAATTTTCGATGGAGAAGTTCTGAGCTGAATTCCAGAATTATTCTGAAATGAATTCCTTAGAAATAGTTAGATGAATTTGGAAGGATTTCTGTGGAAAAGAATGCAAGTTCTAAATTAAATTCTTATCTAATTTTAGAAGATTTCAAAAGGAGTTGTAAAAAAAAAACTGAGGAGATTTGTATGGGGATCATGAGGAAAATTACAGATGAAATTTAAGAAGAATTCCAAGAGAATTATAAATAGAATTCAACAAGAAACAGAGTTCTATAAGAGTGTACTGGCAATAATTTCAGCCCTAGTGCGAAAGATTCATCACAGAATTCCATCAAAATTGATTACAAACAAATTGCTGATAATAAGAAAGAAATTCTTTAAAAATTAAATTTCTGCTGTTTTGGATAGAGTTAAAAAAAATTTTGAAAATATTTTCAAAGGAATCAAAGTCTCCGAATATCCGAATAGGTTCAAGGGAATTCTAATTTCTTAGAAGGGGGTCCAAGGAAATTCCAAAAAGAATTCAACGGTAATTAAAACACGAAGTGTTTTCTGGTTTATTTCAGAAGAATTCCATGATAATTCAGAGCAGAATTCCAAGTAAATTTTGGAATTCATATCATAAGAATTTTGAACAACGAATAATTAAAACCCCGGAAAAGAATAATTCACCTTGGGTTTTTAAAAATGTTTGTTTCCAAAGCCCAGCATCAATATTTTCTTTTAAGGACCATGCACTTTACATCTGAAATTGAAACGACAAAAATCAATTTGCAATATTGCTGAATGATTAAATTCTAAAAACAATAAGACGGCAAACTGTAGAAAATTATGCTCCAAATAGAGCAAGACATTCATTTGGCAACGGATCACTCTGTTTTAATGGTTTATTCTGAAATACCATTTGTTCCTATGGTGTGGTTAATTTATTTTTCCCGGTTCTCTTCCCGAATTCTCAGGTTTTTCCCGGTTACTTTTCAAATTCCCGGACATTTCCCGGTATTCCCGGTTTTCCGGGTTTGCTGGCCACCCTGTCAAAATGTGGGATTTTGGAAAATTTAATAAATTTTAGATTTGATCCTAAAATATGGACTTAGAAGAATGTTGGGGTTAATTAGAAATAAAGTGGTAATTCCAAAGAAATGCTACGGAGGATTTAAGCGAAATCCTAAAAAAAAAGTCTAAAGGTGTTCTAACCAGAATTCTAATATATATATATATTTTGCGATAAACTCGCAAGAAATCCAAAGATGAATTGCAAGGAATTTCTGTGCAGAAGAAAGGAAGTTTTGAAATAAATATTCAAAATGAAGGAATTTGATTTTTTCCTAGTTTCCAGGATTTTACTTAAAATAAGCGGGACATAGCAGATTGTTGGGGAGAAAAGAAAAGTGTTAATTCCATTTCTTTGGAAAGGAGAAATTTTTTTTTGCTTTATTATTGAGACTTTCGACCTAGGGCTGGTTCGTCTCCTCTATGAAAAATTCTAAGGGAGTTCTGATTAAAATTCCAAGATAATTTTTGAGATAAACTGCCAACAAATTTTAAGACGATTTCCAAGCAATTTCTGTGCAGAAGAAAAAAAAGTTCTGAAATGAATTCCTAGGTGATTCGGAGGAGATTTTATGCGAATAGTGAGGAAAATAACAGGTGAATATTAATGGGAATTCCAAGAGAATTCTGATCGGTATGATTTTTATTATTATGAAGAATATTTTCTTTATTATTTGTTATGGTTGCATCAACAGACTAGAAATAGTCCCAATAATGTGTTGTAAAAAAAGTACAGATTATACAGACGACATACATATACTACAGTTACTACAGTTACAAACGAAAATAACTTGGAAAGCATTGTCAAGTTACTAAAAAATTATAAGTCTTAAATTTTACACTTAGCTGTTGGGTATCAAGCGCCTTCGGTCAGCAAAAAAGGCAGAGAATCTTCGGCGAAGCATATTCCGTGTCAAGTGGAAATCGAACATCGACGCTACTCGGTTGAACACTAGCTGCAAGCCGTAAATAGCGCTCCCTATGTTATAATTAGTTCGAAGAAGTGGAAGTCTCAGCATAAGACTGTTGCGTAGTGATCGAGGTTGAACATTAATGTTCACTTGTTGCAGAATTGCTTCGCAGTCGATTCTTCCTTGCAGAGTATCGGCGACGGTTAAGGCTCTGAAAACATCTCTTCGGATACGTAAGGGCTCGATATTGATCAATTGGCAGCGATTCTCGTAGCTTGGAAGACGAAGTGGGTATCTCCAAGGCAGCTTACGGAGCGCGAAGCGAAGAAAACGTCGTTGAACAGATTCAATTCGCTCGGCCCCATTATTGTAGTTCGGGCTCCAGACAGCAGAGCAGTATTCCAACGTAGATCGTACGAGAGAGCAATATAGCGATTTCAAGCAGTAAATGTCCGTGAAGTTCTTAGTAATCTTGAAGACAAAGCCAAGCGTTCTGGACGCTTTGTCGACGACATACGATATATGGTGTGAGTATGTCAGCTTTGAGTCTAGAAAAAAGCCTAAGTCTTTCACGCAGTGCACCCGTTCGATAGTCGTGCCTAGTAGTTTGTAGTTGAAAATAATCGGTTGTTTCTTGCGTGAGAAAGTAATAACTGTACACTTAGCTGGGTTGACCACCAGTCGGTTTAGACTACACCAGTCAGCAAAGATGTCAATCTGATTTTGAAGATAATGGCAGTTGGCGAGTGAGCGGATGCGCAGAAAAACTTTCAGATCGTTTGCAAACGATAATAGTGGCTCTGTGATAACATGGTGAACGTCGTCGAAGTAGAGGAGAAATACCAATGGTCCCAGATGGCTGCCCTGAGGTATACCGGACTTTGCGCAGAAGCTTGCTGAGCGACAAGTACCCAAAGTTACTGTCAATTGGCGCTCCGTGAGGTATGAACGAAACCATCTCAAAAGATTTCCACCGATCCCTAGCCTATCAAGCTTAGCGATCGCAATTTCGTGGTTCAGCTTATCGAAGGCTACCGTAAGATCTGTGTAGATAACGTCCGTTTGGGTCCGAGCAATCAAACTGTCTGTGATGTAAGACGTTAGGCACAGCAGGTTCGTAGTTGTGGAACGCCCAGTTATGAATCCGTGTTGATCTGTACTTAGATATTGCCTGCAATGCGCATTTAGGGACTCTATGACAACCAATTCAAAAAGTTTTGATACAGCACTCAGCGACGTGATTCCCCGGTAGTTGTTTACGTCGCGTTTGTTTCCCTTTTTATGAACAGGAAACATATCCGCAGTCTTCCAACAAGACGGAAAGATGCCGCTGGAAAGAGAGAGCTGGAATATGCGGCGCAGTGGATCTAAAAGACAAGTGATGTTCTTTTTAAGAATAATCGACGGAACACCATCGGGTCCAGCCTTAGTTGAAGTCTTAAGTTTAGATGCTGCTCTAGAAATCGTATCTGTAGTGGCTTCGACCATGCTGAGCGTTTGGTTGATCAAAGGAACATTACTGGCCGCGGAAGTAATGATATTAGCGGAGAGTTGCTCGGCTTCAAACACACTAGCAAATTTGGCTGAGAACAGGTTGCAAATGTCTTGTTGATTTCCAGCAGTTTCACCATTAAAAATCATGGAAGAGGGTAAGCCGACTTCCCTGCGTTGCTCATTTACGAAGTTCCAGAAGAATTTCGGGTGTGATTTTAGCCGCCGTTGAATCCTCCTTCGATAGCGTTGAAAACAGAGACGACTTAACCGCTTATACTCGTGGTTGAGTCTGACATAGTAGCATTTCAGTGGCAGTGTGCGGAGTTTAGTAAATCTTCTGAGAGCAGCCTTCTTAGTTCTTTTCAACGAGCGAAGATCTTTCGTCATCCACGGGACGCGAGAGTCGATATGGATGATCTTTTTGGAAACGTGTCTGTCAATGACATATGCCAAGACGTGAGAAAAGGTTTGTGCAGCAATGTTGACGTCTACAGGATCTAGAATATGCTCCCAATCTAGGTTAGACAGCACATGGACGATACTGCGATGGTCAGCTCTACGGAAGTCATATGACACAGCGTTTGGAGTGCTGGTGAAATCATGGACAATATTATTTTCGATCACGATAACTAAAACAGGGTGATGCTGCACTTCCTTGACTAAAGGATCGGGTGTCGTGGAGAGGAAAGGAGCTGTATCACGAGCACTCACAAAGCAGAGATCCAGGGTGCGGTTGTTTTCATTCAACAGGCCATTGATTTGTGACAGAATTGCGATACTGTAACTGTCCAGGAGCTGGATGGTTCCTACGTGGAAAGATGAACGCTCGTGATCAGGACAAAAGAAACCACTATGGGTTGGAGTCCATGCAATGTCCGGTAGGTTAAAATCGCTAAGAACAATAACTTCGTCGGAAGGGCCTGCTTTGTCTGAAGCGGCCAAGACGGATCGACAATGTGCGTCAATAAGCTCCAAGTCACGAGTTCGATCTGGAGGAATGTACACTGCACAGAGAAGCAATTGACGATCACCAAGTTGAATAGCCACCCACATTTGTTCAACCCTGTTCCAGGACTCGTCCTCGATAACTTCTGCTTTCAGCTTGGAATTAACTGCGATAAGGACGCCTCCCCCAGTAGTTTTCCTACTATTATTCGTGTTTCGATCGCAGCGAAATGTTTCGTAGCCAGCACCAAAGACATAGTTTGAAATAGTTCGATAATTGAGCTATGTTTCGGTCAAAACTAAAATGTCGTAGCAGTGATCCATGACGGCCAGATGATAATCTTCCACGAGGCCGTTCATACCACCAGCTATGTTGACAAAAGAATAATAAAAACGGACCAGACTGGAACTGAACCCTGGACGTCGGGATTACGAGGCCCGTGTGTTGACCATCAGTCTATCAACGCTTGATGGATGTAATTGGTAAAGGTGTATAAGAGCTACCTCATGTTTGACGAAAATCATTATCTTTCATAAGTCCTGGTTCTCCCATCAAATTACCGATTACTTTTAAAATTCCCGGATATTTACCGACTTTCCCGGATCACTGGCCACCCTGAGGATGGTTTCAGGGACGCCACACAATGGCAAGAAGAGAGTAGGTACACTTGCCCTGATCAGCGAAAGATCGCCGGTAACTATCGTGGATAACGAACTGATGGACCGGGGGAACCGTTGCAGATATGCTAAACCAATGGCGTGCAGCCGACAGACAACCTGTGAGTATCGCTTGATTTGTTGAAAGCTCGTATGGTGCACAAGCAAGATTTTCCTGCACAACAGGTGAATTCTCGGAAGCTGAAGTTGCAGTGCGAACATCTCAAGGACGAACAGATTCCTAGTTACGAAGTAGCTGCACCAAAGGTGGTGTTGGTAGGAACCGACAACGTCCACCTGATTGCCCCATTGGACTCCCGAGTTGGAGATTCTAGTGAGCGTGATGCCGAACGTCGACAGCAGTACCAACTTGTTGGGACATCATCGTTGTGTATGTGAGGAGTGCAACAAACCGAACAGGGAGCTGGATCAAGTATTACCATCTGGAAGAGGTCGGAACTTCGGCGCTTCGATTGGAATCAAGAGAGGGACGAAGAACGGGAAGGACTGCGAGCAACAGTAGAAGTTTCTTTTACTGATACGTAAAAAGATACCATCTACGATACGTAAAAAGATACCTGAGAACAAAAGGGACCAGCAGCCACCAGGATTGAGCAAGGATCCTGGGGTCAAAAGCAGTTTCAAATACCATCGCCATTTTCAAACAGATTAGTAAACAAACTAAAATCCAAATTGTCAATTCTAATTTCGACCTGTCATACGACGTGTTGCGTTGGAAAGGAAAAAAACTAGTGTTCTCCCAACTGTATCTAGAATCCTGAACTCTATCGTCGCCGTCGGTGTTATTAGAAGCCAATATAAACAGAATTTTGGAAAATAGAAGAAACAAATTCAGGGTATGGCGATGGAGCCTCAACAAATCGACAGCAACCTGACTTTCTCCCAGGTCAAGGCTTAAGCAAGCTGCCGCCCACGTTACCCTGCACGGTTACCGCTAAAAACTTCCTTTTTTCGCATTTTTAAGGAAAGTTGAACTATCCATTAAATGACCAAAATTATACGAATTTATGAGTAATTGCTAGTACAAAAATGAGTTAACGTTATTTATTTATCAATAACGGATACTAATGAAAGATTAGAGAAATATACACATTTTAGGAGTAGTCCCGTTTTCCCTCGAATATGCACACTTTATAGTCTAAGTTGAGTCCTTTGTACTCATTTTTGTGTATTTTGCGATTTCCGTGTAGATTGAGATTGCTACTATTTATTAAGTTATTTTTTAATCAGATCTAATACCGATTACCACCTACGTACAATTAAACTTAAATGTTTCACGAAAATAAAATCGAATTCATTTGAACCATATTCTTCGAAATATCGTTTTAACAACTTCTGTGGCTCAATTACTAGTGTCGGCGGCCATGAATTCGTCAATACCTGGGTTCAAATCTACTGCGTGACATTTTTTTTTTATTTTTTTTTCACGAAATGCAGAGTAAAAGCGAACAATTATTGAATAGATACATGTCAATAATTACGCCCCCCCCCCCCTTTTCTTGGAAATGTCCGTATTTACTCTGAATCTCACATTAAAACAAACGGAAAAATCATATTTCTATTTAGATTTAAACACATGTTTTGTCGAATTCATAGCCGTCGACGCTATTAGCTGAGCCACTACAGTTGTAAAATCAATAGTGCGAAACTTGGTTGAAAAAATGGCTTTGATTTTTTTAGAAATATTTATATCAAATTATAATAAATTGTTAAAAAAAAGCTTGATATGAATAATGTCAAAATTTCCATAAGAAACAATATTTCTTTAGGGGACATACTTAAATTACGTAGCGTATCAAAGAGACCCCCCAGTAGCGTATTTCTATATTCCTAATACATAATCGATCACAATGTTTGTAGACCCCCTCCCCCTAAAATGCTACATCATTTATGCATGGTCCGTTACGATAGATTGTGAAATAAAAATCTGATTAATCTTGCGTGGAATAGCTGATATTCTTCTGCCTGCACACACATTTTAAACAACAGGATTACTCCCTCTATAATTTAATTATGAATAGTGTGAAAAACAATAAGACCTATATGGATGGGATCCCACTCTCTTCTCCGGTAAACTTAGCGAATAGAACACTATCCATTCATTCAAGAATCGCAAATATTCTCAAACTAATAAATTCTAATTATAGCCACGATGGGATTCGAACCCCCACCCTACCCGGACCCTACGGCAAAAATAACGCCACGCAGTCCATTGTACCAATCTCAACCATCCTTAAACTAACACGCAAAAGTGGAACACAAGAAAAGTTGAAACTAAAAATACAACGAAAATTCCCACCCGTTGCGCATGGTACCACTCATCGAACCAAAGTCCATTACCAACCAACACCTCCAACGACTTTTATTGCATCAGCAAACTCGACTTCTTTCAATTTCACCCCCACCTGCCAACATCACGATTATTAACTAACCACTCCCCGTATGCAATAATAAAAAACTAAAACAGCAACGAAGTCAAGTCATTCCGCAGAATCGACGCAATCAATGAGAGATAGCGAATTGCTTTTCCAGCAAAACCGAATCCCCCGATTGATTGGTGAAGGGAAATTACCTGCATTCAAACCAGACAGCAGCATGTTGTGGTTCTGACGACTGAGGAGTTTCAGCTTCAACGGATCCAGCACCGTCACTTTCCGGATCATCCGTCCAGTTTCATCTTCGGTGGCCACCGACGGTGCCGCCGATTCGCATTGACCAGGCTCCTGTTTGACCCGAAACGTAAAACTCGATCCTTCGCCTGCTGCTGACGTATCCATGGTGCCGATTTTTTTTTTCTTTTCCCTTATCTGGAGGAAGGTTCGTGCTCCACCAATGCGGAATGGAGTGCTCTAGAAACTTGTCGTTTTCACACTCCCCTTCACTTCACTTGTACCATTTTCCAGCAACTTCACAAAAAGTCCATCATTTCACGTAACTTTTCCCTATTTTCATCCAAATTTCTTCTGAAAAGAACGGAAATTTCCAATTTTTCATCATTTTCAACTAAAAGCACATTTTTCGCGACTGCCTTCCCAAATGCCTGCTGCTTTCTCGGCGATCCAATAAGAAAAAATGCAGACACTGGCTGACAGCGAACGAACGAACGAAACGGAGAAAAACGCGACGAACTGAACACGGTTGGTCAGTCAACGAAAGAGCGAACGATTCCCGTAAAACGAACAAGAAAAGTCATAAGGTGCGCGATAAACGTCGACGAAATGGGCGGAACGTGCGGCTGCGGGAAAGGGAAGAATAGAACAAAACTAATGCAACGCAATCGGGAAAAAGAAGCCAGCGTCGCGACTTTTCGGATTCTGCTCTTCTTCGAGCCCCACTACAATCAGAAAATGGAATTTCTACCGACGCTGGACGCTGGAATCGAACCGCGGTTTGAGCGCACGTAACAACACTTTCACTTTTTTTTAACAACACTGCACTTGCATTTGGATTGTATCCGATCAACAATAATTATTTTTTCAATGATTTTAATCGCGCGGAACACGTATACGCAAATGGCGTTCGAACTAAGGAAAATTGGCTTTAGCTGCGAGTTTCGCGTTCAGATTGATGTCGGTAACTGTAGGACGCTGCATGATCGACGCTGGAGCAAACAGCGAAAAGTGTTGTGAAAATGTTTTCAGAAAGCGTAGTATGATCTTCTTGCTCTTTCTATTCGCGCATCTTGCGGGCTACGTGACAGAGATAGAGCAATGTTGACGTTGTTGACGGTTCGGGCAATGGATCTTTTTTACTGTGGTACCCGATGAAAATAAAATATTTCCCATTATGTTGGTCGTTGAAAGATTACGATACAAACAGCCTTGACCCGTAATATTGGTGATTGCTGCAAAAACTGCTGTTAGATGTCAATACCGAAAAACGATGATGATTTTGGATTTATCTATTATTTTTTTCAACATCAATTCAATGATGGATTAATTTAAAATGAAAAGTGAAGGCCACACCGAGGGCCACACATAAAAAAACACTCAAGTTAAACACTAATGCGCACAATCAATCACCGAGCTCCGTACACTAAAAAAAAAAAACAATGCTAATTTTTTATGTGTTCCACACATAAATTTTGGAAATGTGATAAGCAAATGATATATATGTGTCGGACCTATAAGAGCTATTTTGCTGACTGTATTCACCTTTATACAGCAATATTGTAAAGCAATGCAATGAAATCTAAATAATGGAGCTAGAAAACATTTATAATACGTCTAATAAAACATGTTATCAAATCAATTGAAACAATTGTATTAAAGCGTCAATGTATGTGCAAATTACACTTATTCAGTTTGTTATTAGATCACTTCTAATTCTGAATCAAGAAGACAGTCAACGTTTATAAAGCTTTTGATAAGTATATTAATCATATTAGAGCAAACAGTGGAATAAAGGCGCATTTATCGATCTCAATGAGCTTTTTTCAGCACATAATTCGACATCCTGTTTGATTCAGCATTGTACTCTGTTATACAGCAATTATTCAATATGTATGCTTATTTGTGACTTTGAATTGTTTGTTGGGTTGGGACCGAAGATGGTACCAGAGCTGAGCCAAAAAGTTGAGCACGTTTCTTCGGGACCTTCCGGTCTTAGAGTTACCTCTATGGTAGTCATGCATGATTAAATTCGAAATAATCTTTCTAGTATTAAATTTTATTCTTTTTGAATATTAATAATACCTAATTAAAAAAGATATAAAATTCAATCAAAAATTATTAAAAAAGGATAAATAATGGGTAAAATTTATTCAAAAAAGATAATTTTCAATCTAATCAACCATAATTAAAAAGGGTTTAATATCAGATGATTATTTTTTAGAAATAGAGTATCACTTGTTAATCATTCGATTTGTTTAAACAGAGTTTAATGCCAATTTGATTATATCTCAAGCAAAATGGGAATAGTTTAATTTATAAGTGTAGTGTTGCCACACACAAAGAACAAAAATTGTTGTAATAAAAATAATTCACTTTCAAATTGAAAATTCCTCAAACTTCATAGTTTCAACAACGAATATTTTCAAAACGAAAGCTATTTTTTTGGTTTGAAAGTTTTTCGTTCATTGATGACTCGTTATTTTAAAAGTGCATTTTTTTAAAATGAAAATTGGTTTACTGTCAAAAATACCTCTAAACACCAACACTTTTGGCAGCACTGAAATTTTGCCGCTAAATTTTAAGATAAAACATGCAAAACAAAACAGAAGCAGCAGCAGTAGTGTCATATCAATCCACTTTTCAAACATAGATTCTGCCCGTCCCTAAAATTGGCTTCCGGTTTTAGATTTCCGTGAATGGTTTTGAAATGTTGGATCAAATCAAATAGGCCCTACTCGACGATCCAGTAAGTGTTTTTTTTTATATTTTTAAACAACCTTTATAAATGCTTACTACTTTCGCTGTTTACAGTATTACCTCAAAACGACCCAAAATGAACGTTTCTTGGTTCGCACCATCTGCTGGCCAAACTTGGCCTGGAACCATTCATATTATCCCAAGATACCACGATCGAGTGCCGCACCGATTGAACTTTAGCAATCAATTACTGCCAAAATAAATGCGAAGCCCGAGGCCTTTGCCGGATTCGTTTCCCAGATTTAACTGTTCCTCGGACTGTACAATGTGCATCATATTTACTGTAGGTGTAATCTATTTTCTCAATGATTTTGAATTATAGACCCTTCAACATGTTCACAGGTTACAAGGATTATCAATCTTCAAGGAAACCTGGGAGCTGGCCTGGAGACTACTGGCAGAGATAAAAGCAATGCTTACAGTGTGCCAAATGCATGATATCTAACGATCCAAAACCGTTGATACATACTGTCTGAGTTCATCAGTTCATCACGAGCCATGATTTGATATCATAATAAAAATAATATATATAAAATTCAATAATAAAAAAAACTCTACATGTCATACTGACAATACTGGTATTTAAAATGAAAATATTTTAATTGTTCAATTCAAAGTGAAAAAGATCGTTTCAATTAGACCACACTTTCATGATAAAAATTTGTTTTGAATTTAAAATAATCCACTTTTTATTCCAACACTGCCATGCTTTTGTTTTGACAGAAGAACAAATCGTTTTGAAAGTTTGAACTTTTAAAAATAGGGAGCGGTTAACTTTTGAATTGATAGTAGGCGAAATTTTATTTTAAATTCTAAAGACTTTCTACCAAAAAGAACCAACGCAAACTTTTAATTCTACCAATGGTTTTTTAAATTTTATTAACGATTATTTTTTGTGTGCATGTGGTACACTGGAAAATTGCAAAAGCAGGTTCGTCACCAAAGTTTTCGAGCCACTCCGTCTGTCACTTCTTTTTTTGGTAATGGTTACAACAACCCCTTTATTTTTAACATACAGATAAAAAAAAACATAAGGTTGAAACTTTATCATGTTCTGTTTAAGTGAAGTTCATAATTTATACGGTTAAGGTTAAGTATGGAAAATAAACCATATATGGTAAGGTCAAGTTATGGTTCCATGCTTTTTCGGCTCCCACTTTCAATTACCTCGTGGAGGTGGTTCTTTATTCCAGGGAAACATGTCAGAAGGGTCTAACTCTAAACAATGACTTGGATCGTCGGTTTCTTACAAATGACAACACCCACTCAAACTAACTAAATCATCTGACAGAGTTCTATGAGCTGGTGTAGTCAGATTCCGTGGGTGTGTTCCCTAATAAAATTGTTATGGTTATTTTGCTTAACGTAATGTTCCGGATATCATCCAAACCATTTGTGGAATAGTAGAATAATTGGGGTTATCATTCGTTTATGGTATTTATTTATTAGGGTTGTAATTGGGTTGTTTAAATTCGAAAAAAGATACAGATTTTTATACATCATCGAATAGAGATTCATTTTCTGGGCACAACGATATTTTTATCGATCCCGTAGACATTCATCTCGATTTTTAAATCAAATTTAAATTTTTAATGTAATCGTAATCGTACTACTTATTTAAAATAGTTCCAGTGAATCAAAATTGATGAAATTTTGGATTTTGGTTCCATATTTAATGCAGATACCGAATATGTATTTACCACACTACCCCTAAACAACCCAATTCAAGAGAAATCGACGATCAAAGTCATTGTTTACGTTTCGAGTTATACACTTCTGACATGTTTTCCCTGATTTATGAGTGAGCCCTAGAGTGGGCCCATTTTGTTATTACATAAATCTTCTTCCGTGCATATTTTGCAGTGGGTTAAAAAATGTCCCTTTTACGTCTGACGCGTAATGGCGCGCACCACCCGAGTTTGCCTCTGTATTATTTCTTGCTTGCACAAAAAAACGGAAAATATGAGGAAAAAGAAAACGAGGTTTTCGAGCGAGCAGCCAGCCACACAGCAGAGTGAAGGAAAAAAGCTTATTGAAAAATACTTCGTATCACTAGCAGAGTGAAAAGCGCGTACAAGTCGGAGTGCAATTTCGCGGAGTGTGCGTTATTTCGTGGAAAATTCAGCCGCAAATGGTGCTGTTTCCTCCTAAAAATTGTGAAAAAGTGCAGCGCTGTTTTCGAACTACAAACATTTGTTAAAATTTGCTGGTATTCCTGTGGAATTTGGCCGTAAAACGGGACTTTCTTGGTGGGACCTGCCTGCCAGAGCAAAAGTGAATAGTCGCGTTTTTTTCGCACCGTATAGGCCTCCGCAATACCCTTGAAGCCAGCTGGTCAACAAGAGTTTTCCTATTTTCATCGCCGGATCCAATTGATTCGAGTTTGTTCTTTTTTGAAAGAGGAAAAGTGATTTTTCGGGAGTGCATTTTTTTGTTGGGTTAAGTTTGCGACAGCACGCAAAAGGAAAAAAAGACATTCCTCTCCTCGTACAGCACACTGCTGGCCATGGCCCGCTTCGCTTTGTTGCTAAGGAGAATTGCTAGCTGTCACAGGAGACTTCGGATCCGGAAAGTAAACCAAAGTTGAAAAACAGCAGCGCCTCTTGTGTGTGAATCCACAATCCCAACAGAGAGCCCCCGAAAATTGTAATCGAAAATTCGTAACGAGTGTTGTGTGTTGAAAAACAGAGAGGGTGAGACGGGGTTGGACATCATTTCGAAAATCACTAGCGTCGTGGCTGAAAACTCGGAAAACATTTTAAATATTCAATAAGAGAAGAAAAGGCGAGTTGGTGATCCGGGTGGGCCCCTTTGGCATGAGTACTCCGGACGGTGACAAATCAAGTCCGGGAGGGGGAACAAAAATGCAAGGAACGGGATCATCATCGGCGGTGGGATCTGGCGGAGGTGGCATGGGAGCCACAGGGAGCACTGGTGGATCGATGCCCGGATCTGGTGGTCCAGGAACGACGGGCACCACAACGGCATATCCGATCGATTTAGCATCGGCTTCCAAAGTTCTGGTTCGACCCACCGAGAAAACAAATATGCCAACGACTTACAGGTAATATTTAGTTCGTTTTTTTTCTTTCGTTTCATTGAAGCTGGTTGCTCGAATGCGATTTATTTCTTTGGTGAAGGTTTTGGTTACGGTGCGAACGTGTTTGAGTGTGTGGTTGTGAATGCGAATGCGATGTAGTTGTTGCCTTTTTCTAATGAGCAGTGCTGGCAAACTTGATGTAAGTTTTGAAAATTCTTGTGTTCAAAGTGCGTTTCTTTTGGATTTATTACAATATTTATTATATTATGAAGGAGAAATGCGTGTAAATTAAACATTGATATTTGAATAGTGCATTTTGACACGGACTTACTTTTGAAATAGACCAATGTATTGATCGATTCTCTTCATCGGTTTTCTCTCTGTTTAATAACTCGGCTACAAAAACGTTTATTGACGTATGAGTCACATCCCTAATAAAAATTGTATGGTTAATTTGCTTAACGACGTGTTCTGGGTATCATCCAAACCATTTGTGGAATAGTTCAATGATTTGGGTTATCGTTCGTTTATGGTTATTTTTTATTAGGGATTAGATCATGGATCGTTAGTTCTTAGATATACCTTTACAGCAATGGCAATGAAAAGAGATGAAGAAAATCGATTAATGTACATTGGTATAGTTGAAAAGTTAAGCGAAAAATCCTTTTTACGAACAAAAAAAAAAAAACACTGGAGAAAATTAAGTTGCTTCTCAGAATCATAAGGAACCCTAGGCCTCTGTCAAATTTCATTCATGAATTGGAAAATCAACTGATCGAAAACGGCTCGTAAAATGCTCTATTGCAGGGATTCTCAGCGTTTTTGTTGAATGCGACCAGTTTTTTTTTTTAATTATAAATTATCGACCAGACGAAGACAGATTTTGTAAGGATAAAATAACTTTAAAAGCCCAAAAATATAAAAAAAAAACACCACTCAAAATTGCCTAATTCTCGATAAAAAAAGAAAATTGGCTTTAATCGTCGAATTAATTTAAAAACGCCAAAATAACAACAACAAAAATTCGCTAACGTAGCAACAAATTAAATGCACTACAGTGGCCTCATCAGCGATTTATTTCCTCAAATTTGTGCTAGTGCTTTGCGTGAAACACTAAATAGCTCTAATTAATGATCTAGTAAAGTCACACATAAACTAAAGCGTTCAATGAATTTTACCGATACCAAACCAAACAAACATGAAATGTTGTCAAAAATAGGAAGACACTGTATCAGTCCAAAAATGGCTTTAAAAGAGCAAAGCATGGTCTAATAATACTAAATTATTTTTCTATGTGTTTTACGCGAGCGTTTCTCCGACTCTCAACTTAGTGTTCTAGTTGCACTTCCACAGTTATTAATTGAGAGCTTTCTATGCCAACCAATGCCTGAATTTGTATATTGTGTGGCAAGCACAATAATATTCTGTGCCCAGTTAAGTCGAGAACATTTCAAACCTGAAGAATTTCCTCGACCGGATCGTGCCTTTACTGACTAGGCTATGAGCACAGAACAGAAGGGGATGAATCAAAAAGTGGTTCGTTTTTCTGCTCAACAAGCGATGTGTTGTGGTAGCGTTCCACGGGGGCTTTCTATGTGCACTCACACCACATACAAACAGACATAACCCTCGCAAGGTGTTCATCGAACATGCATTTAACGGTCAATTTAAAAGTATCGTAGTTGGTAGTACCGCCACCTGTGGCGCGCACAGTCAATTCCCTTGCGTTTGACGTTTACATACTACCGCCATCTGTTCAGCTTACTACCCACCACAGTGTATTCAACAGGTAGCGGTAATGTTTTAGCGACGATGTTTTACAGTGGCAAAAGATGCTTTCTACCGCTAGGTGCGCTAGTGTTCGCTAATGACAAGTGGAGCCACTGTCTGGTCCGAAGTTCCACTCTTGTGCTGGCTCATCTAAAAATACAAAATTGGAAAACTTCTAATTTCTGGATTAACTTTACTAGGGGAATTTACGTATTCTCGGCAATCAAGCAGCGACCATCTTTCTATAGCCTTTTTTCTCTAAGGATATAATATGCGATATTGCATATCGCATATTAGCTTATTGCGTGCTCTCAACTTAGTGTTCTATAGATGCACTTCCATAGTTATTAATTGAGAGCTTTCGATGCCTGTACCATTTTTGCATTGGTATAACTGTGTGGCAAAGTCCAATCATACTTCTACGCCCAGGGAAGTCGAGAAATTTTCCAACCCGAAAAATTCCTAGACCGGACCGGGAATTGAACCCAGCCACCTCCAGCGTGGTCTTGCTTTGTAGCTGCGTCTTTACCGACTGAGCTAAGGGAGGCCCCAACAGGAACGCATACATATGCAGTATTGGTTTGTTTACAATCTTTTGCTACCAGCTGATCCAACAATTTCAGTCGAAAGAATTGTCAAAACAGTTTTGAAACGCTTTTACAAAGCTCCAATCTTCTCCAGTGAGCTGAGCTGCGTGTTAAACAGCTATGCTTTCATCGGCAACTCGAAATCAGCAGCATTTTGTAGAAAACTCTGCTAGATTGCTTTTTCCCAGTGGTAAAAATATAATCAAATTGAAGCTGAAAGCCTAAATAATCGTTTGAATGCATTCAGCGAAGTGTTTTCGTAAGAAAATCCAGTGAAATTAGCGTTTCAGTTTGGGTTGCCGAAAATAGTCTGTCATGCCGAAGCCGTCAATGTCTTCAGAGTAACTTTCAGGGTCCTCCTCAATAATCTTATGATTCAGTCCGATATTACCTAGAAATTATCTCCATAACAGTCTCGAAATTCTGTGCAGAACGCTTCAGGTATTCCCTCCAGCAAACTCTTGAAAATAACGCTACGATTATCTTCGTCTTCATAATCACTCTCGTGAACATTTGCTTCAATTTATCTTCATAATTATCTTTGAAATTCATTTAGAATATTCATCACACATTTCTTGGATTGTCCTTTTGAATTTTGAAAGCATTCTTCCAGAATTTCCTTGGAATTTACGTCAGAATTGCAAGGAAATTTTTCTGAGAATTCCTTTGAAATTATTCTCAAAATTCCCTTAAGAGAATCTTTTGGAATTTTCTTGGAATTGAATATCTTTGAAAATATGCTCAAAATTCCCTGTGAATGCATCTCGGAAATGATTTCTAAAACTTAATGAAATATCTTAGAAATTACCTTAAAACTAGCTTGAAATTCTGCACACTATATTCAAAATAAGATACCTTTGAAATTATTATCTATATTGGAGCTCACCTCTGAATTCTCTTTGCAATCGTTTCTAGAGCAACAATTGAAATAGACGGAACAGCCAAACGTAAACTGTTGCGACGAAGAAGACAAACTCTTGAAAGCGAATACAGTTTTTATTGCTTCAAGATTTATAGTTTTTCTCTTCTATCTAGAGCAACAAATCACTTCTTGTCTCTTGGACGTTAAACTTGTAAATGATTCCTTACTCCTAATATTCCAATGCCTACTTCTATTAATTCATCAATCGGTATCTATGCAGCGCCTACCTGTTCTACAACAACATTCCCCGACCTGTGTTGCTCGGAGCCTGCTTCAGCTAGAACAGCCAGCTTTACAACAGGGCGGTGCAAGATTCCAGTAGTCGTTTTCACTTCTGCACTACGAACTCGTTGATCTCGTCCCTACGTCCCACCTTTACCACCTTTCCTCTCGTCCAACTGTTTCGTGTTCGCTCGTCCACAATGATTACCAGATCACCAACCTTGAATTAGCCTGTGTCTTCAAACCATTTAGTTCGTTTCGTAATTGTGGGAAGATACTCCTTAATCCACCGAGTCCAAAATTGATCCAGCAAGTGTTGACAAATATTCCAGCTTGACCGAAGTGTTGCTATTTCACCCACTGGTAATCTAGCTGGTTGATTTACCCCGCTGGTGCTTAGCATGAGGAAGCAGTTCGGCGTGAGTGCTTCCTGTTCAGCTGACCCCAAAGGAATGTAAGTAAGCGGCCTCGAATTCACCATTGCCTCAGCCTCATTAAAAATATGACAAACGTTTCATCATTGGGCTTTCGTGCTGTTGAAAGTGACGCCAACGCACTCTTTACCGATCGAACCATGCGTTCCCATGACCCCCCCATGTGCGCTGCAGCCGGAGGATTTAATCGCCATTGTGTTGCAGTATTTGTGAACGTTGGTGCCAGGTTTTGATTTAACTGACGGATTTCTCTGTCCAGTTCCTGGTTAGCACCGATGAAGTTTGTTCCCTGATCACTGTAGATTTCCAGCGGAGCACCTCTCCGTGCGATGAATCGCCTTATCGCCATTTTGCAGCATTCTGTTGACAAGCTTGTGACAACCTCCAGATGAACTGCTCTAACCGTCAGACAAACAAACAGCGCCACCCACCTCTTGACTTCACTGCGACCTTGTTTAACAAGTAGAGGTCCAAAATAGTCGATGCCAACGTAACTGAATGCTCGATTAAACGGTGTCACTCTTGCTTCAGGAAGTGGGGCCATCATGGGAATATGTGGTGTTGCTTGATAAACCTTACACCACATGCAATTTTTCTTGATTTTCCGGAACAGAGCTCTCAATTTGGCATTTCGTTGACCGCAGTCTCGTTACTACCATGCTTGTATTGATGATGATACCTTTCCACCAACAGTTGTGTTCCATGATGTTCCTTGGGCAGAATGATAGGATACCTCATACTATCTGGAACGTGCACAGCATTTGGAATCCTACTATCCATGCGAATTACACTTCGATCCTCCATCATCGGGGATAACTTGTAGAGTTGACTTCTTTTCGATATACGTTGATACTCTTCACGGGGCACCTTCAGGTTTTGCTCCATAGTTGATATTTCTTCTCCATACGACTCTCTTTGTATTAATCGGCAGACAGTTTCTTCCGCTTTTTGAAGTTCATTTTGGTTTAACCATTGTGGTTTTGCAACCGATTGATTGCGAACCTTACGACGAAGATTGTCTATATATCTGTGGACATAAGCAACTGTGCGCACAAGTCGCTCCCATTTTGAAAATCTCTTGTTGAAAGTTGAATAATTGTGGAGTTAAGTTGTGCACATTCACGCGAGCGGTACGGAGTTCTTCTTCATCTTCTTGAGGTTGTGTTAAGATTTCCGATTGCTCTGGCCATGTAGCCTCGTCTTCATACAGGAATCCTGGGGCATTAAACCAACGACTATCCTCGCTAAGGGTGGGGCCTTTTCCCCACTTGGTAGCTTCATCTGCAACGTTTAGGTGTGTGGGAACCCACCGCCATTCATCCATTCGTGACGCATCTAGGATTTCATCAACTCGAAAAGCTACAAACTGCCGGTATTTTCGTTGATCCGATCGTAACCAGGATATTACAGTTCTCGAATCCGACCAAAATGTTCGTTTCGTAATTCGCAAAGTGTGGTTTTCTTCAACAGATTTTGCCAATCAGTACAGCCGCCTGTAGCTCAAGACGAGGAATCGATGCCAGCTCTCCACACTTCTTGCAGCAATATTTTTCCATGGATAACGAACACTGATATGAGCCCCAATGGATCGAACACGCTCATTACTAATCGCAACATCTGTCTCTTCGTTGGAATTATGTCACCTGTTACGATTGATTGAATATCTTGATTGAAAATTCCAGAAAAAGTGAAGACGTCTGATTCCGGCACCCAGATCATTCCTAGCACTCTCTCAAAAACTTAAAGTAGGTTGTGTATTGAAATTCTTGACAGATTCTAGGCTCGAATCCCCGACCTGTTCCAGCACTTCTTTAGAGCTCGACAACCAGTTTCGCATCTCAAAACCTCCTTTGGCGTGGATAAGTTTCACCGCTTCCTCAACTGTATCAAGACTATCCAGGTAATCGTCTACATAGTGATTCTCAACGATAGCTGTAGCAGCAGTGGGATACTGTTCTGCGAAGTCTTGAGCGTTGAGATTTTTGACGTATTGTGCTACGCATGGAGAACAAGTTGAACCAAATGTAGTGACATCCATTACATAAACCTCCGGTAATTGGGAAGGATCATCACGCCACAGAAACAGCTGCATGTACTTATCTCCCACTCTTATTAGGATCTGATGAAACATCTCCTTTATATCCCCACTGATAGCAATTTCTCGTTGTCTGTATCTGCAGAGAACCGATAGGAGTGAAGTAAGGAGATCTGGTCCAGATAACATGGCTGAATTGAAGCTGTGTCCTCCAACCTTCGCGGCGGCGTCCCATATCAGTCGCACTTTATTTGGTTTTTCTTGGATTGATGACAACTCCTAATGGCAAGTACCAAATACGATTTGGATCAAGCGACTTTATTTCTTCAACAGTTAGCTTGTGGGCATATCCTTTTGTTTCGTATTCCACAATCAGCTTTCTCACTTTCTCATACATATCTGGTTGTTTTTTCAGACGCCGTTCGAGGCACTGCAATCGACGTTCTGCCATTGGTCTGCTATTCGGTAGTTCGATATTGTCGTATTTCCATAATAGTCCTGTCTGGAACTGC
Organism: Ochlerotatus camptorhynchus; assembly: GCF_037179485.1. Classification (NCBI taxonomy): domain Eukaryota; kingdom Metazoa; phylum Arthropoda; class Insecta; order Diptera; family Culicidae; genus Ochlerotatus; species Ochlerotatus camptorhynchus. The sequence continues at coordinate 145,957 of NW_027040724.1, read as the reverse complement.
CCGGATGGTAGTCGTACAGTAGTTTTCTTCAAAATTTCTTTAGCTCGCTTCTCTTCAGTGCCTTCTACTGGTGACAAGGTGGACACTCCCAAATTTTCAACAGAAAAGAATTGTTTCACCATCTCATGAAGTTCACTGTCCGATGACCGCGTGCAAATGTGCAGATGATGATTATAGTCCGTTGTTGATCCTGCAGGTACTTGTCCATATACTGCCCATCCCAATCTTGTTTTGGTAGCAACCGGTTCTCCTTTTTTACCTTCTCTAACCTTTAGCGCAAGCTTCAAGCGCGTATTGTCCAAGCCGATTAATATTGTTGGTACAGCGTCCTGGTAGTTATGTGCTGGTATTCCACGTAGATATGGATATTGTTTGCTGAGTTCATCGAATTTCAACGACTGAATAGGTAGCTGAAGAGATGATACAGTATGGACGTCGTTCAGAATATGTATGAATATACACTCCCACGCAAACAAACAATGCCATTCGATAAATGAAGTTTGCTCTATCAGATGATGGTGTTGATTACTTGGACGTGCTTTGATTCTTGAGGAATTGCCGTTTAAAGCCATTGTTTACCTTTGGTTGTTCCACCTATTTCAATTGTTGGTCTAGATTTGAAATATTTTCAGCCGCAGGTGATCATTTTAAGCTTGGTGTCAAGATTATAGTCATGTCATATAATCAATAAGTTTGTCGTAGGTTTAATTCACTTAGACTTCTCCTCAACATTCCCTTAGAATGCTAAAAATGTCTTCTCATTTGCTTGAAACACTTCTCAAAATTACTTGGAAATTCTAGTCAAATGCCTTTGAAATCTCGTTAGAATTATTCTCTACAATCCTCTTCCAACCCCATTTGACATTCTCATCAAACTTTTCTAGAAAATACTTGAAATCCTTAAATGGTATCCAAATCCAATATTACTTTGAATATTACCAGAGATCTTGAAAATTACGCCGTAGGTATTTAGAAATTTCCATTTTCCAATGTTTGAAATCTTAAAAAGTTCAGCAATAGAAAAAAAAAAAACTGGCAAGCCTCGTTAAAAATTTTCTCATAAAATCTTAATCCAAGACATGAAATGTCAATCCAATGATTTCTCACGTAACATTTGAAAACGGCCTATGTTCAAAATGTAAACAAACCAGAAAATAAATAAAATCCATTAGAAAAATTGGAAATCTAATCCCTAATCCACGTATTTCTGATTTCATATAGGGGAAATGGATGTAATGTCGGCCTGTATGCCCCTAATTTGAGCCCATACATAAATTCAGTAATCGACTAAATTTTCAATAGCGACCAAAAATATCCATTAGTACGGGACAATGACGCGTTCATCTAGATAAAATTAATAAATAGCAGATTTTTAGCCATGGGCCCAAACTTAAATCCATCGGCCAATATCAGAGCCATTTCCCCCTATTGAACATATACATATACCAGGGTGGCAAGTGAACCAGGAAAACCTGGAAAAGTCGGGAATTTATTTTCACCAGGAAAAACCGGGAAAAAATCAGGAATTTCATAAGTCCACCAGGAAAATAATCTTGTTTGTATAATTTAAATTGGTTTTAAATTTTATGTATGTCAAAGTTTCTTTTTATAATCAGGTCAAAACTAACCATTTTGTTCAAGCTAAATCTTTCACACAACTAAACATTGATGAACAAAATTTACCCTGAGAATTTAGTAAATATATTTTCTATTTATTTTTAATTTAATTTTTTTCTAGAATCAATTGCATGTATGATTTGTGCTTAATTGATAGCAGACTTAAGCAGTGCCAACGCGTAACTACTTTGAAGTACCTGTTCAACATGTTCCATAAAAAAGTTCTATTTCTAAAAACTTCAGATAAGGCATTCGAACATTCGGGAAAGTCTTACAAATTTCAGGAAAATCCTGTGAACTACTGTGATGACCTACGACGGTCAGGAAATCTCTCCGAACCCTCAGAGAAGTTCTACAAATGTCAGAGAAGTCTTACGAACTTCAGGAAAGTCCTTTAATCTTTGGGGGATGACTACGAATTTTACAGAATTTTCTACAGATTTAATGTAACTTCTACGACATTTAGGCATTGCTTAAAACTTAAGGATAATCCTATGACACTTATGGATTTTTCCGAGCTTCAGAGAAGTCTTCAATACTCTTGGACAGTCCTCTGAACTTAACATAGTTCTCCAAGGTCAAAAAAGTTCCTAGAACTTCCGAGAAGTCGATTGAACTACAGGTAGTCCTACGAAATTCATGGGAGCTCTCCAAACTTCAGGGAATTTCCAAGAAATTAAGGAAAGACCCACAAACTTTTGAAAAACCCTTCGATATTTAAAGCCTTATGAACTCCAGGGAAGCTCTTCTAAATTTAGGGCCCTCATATATTCAGTTGAGTCCTTCAAACTTCAGGGAAGTCCTCAGATCTTCGAGAAAGTTTTTCGAACTTTGTCTTACGAACTTCTGAGAATTTCTACAAATTTCGTAGTACTTCTACGATATTTAAGAAACTCCTATGAATTTCAAAAAACTCCGAACTTCAGGGAAATCCAATGATCTTAAAAAAAAGTGCTTTCAACTTCGGGGAAGTTCCATGAAATTCAGGCAATACAGGCTTCAATGAACCCTTCAGGAAAGCGGGAAGTTCTACGAACTTTAGGGAGTTTCTCTTCAGCAGTCGGTCTTTTTTAATAATAAGAGTTATTAAACCAGCGTTGTTTATGAAACCTTTTAATCATATGATTTTGAAATCATGTTGTAATCAAAATTTTGCTAAATAAGATCCCTAATCGTTGACAATTTGCGGAAAATTTAAGCAAACATGAAATCCGTATAATTGTTAAAAGCAAGGGTTTGTTTAAAGAGTCCTCATTCATATCACACTTCGCAATTTCACCTTGAGATAAACGTTGGCTAAAAATCACCATATTAAAGTTAAAAAAATCGCAGTTTCAACAACAGAAATCTCAAGATTAAGGGGCTTATAGATCTCTAAATTTCAGACATTAGATAGGGCTCCGCGCTGGTCCGTCGTATCTCAGCTTTTCTTCGTCATACATCCCTAAAATCGCTCATTTTACGGGTTATCGCAAATGTTTCAGTGTCAATCGTAATTAATCTTGTAAGCAAAGATGTTTTTGCAAAAACATGAGTGAAAACGCTTTGCTATTATAGTTTTACCACATAGAACGGAAATAGGCGCCATGATACGACGAAGTAGCGCAGCTCCCTACTAGCTTCTTTACAGCAATTCATAAGAACCTTAATACCTACTTTGGTTTGTGAAATTCCGCATTGCGCAAAGATTGATGGTACAAGGATTCACTTTATTTTTTTTTATTAAAAATTGTTTTTTAAATACAGTGGAAGTTTGCTAATTGGGGGTTTTCTAGTTGGGGCGCTTTTTAATTGGGGGTTCGCTAATTGGGGCGCGACCCAATTAAAAAGCAGGCATCCGTCAAAATCAGATGTCAAAATCATGCTGACGTTTTGATGTCATATTTTTTGGGGGGTCTTTCAATAATTGATAAAAAATAACGAAAAACAAAATATTTTTTGTAAAAAATCAATTTAATTCATAAAACAAGCAAATTAAAACAAAACAGTTACAGATTGCGTCTCTTCCACTCTGCTTCCAGCAATTCAGTTCGCAGGGTTTTCAGTTTCAAAGTCTGAGCGGGATTGTTCTGTACGAATTGGATCACGTTATCAAGCGACTTCATCGCGGTTGGAAAATCGATGTCTTCGGGTTCTTCGTTTTCAGTAGCAAGGGCACTTCCGTTCAAAGCCTCCGGGGTGGTATCCAACCATTCTTCCTCCGTGAAAGTTAAATCGTCTGCTTTATTCAAAACTGCGCTGACTATTTCTTCGTCTCTGAACACTTCGCTGGTTATTGAAACTGTTGTACCATTGGAATCTACTACTCGATCCTCAAGCCAAAGCTGGATTTGCTCGTCGGTTGTGTTTGTTCCGGCTATGCCATCAATTGATGCTACAAGGGACTTGAAATCAGCAAAAAGATCCTCCGCCTGTTCAGACATGCTCCATTCACAACCTGGAAACTCATCGAACAACTTTTTCCAGGAATTTTCAATGGTAACCTGACTGATTTCGTCCCAAGCTTCAGCAATCCAATCAATACTCAGCCGTAAGGACACATTTTTCAGCCGTTGTTCCAAGGGCAAATCTTCGTTTTCCAAAACAAGCTTAAGCATCAGCTTCCGTTTGTACCTAGTTTTGATTGCGTTGATCACCGACTGATCCATCGGCTGGCATTCTGCTGTCACATTTGGTGGAAGGTACATCACTTGAATTAATCCATCATCACTCTTCAAATCATCGCATCCATCGTAGTGAGCAGTACAGTTATACAGAACCAAAAGCGCTGACGGTTCCAAATCGTGCTCAGCAGAGAACTTCCGGACAGCGGGAATGAACTCGTCATAAAACCAGGTACGGAACAACTGACGTGTCATCCAAGCTTTTTTGGAATTGTAGTAGGATACCGGTAATGATTGCTGAAAGCCGCGAGGAAATCCACGGGGGTTCTCGGCTACCCCAATGAACATCAGTTTCATTTTGAGAGAACCATCCATGTTCGAGCACGGCATGAATGTGAATCGGGTTTTGTTGAGCTTTCGTCCTGAAGCGACTGTCTCGTCCCATAATGCGATAGTGCGTGATGCCATCAGCTTGGTGAAAAGTGCTGATTCATCTGCATTAAAAATTTGGGCTTTTGTCACATTCATTTCCAATACTTTCTTCATGAGCACTTCCTTGAATTTAAGGTACGCTTCTTTATCCGCGGAAGCTTTCTCTCCTGCCACCACCAAAACACGTAATCCGAAACGCTGTTTAAAACGGCGCACCCAGCCATCCGAAATCAAAAAAGTAAGATCCAGATAAACACCAAGATCTTGAAAGCATTGGAACAGTTGTTCTGCTTTGGCCTTGATCACATCCAATGTGACAATAATATTAGCCTCACGTTGTTGCAAAACCCATAGGGAAAGCGCTTCCTCCAGTAAGGGAAAATTCTGCTCCTTCATCGTTTTTCGATTTTCCACGCCATGTTCTCTGAATTTTTCTAGTTTCATCCGAATTGACTCCTTATTTTTCAAAAATCGACCGACCGAGGATGCTCCGACACCAAACCTTTTGCCTAATATTTCGTGGGAACCGTTTCCTGCTTCAAATTCCTCGATTATTCTCACCTTCTGAGCCAAGGTAAGCGTAGTGTGCTTCCGTTTCACGACTTGCTTATTATCCACTCCGGAACTGGAAGCTGATACTCCCTCCATTGTGAAAACTGAACAAATTTCAGGAGGATAATTGCTACAACATTACAAACAACGTATGAATGCACAAATATTTACCAGCGCCGGAAATAACTCATTTTACACTCACGCAAGACAAAAACTAAGTAGCTGCTCACAGCATCAGTTAAGCAGACGAAAGACTGAAAACCAAAACAAACGAGTCAAGCGCCCCCGGTCAACTTTGACACTTGTCGACACCCCCCAATTAGCGAATGCCATTCGATAATTGGGGTGCAGTCGTGCCCCAATTAACGAACGGCTACCATGGTTTTTAAAACCAGGAAATTTTTAAATCATTGACCAGGAAAACCAGGAAAAAAACAGGAATTTTATAATGGAAATTCACTTACCACCCTGTTACACACTAGTTGTAACATACCTACTTCGAGCGGATGTCATATGGGGTAATTAATTTCGTTCAGCTTTTAATTGCATTCGTGAACAAAACATCCATAAGCAACAAAACCCTCTGATTTACCAGCACTGCTCTGAAAACAACAGTCAATAATTCAATCTTTGATGGGATTGGTGAAATAAGATCGCTATTAGACACCCACACCCGCTCGAACCATTCATAAGAAGCAGTAAAATGATACACTGCACAGTATACAGTGGTATGTGCTCGAAGTTGATTCGCCACTTTTATTGGTGGTGGTCCCAAAATAACAACAGCGTAAGAAAAAGAAGCAATACACGACGGCGACTGGCCGGAGAACAGTGCAGTCGGTCCATAGCGTGTAGTGATAAGCAAAAATACATGACCAAAAATCGTATAAGTGCCATCTTCCCATAAAAGTAAAACAACAACAACAACAAAAATATTGTCACTTGTTCTGCTTATCACGAGTTTATTTTTTTTTTGCTCGCCACCGTGTTGGCATTCTCGTGTGTGCGACCTGATAAAATTTAATTGCTTGTTTTCTTTTCCATTTCTCACACCTCAACAGAATCGGCAATTCGGCCGGCAATCAGATGCGCGTAGTGATTCCGAGCAACGCCGCCTCGCAGACGTTCTACCGACACTCGATCAATCTGAAGCCAGGTGAGTACCTCCTCTTCCACCACCAACCTGGCAGGCCATCATCACCATCAGCTGGCTCTCGGCTCGATTCGGATGGTGGGAGTGGGGATTTGCTTTCGTTTTTACATAATGATTCGCCTTCGATCCTGTCTGTCTGCCTGCACCGTCATTATGGAAAAAAAGTGCGTGTACACATTGTGAATTGTAAAGTGAGCAGGTCGTAGTAAGAAAAATGATTAAATGTTAATAGCATAAGTGTTTTTGTTGATTGTGCTGCTTGCAGCAGATAATTGCCTTCCAATATAACGGTGCACACGATGGGTACAGAATTGCGAAGCTTTCCTGTCTGGAGCAAGTTTTATTGAAATTATGTTCTTATGATTTCAGATCCTTCATCCAATCGTACGCAAATAACGGCCTTACCGCCACGAACTCAAACATCGATCACGGTTTCGCGTCCTCAGACACCGACGACGTATCATGTCCCCGCGCGGGTACCCACCACGGTAGCGAGCATTCAAGGTCCCCGAGCCACCATCACGGCACCGATTCGTATTCCTACTCCACCGATCAGCGTAGCAAATATCAACACCTACGTACGTCAATCGGTTCCATCGCGCACCTCCTCACCGTCGGCCACCATCATTTCGCAAGGGCAAACCTGGATGTCGAATGTACAGGTGCAAGTTCCGACTCAGCTTATTCGGGCTAACAGCATCACTCAACCTCCTCGTGCTCGAGTAGTGGCTCAAACGATCTCCGCCAATCAGTCATCCACCAATGTCAACAACGCCACAATTACGGCCAACGTGGTAGCTCACCCGGCAACGACCCAAACCAATCAGCAGAATGTATCCCTCAGCGGAAGCAACCCATCGCAAGCATTTGTGGCCACGCTAGCAGCTGCAGTCCTTCCCCCACAAAGGCAACTTACGTCGACACTGGTCTACACGAACAACAGCTCCCAGCAATCCTACAGCAGTGGGACCAACCCACAGCGGTTAACTCTAGCCACTACACTTTCTCCCCAACGCCCAACCGGAGTTCGCCCTATTCAACGACTCCCGACAACGAACCTTGGAGTTCGCGTCACGGCAGGGAGCATTAGTATCCGTACTCCTAGCGTTCCAGTGCTTGCGCCAACCACCGTGCTCACGACCATCGCTCCGGGAACTCTCGGAACTCAAAATCGCAATTCAGCCGTCTCCACGGCAAACATCTCCAACACGATCCCAGCTCGCATCATCCAAGTACAGAATCCTCAGAGTGGGCAAATCATTAGCGGAGGCCGATTGCCGACCAACCTGGTGAATATTCAACCGCTGATTGTCAGCAACAATCGTATTCCTCACAGTAGCATCCAGCCCAGTTTAACAATTGCACAAGTAGGCAAACTTACGCCTGTGGCCGCTTCTCAGGTGCAGAACAGTTCCGGCTCGAAATCAATCAGTCAAGATTCGGGTGGCGGAAGTGGGGGCGGTGGTACCACAACCCTCCAAACCGCTTCCGGTCAACAGATAGTCGTAAGTTCTGGACAAGTTAGTGGCGGATCCACCATCATCACTGGCAATCTATTATCCAATCAATCCGGGAGCGGAAGTAGTCAATCTCAAACGCAAGGACAAATTACACAGATCGTAAATGTTAATCCAGGATCGATGGGTTCTGGTCTATCCGGACAGGCACCGCAGATTGTAACCGTGAGCCAGGGACAGGTGATTGGAACTCCACAAACCATTTCGGTGTCGAATTCCGGAGGTTCTGGCTCCACGACAGTTATCCCTATCCCGTTGGCCATCACTGGGGGAAGAAACGCTACGACCATTCCGGTATCCGTAGCCGGACTGTCCGTTGGACAAAATCCGATTAGTATCGTTTCCGGCGGAAGTACTATAACCGGAATTGTGCGAACCACTACCAGTGGAGCTGGAAGCGGAGGACCAGGAATTTCGGCCTCTACCATGCCATCGATTCTGCCGATTGCAAAAGTTACGCCACAGCAGCTGAGCAGTTTGAGCACGATTGAAGCCGTGAGCAGTTCAGCTCCGTACTCGGTTTCCGGCACGGGAACCTCTCTGTATATCCAAACCAGACCGCAACAGCAGAGTGCTATCGTCACAACCGTTGCCAGTACTGGAAAGTCCAGTACGTTAAATGTCGTCTCCGGAGGAAGTTCAGGCTCTAGTGCAACAATTTTCCCAGCATCCACTCTTTATTACGAACGTGTGACGCCTTCACCAGCTTCGTCAAGTCAACCGATTGCCACTTCCGGCTCCGGAGCTATTGCATTAGTTCAAAGTGCTTCCTCTTTGACATCTACGACGATTACTACGGCCAGTGCCATCAGTGGACCGGTTTTTTCGATATCTTCCAGCGCATTGAGCACACCTACCGGAAGTGGTTCTGGAACTATTATCTCCGGAGTTTCAAGTGGACAGTTGAGTTCATCCAACGTCATAACGACGACCGTACCGTCGTTGCCATACTCATCTACAGCGGGATCGTTCGCCATTGTACAACAGGCGTCGGGACGAAACCTTTCTGCTGGTCCAATTCACGGAATTGTATCTTCATCCACAGCTTCCGGTGGCCAGTTTCAATCGCAATCGCAGTCTCTATCTCAATCTCAACAGTCGACAACGCAAATCCAAACCGTGCCGGTCCGATTCCACCCTCAGCTGCTCGTCGATGGCGGTCAGGCACAGCAAATCATCATGACTGGATCGTCGACTACCTCCGGTCAGCAACAACAGCAACAACAACCATCCCACATGCTGATTCCGGTTAATCCTGGAGGTAAAATTGAATCCCCTCAGTCCAGTATATTACGCAAACGAGGAGGATCTCCTCCCATCAAGATGAGTAAGGATCTCACGCATACGCTTATCGCCATGGGTAAAGAACGAGCTCGCGAAATGGAACAACGGGAACGGGAGCGGGAACGCGAATTATCTCCACCGTCAAGACCAGTTTCCACCGATGGATCCACAACGGTCAGTGCCACTTCCAGTCCAGGAGCCGACCAGCAAGAGCAAGAGGAAATCAAAGCAATGGCATTTGTCAATCGCAATGCAAATAGTGATTTGCCATTCAAGCTGGGTAACGAGGAAATCTTCCTCCAAGGACCGCAGCCGCCAAATCAGGATTCTCAACAAGCGTTGGGTCATCCGTTCCATCATGGATCGCTGCCGCATCAGAATTCCGTTGCCGGAAGCAGCAACGGGAATTACGAGCAATCACCGCGGAAGAAACCCCGCAAACAGAACGTTTCCGAGGGGCTGAAATCCGTTGCAAATAGTTTACAGTTTTATGCAAACAATGAGTTGGATAACAGCTACCGGATGGACATTTCGGGGCCAACGAATTTGGCCACGGCGGCTGCTACAGTGACGGCCGCTGCAGCAATAGTAGAAGCGGGATTTATTTCCCAGCAGCAGCAGCAGCAACAACTACAACAACAGCAGCAGCAGCAACCACAACAACAACAACAACAACAATCGCATTCCACACAGGTCAGTGGAACTGTGAGTATAGTGCCGAACAACAATGTTGTTGTAAATAATTTGGCTGCCGCAAATGCTGTGAAACATGATAACCAACTGAGTCAGGGATCAACGAGTGCCCCGAAAGATGGGACGGTTGCAACGGCGAAGGATGCTACGTCAATTGCCAATTCGCGAAAACCTAGGAACGTCAGTTTATTGGAGGTTGGTATTTGATCTCTTTGTATTCTATTCGATTTTGATTTCCTAACCGGTTCCATTGATCCCCCCATTTCAGTCGTACAAACAGAGCTGGAAAGCGGCGAATAATCACTTCCAGCGATATACCGACGTGAAGCAGCGTGAGGAACGGCGTCCCACCATGGTGGACATTGCGAATCAGTCGCACGTGCTGCAGAAGGTCAACGGGTGGAAGATCTATCATCTCAGTGCGCAGATTGAAGATTTGGTAAGTGCGGCTACCATTTTCGGTTTCTTGTACAATCCATCTTGTTGATAGATGAAACCATTTTATATAAGAGTATGTAAGTCGACTTCGACTCAAAATTGTAAAATCAGGAAAATCGATGAAACTTTTACTCGGTCTATATGTAGTCGTACACGGCGAATGAGAATGACACAAATTTGGGTTTAGTTAACTCAAATTACATAAAGTGCAGGAAATCAGCGATGAGTAAATTTTCCTCATGTTTTTGCGGGAAAAACATCCCGAATATGAGAAAAGTAAAGATTGGATTCACGCAGTCTATTGGTACTACTCCTAGACTGAGTAAAATTTTCGTCAATTTTCCTCATTTTCCCGTAGCATTTTGAGGTTTTCCATAGGAGACCATGAGGCAAATTACTCCTGCACTTTTGACGATTTTGAGTGAACTAAACTCAAATTTGGGTCGTTCTCATTCGCCGTGTAAACAGAGTAAAAATGTCATCAATTTTCCTCATATTCAAGGATATAGTTTCGCTCGATTTTCCTCGAAATCGATGAAATTTTTACTCATTTTACGAGTACACTGAGTAAACATTTCTTCGAAAACAGATTTTGTTTAAAATATGTTCAATAAGTTGATTTTTAAGCTGGGGTCAACATTACACCATTGGCGAATTTTCCCCCAATTTCCCCTAGTTCAACTCCTCACACAGTGTCTCTGAAAGCTGATCGAACATTTAAAAAAAAAAACTTAAGCCTAGAAAACATTTTTCATCGGGAATCTATTATAGGTTGCAATCTTTATTCCACTTTAAAATATTTGGTTAATGAACTATGCTTGTTAAAAATCCCACGATGCACGATTTGAAGACCTTTTGCTTACTTCGTTGTCGATTATTCCGTTGATAAATCATTAGGAATTTGGTTTTGCATTATCTACTTGCAGTGCGAGCTAGAATCTCAAGCGTACGACAAGCTGGATCAGATGTTGAAAACGATGGAAGCGACGCCGAAACCATCCGCCGAAATCGAGCGCATCAATGAACTGCTGAAGGTAAATTAACACAGCTACCTAATACTAATTCTCCTTCTAACCAAAACCCAAAAACTAATGAATACTTCCAATCTGCAGGGCAACATGCAACGCAGCAAGATAATCATCGACGGTATCAACGAGGCACGGACGCAAATCATGAAGATCTTCGACCACAAGACGCACGTTTCCGACATCATCCAGCGGTGCGCTTCCAAGCGGAACTTCAAGAAACGGGAAAAGAGCTAAGCACCTAGGCGTCAGCTCCCGTATGTGTGTGTGTGTGTTTGTGTGTGTACATATAATGTAGAGATGCTTTCGTTGCTTCTTTTATTGTAGATTTTTCCAAACTCTATTGATAAGATAAATTGTGCGCAGATTACTTTTACCTAACATCGGTAGTGTGTAGTGCATAGTGTGTGTACATTTTAGGATAGTATGCGATTGTATATGGAACGGAGGGCGCCTTTCGGGAGCTCGGTAGACATATTTTTAGAGTTAAAATTTGCTAAATGGTGGTAAAAGCATATAATTTAGAAGTACGATTAGGTCAACAGTCTGGAAAGAAAAAGCAACAAAGTAAGAGTATTCTCTTAGCAATATTTCAAACCATGATAAAGGAATCGCTTCTTACCTCTAATGTGGAACGATTTCCGACTCGAAGCCACTAGATGTTAGCTCTTAAAGTGTTTTTCAATAGTTTTAAGTGCAATAACAAGTTTTATTAGGATGAGAAAATGCAGAAAATCGAAAAAAGTAAACCCTGCTGGTGGGAGTCGGAAGTGGCGCGGATTGATTCACCCTTTTGAGGCCGTCAATTGTGCATAGGAAAATATTTTTGAACACATTTTACGGTATGTAGATACTTAGATTTATATTATAATTGTGTCATAAATGGTTTGAAATTTTAGCAGTTAAGTTCATGCTGTCTATATAAATTGAGGATGAAGAATTTCAGTTTGTTATCATCTTTACCGTAATGAGCGTTTATTTTTTTTTTCTTATTTTAAGTTTCTCTCGCTAAACTTCTTGATCGCAAATGTATAACTTAACTCATTGAATCGTTAGCGAAAGCGTAGCCAGTAAGAGATGACATTTTAAAAATACAAAAATTAAGGCAAACAATTTAAGTTCAAATACAGATGATTAGCATACCCACATACCTAGTTCTTAGCGATCCAAGTTTTAGAAATGAGTGGCATGAGAAGGACACTTCTCATTCTTACACTTACGAAGACGATGTTGTGTGTTACTAAGTAGCAGTTATTTCCAGAAAGATTCAATGATAATTAGTAAATGAAAGCTTGTTGTTTTTGCGTATGTGTGTGTGTAACGGAAAGAAATTCCTTTCTCAAGTCAGTGGGGATGTCATCTAGAAAAATACATCGATAAAACTAAATAGTTTGCAAAAAATTACCATATATTACAGACCTATCAGTTGGTTTTAGTGGCTGTTCAACCTAAAGCTATCGTCATTCATACACATAAAACGTTACTAGAGATTTTCTTCCACATTGCCCGTCAAACAAGAAGCTACGCTATCGTAGGTATAAAGTAATGATGCCACGAAGTTAATAGTTGAGGACCTTTCCTCCGTCAAAACATGTTCCAAAATTGCATTGCCACGGTTGGCATCAGCAGTGCGGTGATAATGCTACTAATGAGATTAACACTGTGATTGTCCAAGATTCTCACTCCAGAAATGTACCGGACATCCTTGCCGGGTCGCTCCACAACCTTCCCACTGGCATCGATTCCCGAATACTGCAGCGTGGCACCAATAACGGAATCCACAATCGAACCAACCAAGCCAGCCACTCCCCCGAACACAATGATCGGCCATTGGTTGGGGCTGTGCGAAAGGATCTTTGAATCAACTGTGTACCGAATTGTCAAATAGTAGGACAACCCTATCGCTAGCCCACCCAAAAAGCTCACCACCAACCCGATAAACGACACACCACCATTGGTTCCCCGTGGAACACGTTTCCTACTGGTGATCAAAAACGGATCTCCCTTCGACAAAACCGTGCCCAGTTCACTTGCCCACGTATCTCCATTCGAGCAAGCAAACGCGCTCATAATTCCAACTCCCAACCAACTCGAACGGTAAAGCTGGCCAAAATCGATCGGACGCTCCCCGTAGCCACAATCCAACAAATACAATAAAGCCAATTGTGTAGCCATCCCGGCGTTACAGATAACCTGAGCCCAGTTCCGTCGACCTTCACCTCCTTTGAAATCCTCTTCGATTTTCCGCTTCATATGTGACCGGAATTTTGTTGCCCTGCTGGAGCTGAAGAAAAATGTTGCCAAACAGGCAAGGAAAGCGTGCGAGGAGATGGACAGTATGATGGCACATAGAAGTCCCAACGCAGCACCGGATTTGTTCACCCCTTTTCGCTTCAGTCCGTACAGCATAAGCAGAATCGGCATCAGGATGGAGAACAGCCATCTTGTCGGGGGAATCACGTTATCTGTTGAAGAAGAATGCTGCATAACGGTTTCAAAATAGCAATTCCTCCACGTTACCTTGATTATCGCTAGCAAGTTTGGAGTAAGCTATATTTCCAATCCACATGAACATGGACAACGGAATTGACAGGGCACATAGCAGCACCGGAAGTATCTTGTAAATTGTACTTTCGTTCATGATTCTGAAAGAGAAATCAATATTTAATGCCCACTGATACAATCACACGTTCCCACTATGCAGTAAGTTTATGTAAAAGTGCAAGTGCAAATGCTTGTGACAAGAATAGACGCACCGGTAGCGATGAGCACACGTGCCTATAAAACCAGATTAGTCAAACATGAAATGTTATGGAACTTTATCTTACAACTATTCGGCTATTTTATTCGGTAAAAATGCAAAATTATGCACCAATCCAGGCAGCAATGGATGCAGCACTGCTTTCTCTTTTGTTATGTTTTGAAAGCGTGTTTTCTTTTTTTCAACATGTTTTTTTTTCTCGCTTTTGTTTGTTTTCCGAGGAGAAGGAATGCTAACCACACTGAAACATCTTTTTGTAAAACATATAGATCTAGATAGAGCTGGAATAAGGGCTAATTTCGCAAGTGTAAACGAACTGCACTGATAAATTGAACTATTCCCATTTTGCTTGAAATTTAATCAATTTGACATTGTAGAGACGAACCAGCCCAAGGCTGAAAGTCTCTTTAATAAAGAAAAAAAAATCAATTTGACATTAAACTCAGTTTAATCATATCGAATGATTAAAAATTAATCCTCTCTTTCTAAAATAAGAGATGAGAAGGCATAAAAGAGGAAACGGAGACTCGAAGGACCATCCCGTTAACGAGAAACTGTTCGGAAAAGTGGCCAAGGAATCGCTAAGTCAGGCAAGTAAGAAAAGCAGATCGTCGTCAGTCAAAGGTAATCGAAGAGCTAAATCGTAACTGTCATGCTATACAGTAGAGTAATAGCTAGCATCAATCTTAATGCTATCCAGACAAGGGTCAAGCTTTCGCTGCTAAAAGACTTTATAATAAACAGCAATGCGGATATAGTTTTCTGTCAGGAGGTAGCTTTTCGAAATTTTTCATTTATTTACTCACATGTCAATGTGGGAAAATCTCAAGGAACTGCCGTGTTAATACGGAAAGGATTGGATTATGATGATATAATAGGTGACCCTAGTGGAAGAATAATATCAGTAAAAGTTAACGGTATAAATTACATAAATGTGTACGGGCATGCAGGTTTCCAGTATAAAAAAGAGCGAGATCTTTTATTATCCGAAAACATTGCGATTCATTTTAACAAATCCGATGTGATGCACCATGTAGTTGGAGGTGACTTCAACTGTATTCTAGATGCAACCGACACAAAAGGATCAACAAAAAACTATTGCGGTAGCCTAAAAAAATTAGTATCAAGTTTAGATCTGAAAGATATTGAAAAAGCCATTAAAGGGCAATCTGTGCAGTACACATTTTTTAGAGGTGAATCTGCTTCTAGAATTGACAGATTTTACGTTTCTTCGAAATTTGTAAAATCAGTTGTATCATTTGAAACATCTAGTGTACCATTCTCTGACCATAAGGCTATTGCAATGAAAATAAGTATTAATAAGACAGATCTAGGACATCATTTCGGAAAAGGGTATTGGAAGATTAATACAGACTTCATAAATAACGATCTCATTGAGAACGAGTTCTGTTTTGAATACGAAGTTTTACAGCACAGAATATCTTATCAAAATAGCTTCCACAGTTGGTGGACAAATCATTTTAAATCTAAAGTGAAACAATTTTATAAAAGCAAAAGTATAGAATTCAATCGTCAAATAACTGAAAGGAAATCTGATTTATATAAAACACTAATAGAACTATCAAGTTTGCAAAACAATGATGAAGACGTTAGCACGGAAATGAACTTTACAAAAGCAATGATTTACAAAATTGAAACTGAAAAATTAAAAAATCTAGAAGGGAAGTTATCAGTTAACAGTATAATGAATGATGAAAAATTTAATATTTATCAAGTAATAGCTCGCCATAAAAATTCAAAAAGTCTAACAATTGGGGAATTGCTCGATGGTAGCGATATCATTAGAGGTACAAATGAATTGAAAAAGTACATTTTTAATCATTTTTGCAACAACTTCAAAAAGCAGCGGCTTCAGGCATACAACGGTTCACTTGAATATATCAATAAAAAATTGAGCAACCAGGATTCATTAAATATTGCACGTGATATTGACGAACAAGAGCTCAAGGACGTAGTCTTCAGTTGCACCAAGAAAAAGACACCAGGGCCAGATGGCATTAATTATGAATTTTATACCAAGCACTTTGATCTGTTAAAACATGATATGATTAAACTGTTTAATGATTTATTGCATGGCGATGTTATTCCTTCTTCTTCTTTTTGCGAAGGATACATAACATTAATACCAAAATCGGGTTGTTCTAAAAACATCTCGGGCTTTAGACCTATTAGCCTTCTGAACTGTGATTACAAGGTTTTTACCAAAATTCTTGCCAACCGCATTCAGCAGTTTTTAGGAAAAGTTGTAGAAGAAGCGCAAACTGCATGTGTGAACAACAAGTCTTGTATAGATACACTTGATCAGTTGAGAACAGTTATAGCAAAAGCAAATGGGTCAAAACGATTTAAAACAGCAATATTAAGTTTAGATATGGAGAAGGCGTTTGATAATTTGGATCATGCGAAATTATGGAAAGTTTTAGAAGCTTATAACTTTCCACATCAGATTGTTAGCTGTATTAGAAATTTAAACATAAATGCTTCCTCTAGTGTACTTTTCAATGGTCACTTGACAAATAGCTTTAAAATAGAAAAATCTGTGCGACAAGGTTGTCCCCTATCAATGATTCTTTTTGTTTTGTACTTAGAACCATTCATACGAGAAGTTTATCACTCGATAACAGGTATTTTAATTGATGATAAGTTCATTAAAATTGTAGCATACGCAGACGATGTAACAATAATTATTCGATCTGATGTTGAATTTGATAAGGTATTACACATAGCTGATGAATAAGGTAAAACATTTGGAATCAAACTAAATGTAAATAAATCAGCATTTTTGCGGATAAACAATTTTTCATTAGGACCACAACGAATAATAGAAGCTAAACAGTTAAAATTTTTAGGAATGATAATAACTAATAATTGGACAGAAATGATTGGAAAAAATTATGAACGATTGATAAACACTTGCAAATGCAGTCTGGGATCTATCGAAGTTAGAAATTTAAATTTTATTCAAAAAACTTGGATCATTAATACTTTTATATTAAGCAAACTATGGTATATTGGACAGATGTTACCACCTGAGAAACGACATTTAGAGGAATTAAAAAAAAAATGTATTGAGATATCTTTGGGGTTCTCAAATTTTTAAAGTAGATTGCAATCAACTTTATCTGGCCCGAGATCTGGCCTATGAAAAAGGTGGTCTAGCCTTAGTTAATTTGGAGGAAAAATGAAAGCATTATTTATCAAGCAAATTTTATTCGACTCCAATAACATGTTGAAGGATCCCGATCATTTTCTGCTGAACTGCCAATATACACATAAACTTTCTCGTAACACTACGAATTGGATAAATATTGCAAAGCAATATAAAAATATGGTTTACTTGAATACTGTTGTTCTAATATATAGTTCCTTGTTAGCTAAACAACCTCACATTCCAAAAATTCAGGCAAAATTCCCTGATTTTGATTGGGTCACTGTGTGGGAAAACTTTAGTAAAAATGTGTACAGTTCAGAAGCCAAGTCAATGCTTTTTGAAGTTTTGAATGACATCTATCCAAATAAAGAAAAGTTGTCCAAATATAATGTGAGAGGACAGACGGAAAAGAATTGCGATGTTTGTAATGCACTAGATACAAATCTATATAGAATCAAAGATTGTAATTTATCTCGTGAAATTTGGAATTGGGTTGAGGAAATAATCAGGAATCAGATGAACGTTAGACTCAAAAGTGCTACTGAAATTTTTACTATACATATAGGAGAAAAATGTAAAGAGCTGAAAGCGGCTCTATGGCTAGCTACTGAAGGAATTATGTACAATATGAAGCATTATAGGAACCCTTCAATCTTCGTTTTCAAAAACATGCTTAGAAGCCGAAGATGGAATCAAAGAGTCTTTTACAGGAAGGTTTTTGGAAAATTTGCCTTTGTTTTCTAGGTTAAGAATTAGTAGTAAAAATTGTTTAATTTTGTAATAAAAAAAAATTGGTATCGCAAAAAAAAAATATATAAGCATCTGATATTAATACTAGTTTAATCATGGTTGATTAGATTGTAGATTATCTTTTTTTGAATAAATTTCAATCATTTTTGATTCTATTTTAATAATTTTTGATTGAATTTTAGTCTTTTTTGATTATATATCAGTATTGAAAAAGACTAAAATTTAATACTGGAAAGATTATTTCGATTTTAATCATGCATGACTACTGCCGAAGTAATCATGGCTCCCCTAATAAAAATTGTATGGTTAATTTGCTTAACGACGTGTTCTGGGTATCATCCAAACCATTTGTGGAATAGTTCAATGATTTGGGTTATCGTTCGTTTAAGGTTATTTTTTATTAGGGTCGGACTCAATAAGGTGAAGCGGGAATATGCATTCTTTTAAAGCTTTTTTATTTGATTTATCTTTGAGTGTGAGGTTAATGCGGTTAATGCATCACGTTATACTACTATTAAAATGCTACAAAACGATATAATTTTTTTTAGAAAAATAATGTACATCCTTAAAAAACAAGGACGAAGCCAATTTTTTTATTACAAATTGAGTTATCTCTTACGACCGCTTTTTCCTATATACATACACAGCAAAAAAAGTTGTTGTATATTACATCGAAACTGCTGCAACCAGGCCAATCCATCGGTTGTGTAATATCACATTGTACGATGTACATCGATTTTGCGAACAAAATTACATCCATTGATGTAATATTGTATCTGCTTTTTGCTATTACATCATTATTTCATACGTCAGCTTGAATTACGTTGATCGATATTACATTTTTTTTTGCTGTGTAGATGGGGCGAAACAGACATATTTTCTTAACACAAGGCGAATTATATAATATCAATCCTTTCCCTGTTCCTTGCAATTACCGGTTGGTAATCAAAAGGAAAAATTGTTAACCTGATCGAAATACATGAAAAATAAGCGAAAACATCTTGAATTTATCTGGAATCTGATACCGATTTAGCCGGAGATGAACCAGCCTGCGGCTAAAAATCTCCTAAATAGAGATAATAATAATAATAATATTAATGATACCGATTTAGAGAATCCGGAACAATAAACCGTCATCTGTCCGAATTTATAGTTACATTTTGTTTATTAAGTATTCTTGAATTTTGATATTAATTAAAACTTTTCCTTTTGGGCTGGTTCCTGTAAATAATAGAAAACTGCGAGTAAAACATAAATATAAAAACATAAATAAGATACCTAGTATTGTTAAAATGAATTCAAAATTAATTCTACTATGGAGCCACCGCCAGAGATGAAGTGGTATAAAACCACAAACGAAGTGACATACGACTAACTGGCGAAGAAATCCATTTAAATAATGTGGTTCACTGTAATAGAATTTTCTTGGAAGCTTATGCCATCATCCACCAGATGGGCTAGTTTTTTTTAATTTGATTTGAATAAAGTTGATTTTGTGTACAATGATTCTTTGACAGTGTGCAAAGAGTGCGTATCATTTTGTCATTTTTTATGCATTTCAGTTTTGAGTAGAGTGAAAGAGATAGAACCAAAACATTCTAGTACATTTGGTGAAAATGCTAGTTCAATCCAGTAGTAGTGTTGCCATGTGGTTCAATCCAGTAGTAGTGGTGTTGCCATGTGGTACACTGAAAAATTGCAATAGCAGGTTAGTCACCAAAGTTTTAGAGCCGCTCCGTCTGTCACTTCGTTTGTGATAAAACCGTTGTTGGATAAATGCGGATCAAAAAGGGAATTGGAGTCATCACATCAGCAGTGGATCCGGGAGTGAAAAGAAGAGGATGGGATGAAAGAGAAAAGGATGGCTTGGATAGGAGTGGATCGGGAAGGCCTCGATCACTCTTGTCGGGACCAGGAAACAATTAAGTCTATATAAAAATTCCTCATAAAAAGTGATTGTAGCATAGAGGTAACTCTAAGACCACTGGGTCCCGAAGAAAATCATTATTATTTTTGGCTCACTCAGTACCAGAACAACGGTCCCAAGCAGTCCCAAGCTATTTCACTCACCCCTGCATGTTCTGCATGAATCCACACACCCCTGATGTTATCTGTCAAACTTTCATAGCGAATCAAAACAAACATAGTGTAGTAATAGAATTTCAACTAGAATAGGGTACGTTAATCGTTTGCTTGGGACCAATAGGCTACTAAAGTGGTGAGCCAATTTAAAATCGTTAGTTTCGTATTGATTGTTGATTGTAGTTCGGTCGATTTGGTGCAAGTGACGCTTCGAGGAGTTAAATCATGAGTTATTGGATCGGTTACTTAACAAGTAACGCAAATAAAGTGCGTACAGTTCGTCATTAAGTGTCCGCAATTGTGAGGTCTGCTAAACACCACGCTTTACGGTGTCATAGCAGAAGATCCACCCATACTCACGCACCCGTTCTGCTGCACGGCACGCCGTTTCCTAGCGTGTAGGCAGATTAACCGTAACCCGACCACCTCCGCTGGGGACCTATCGTTAACGGTCCCAGAGCGGATTCGACCGACTCCACTGTACGTGGAACCCACGTGGCAAAAATACGGACGGCACACATCTCCGCCGTAGCAACCCTGCGGCCGCCGCTGCTGAAAGTACCGCCGCCGTCGCCACTTGTATCACCCGTTGAAGCCCGCCGGCACTATTCGGCTAACCCTGCAAAAGGTACGTTTCATCACCCATCCATCCTTCCGACTCCCACCACCAATGGGACCCAGCGCTGCAACGGTTATACAGAACGGCTCAAATAAACATTTGAGATTAAATTCTCTCTCTATTGATTAATATTCCTTTTTTCGAAAGAGCCAGCCTGTTCGGCAGATGAGGGTTTGTAGTCCGTTCGGTGGTTAGTTGTTGATGTGTAAGGTAAGTGATCGGTTGATTCTGAGTCCTCCAGAGGTCGGTGGCCGACCCTGAGAATTAAAAGGTGAGCTAACCCATAAAAGAGGCGGATGAAGCCCACCCCAGGCGACCTCCGTGGCTTGACCAGGGGTTAGGGGTTTTCAACGTAGCCCGTCTGGCTCGTTACTTTCAAATCCAACAAACTGCAAAAGGTCGATAGTAAACAAACCATCAGGAAAAGAACGTAAAATTTGAGGCGAAACATATAATGTTAAATGCTAACAGGCGAAACATAGGGGCGAAATGGCTTCTGTGCTCGCAGCCGGGCGATACAAGATACTATAAATCAAAAAAGGCGCATGCAACATGTAGACAACAATGATAATATTTTTATTTATCTCACAATAATGCTAACCAATAATCTAATAATTAGAAATAGTTCAGTTTTTGATATGGGTTTATAATTTATTCAATGTTTAATTATTCTTGTTCAAAATTTCAGATTCATTTTTCTCAGTTCAAGCCCAATGCGACATTGGCCCTTATTCCAGCTCTATCTACACAGCAAAAAAAAATGTAATATCGATCAACGTAATTCAAGCTGACGCATGAAATAATGATGTAATAGCAAAACGCAGATACAATATTACATCAATGGATGTAATTTTGTTCGCAAAATCGATGTACATTGTACAATGTAATATTACACAACCGATGGATTGACCTGGTTGCAGCAGTTTCGATGTAATATTCAACAACTTTTTTTGCTGTGTAGAGTTTCTTATTAGGGTGAATCCAAATATCACCCCACTCAATTGATGAATGTTTTCATCGCTTCGTTTCAACGTCCCCAATGAGGCTCCAGGTTCTAATAATTCTCCCAAAATGTGAATTCATTTGGTTCCCGTAAAGAAAAAAAAAAATACCCATAGCGGTGCAATGAAATGTATTTTTTTCCCTTGATTTGTTTTCCGTCGGTTTTTTTCCGTGCTGAGCACCAATGCTACCGACGCCAGGGAGGCAGCTTCCACACCTGGACCCTACCTATCGACCCATCAACTCATGAACCGGGGACCAACGGCTTTACTTCCCTAGTGTGTATGTGTGCATGTAAAATTTTACTCATTTATTGGGTAGTCCCAATTTCCCTCGAAAATGCTTACTTTGTAGTTATTATTGGGTATTTTGCGGTTACCGTGTAGGGGAAATTCTCCCCTTCCCAATAGAGATTGCTGACGTTTATCGTACTCACACGTCACGTATACGTACGTATACGTATACGTATACGCAAAATGTTTTCATCGGGAAAAAAAAAAACTTCATAGCGGAAAATTTTCCCGATGAAAACAAATCACTGCACAGCAAAAAAAAATGTAATATCGATCAACGTAATTCAAGCTGATGTATGAAATAATGATGTAATAGCAAAAAGTAGATACAATATTACATCAATGGATGTAATTTTGTTCGCAAAATCGATGTACATCGTACAATGTGATATTACACAACCGATGGATTGACCTGGTTGCATCAGTTTCGATGTAATATTCAACAACTTTTTTTGCTGTGTGACACAATCATACTTTAGCAATCTCTATAGTGCTCTTGGTTTGCGTGGGCGTACTTCGGTTCTCGTGAAAAGGACCTGAAGTTGTTTACAAAAGTTGATAGGCCCTTTTCAAAAGTTACGCGAGCATTATTCATGTGTTCATTTTTAGTAAACACGGCCTCGCTGTTGTGTCACTTTTCGTCGAGTGAGTGAACTCAATCCATCCGTGCACTTGATGTCTATTTTGAATCAGTTGCGTAAACGGAAACAGCAATAGAATTATACTCGGTTTCTGAGTAACTTTCATCGGCCGTGTGCCTTCATTTAGCGAAGGGACTGTCCTATCCCTCGCATGATGACTAAAAATGAACAATGATAGTTTGATGACTGTTGGTGACGTTTCCTACAGAAGTGATAGTTCGATGGATGGATGTAAACATTGGAAAGTTCGTGAAAAATTTAATCTAGATTATTGTAAAATAAATCCTGTATTTGCGCTGGAATTTGGAGAATTCTTCAGCCACTAGCACGTAAGCAAGTAATACTATCAATAAGTAAAACAGAAACTGTAAGCTTTCGAACAACTTAAAGAATATTAACTGTTGACGGTGAAAATGACACGTATCCATTTACAGCTACTCCGCGGTTGTTCCCGGTCGAAATTAGCTGATCAAAGTGGCGCAGTTTGGCGGAGGAACAATGAGACGTTCTCAGGGCTATGCCTACGAGCCGCTAGCCCAGAATCCGGGCCCCAGCGGCTTGAGCAACGGCACCAACAGCCACGATGCCCTCGAGGACGAAAACGAACGGATGGCCGATGAGTTGAAGGGTAAAATCGGGGCTCTCAAATCGCTGACGATAGACATTGGGAACGAGGTGCGATACCAGGACAAGCTGCTGCGGGGAATTGACGAAGATATGGACCGAACGGGTGGCTTTATGTCCAATACAATTACGCGGGTCGTGAGGCTAGGGAAGGGAGGTCATCGGAACTATATGTGCTACATGTTTCTGTTTGTGATGGTTGTGTTTTTTATTCTGTTTCTGATACTGAAGCTCAGATAGTGTGAATTCTTCGGCGGCAGGCGGGGGTGGAGTGATTCAATATAGATGTATGCTAATTAATCATTCAGAAGATATGATAGACTATTAAAATATATATAAAAAACGATTTATTAGAACAACGACATTGACATTGTCATTTTCCAAGACCCGATGAAAGGTTCTACCAGCAGGGAACGTGGACTAATTAAATTACAATTATAATTGAACAATGCGAGGGATTTGGCCTTTTCGTTCAATTTTTTTTCTGTAGTGAAATAACATCCTTATAAATTGATAAACTGACCAAATAAAAGATAATTAACATTTCAACGAAATGCGAGGTAAAAAAAAATCGTATTTTAGTTGATGCCCAAGTTGTTAAGACAATTTATAGAAATTCAACAGGTTTGAAAAGTAAATCAGTTCTAGGTTTTTAGTTTTTAAGAAGAAGCCAGAGATTTCATCCCGTTTCTACAAAGAGAGTTTTGACGTAACATATTTCCAAACTGATATCTTCAGAGTGTGTTGATATATTAAACGATATATTAAAAAAAAAAAGAAAATGTCTATTTAAAAGAAGACAAAACTTTCTGTAAATCATGTTTCAAGTCTTCAAGTTATGTCCTTCAGCTTCAAATTTTTGCAAGCCTCGTGCTGCGTTCAAAGGGGCTGTTCATAAACAACGTAGGCTGGAATCGGCGGTCGAAACAGGGTCGTAGCGTGGTAGGGGGGGAGGGGTGTGTTCGCCCGAGTATCACCCATGAAGGGGTTCATCTACACTGATAGAAATTCCCTTATATCTTTTGGCAAATTTCTATTCCTGATTATTCATAAATTGTATAAGTCAACTAATAAGCAGACATCTCCATTCAAAAAGTGAATGGAGATGTAAAAGTGAAAAACACATGAATAAAAAATTAATTTTCGTTTCGTGTAGAATGTTGACATTTTACAAAGTCTGACATCCTAAATATTTGTCTCAGCAATCGATGAATAAAAATACTTTAAAATTGAAATTTGCATCTTATTTTCATATCTTGGGAGGTTTTCTAAATATTGCAATTTGTGAAAAAAGATGGAAAATCTTAAGCTTTTTTCTATCTTCGAATTTAAAAAATTCGATGATGTCTCAAAATCCAGTAGATGTGTTATTATTTCAAGTTCTAAATTTCTTACACAATTGCTTAGCTTTTACTTATCGGAATTCAGTCCAATAGTACATGCCAATAGCCTTTAGAATAAATATATTTGAAAAATTTGCATGATTTTGTTAATCAAAATTAATTAAAAAATCTGAGGCCTTGAAGGCTTTCGAAATCTTAAACTGTAAAAATACCATTAGTCTTGAACAACGAAAATTTTGTTAATTAATGAAGGGTAAGGGACATTTGCCGCTGCGTCATAATTTACTCATAAAAAATAGATCAATTGCACAATTCGACACACAAAGTAAATATATAAAATATGATATGAAGAATTTGTTTAATTAGACCAAAATTAAATGGATACCGTTGCTACAGGATTTGAAACATTTATTTGTAAGTTTCATAAACCTGCAAAACTGTACGAAAACTCTTTGAATAGTGGGTTACAATTCAAAACACTTCAATTCTATTGGGATCAAAAATGTAAATAATTTATCGTAATATATAATTTAAAGAACATTTAAGCAATTTCGTTTGAGAATTTTGTAATTGTGGTATCTTTAGCTGAATTGAAAATTTGTGAAAACAATGATATAACAATTTCAATTTTGCGAGTACGCGTACCACAGCCTTTGAGCCGTCGGTTTATAATCTTTAACATTTACTAACTTAGGAGGGGTAACTTTCTTTTACATGGCTTAAAAATATTGATATTTTGGAGGCGAACCAGCCCAAGGCTGAAAGCTTCCCTAATAAAGTTAAATAATAATAATAATATTGATATTTGGAAACGAGTATTTAAATACCATCGTATAAATGATAAATAGGCTGTTTGTAGTGAACACAAATGGTGACACCGAAACCATCCGCCCCAGGTGTCACCGAATCACACTAAGCCCCTGTTCCAGAGTTTATCTAGATAAACATACTTGAGCCTTAGGTGCGCGTAAATATCCACCCACGGTAAATTTTTTTTATCTAGTTCGTTTATTTGGAAGGCTCAATCGCGTAAGTTTTACGGAGCCGATAATTCATTGTTCACTGTGTGTAACAAAATTCACTTAATTCTATGTCTAGTAGGAGTTGGGCCGATTGCTCGTGGCTTACTCGAGGTTAGAAGGGTACATTTTCGAAGGATAGGATCAGGGGAGGAGCTTGGGGTAGGGTTTCGTTGTTTCATCAGAGCGTTGTCGCCAGTATGAACGGTAGTGCTGTTCTAGCTTCGTCCGGAGTTCGACCGGCTATGGTGGGTGACCAGTGGGCGACGATGACACTCATCGAGACGGGGGGACAAGACAAACAAAAACTAATAAAGAGAGACAAAAGACAAAAGGAATTAAATTCTTATACTAGACATTTGAAGAAAAACATAAACGGACTGCATATAGCAGAGATCACGGGTTGCCAACACGTCTCTGATAGGAACATAGGGTTGTCTTCCTTGGGCCTCGAGGGTATTCAAAAGTCGCTCTCTGGCGGCGTCATTATCCGTACATTGCCAAACTGCGTGTTCGATGTCATCGTAACCGTTTCCACACCGACAGATGTTGCTGTCCACGAGGTTTATTCTATTGAGATGAGCATCTAGCGAGTAGTGGTTGGACATAAGTCTACTCATCACGCGAATGAAGTCACGACTTAAGCCCAAGCCTTTAAACCACGCTCTCGAAGAAACATTAGGAATAATTGAATGTAACCACCGTCCAAGATTTCCAGTGTCCCAATCGGTTTGCCAACTCGAAAAGGTACTCTGACGCACTAAATGGTAAAATTCATCGTGTGAAATTTGCCTGTCATACAATTCGCCTTCCTGCGCGCCCACCTTTGCGAGAGATTCCGCCTTCTCATTGCCTGGCTACCCACGGTAAATGTAGTTTCTGTAATAAATATAATATTGGATGGACCCATTTTCACTCCAGTTCTACTTTAGGCGTTTCGATGATGTGGATCGTTGGATTAGTGTCAAACCCATCATGCAACACATTCAATTACACACTAAGATTTTGTTTTCGTGTTCGGTAAATTTTTACCTAAATTAGAAAAGCTGAAGTGGTAAAACTTGGACCTTCATTTTAAAATCCATTGAATTAAAAATTTTAAAAACATGTTCTTGATATTTTAGTGGAGTGAAGTGAGTTCCGTGACGATATAATTAAGGAAATTTTATTTAAAGAGTTACATCCGTTTGTCTGTGTTTTAAATACGTAAGAAGGGTCACCATCTGTCACCATGTATGAATATAGGTGGATAAATCCTGGTTTATTTTAAATTGAATGTGACATCCCAACACTAACAACAACACCGACGTGTCACTAAAGAAAATTAAGTTTTAATCACGTTCTTCTCTAAATTCACTTTTTCATCCTCTCATCCGCCACTTTTTCACCCTACTCGATACCACCAACTAAGAGTCATCGCACAAACATCCTTTTTTCTCCCCATCGCATTCTCATCCAGCAGCATGATTCGTGCTGCTGGACCCCCAACTCTCGTGGGATGAAGTTGATCTCCTACAGTGCACTCACGTTTTTTCTCGCTCCGTTTCCCACCACCGTTATAGAGAAATGGATTATAGACCGGTCTGATAAGCATAAGCACGTGTTTAATTGGCACGTTGCCTGGTGATCTGACATTCCGGTGAAGTTAACAGTTGACCCATGGGTAATCGTATCAGCATCGACAGGACAGGACCAATCGTGTTGGCTAGTTGAATGATGTGCTTATATTAATAGGTACAGTCTATATGTATGGGAAACAGAACATGACGTCCTGGGGAGCAGTTGGACACTATCTTCGGTCCTACGTCGCAATAATTCGAACCTGGGCGAAAGTAAAGGGAAAGAGTGACCCATTCATTAGCAGCTACAGTGATTGTTTTTTTTAACAAAGAATGGTCCAGCACACAGAGGGGTAGCTTAATTTGGGCCGTCTTTAGTCAGAAAAACAGCAGGACAGGCGACTTTGTGTTGCTGCTGCAAAGTACTGTGGGGGTTGAAACAATGGAATAAGCTTTATCCATGCCGTGTGCATTATAAATGCGATGGGAGTGGATTAGCTGTGGATGAAGAGGGGGCGGCGATGAGAACGAAAGCATATCGTTCGCCAGATCGCTCGGCTATTGATGAGTGGGGGCAGGTCACGTTTGTTTACGCCGAAGAAAGTAGGTGCCAGAGAGCGAAATAAAGGTGAAGGTAATTTGCAGCTGCTCTACGTATGAGTGACGTTCCACAAAGGAAATGGCTTTTAGCGAAATAGGAAAAACAAGTCCTGGGCAGTGCTTTGTCTGTTTTTTTTTAACGTAGAAGCTACGAATGGAATACTAATTCGTTCAAGTTGATTGTTACAAAGTAGGTCGTTTCATGGTTGAACAGATCTAGCAGTCTTTTGAGAGTGAGCTGAGAGTATCTATTTGAATGTCTTACACATTGAGTTACTGATGAGTTGGTTTAAAATCGTACCAAACAGTTTTCTGCAAATAACACAATTTCTGTTTTGTAAGTCGGTTAATGTACATATTGGTTAAATCTACAATGATTAAATAATGGTTCAATCTACAATGATCAAGGAAATTTCAGAATACCATTTCCACCATTTAAAGTATTGTAGAAAATTATTAATTTGACTATATGTTTGGAAAATCTGTAGTAACCATTGTTATAAGAAAACTTATATGTATCGTGAAAAAAATAATAAAAGCTTTGTTCTGGACTGGAGAGGTCTTGAACTTCTCTCCTATACATGTGTGAGATAGTGTATGATGCGTCTCCTTCGATTTGCTACCATATGTGTCATCAACTTGGTTATACCCGAGCAGGAGAAAATAACTAATGAATACTTAATTTTGATCTGCTACTAAAATTTGGTATTGACCAGCATGACATAAGAGGTAAAATACCAAAGAATAATACCAAAAAATGACATGGAAAATACTTTGTAAATACCAAAAATTTATATTTGGATACCAAAAGAATACCTGGGAGATATTTTTTTGGTATTGGATTATCAAAATTTGGTCATGGTATTGTGGGAACATTTTTTTTGGTATTATTTTTTGGTATTTTACCTCTTATGTCAGGCTCATCCATTCCAATTTAAGGTATCAAGATATTTGTTCCTGCTCGGGTATACATAATATTTTGGTCTGGTACTGTAATGTTTGTTGGTCCTTCCACTGGAGGTGCGCAGGATGTTTGAATCTATACACCCAACCGAGGGATGAAAGATTTGCCTCCTATATGTAGGATTCATCATCTCAGGCTGTTTTTATTCCTCTGTTAGGGACCTAACACCACTGCGACCTTGATCTATTGTAGTATAGCCCGTGTCCTTAGTTTAGTGCATGTCGTATTACTCCATCACTTTTGAGAAATGATGAAGTATTCGATTTATTTTGCAGTTGTCATTCTTGCATTTATCGCAAGGATCCGACTCTAATTGAAAGGTTCCACTATTTATACCCTTCGGAGTGTTGAAACACCCTCACCCCACCCACACTCCTTTTTCAGTCAAAACTGAATTCCTAAGCAACAAAATTGAAAAATGACACCGATAATGACCATGCATCAGAACCCTAGTCACATAACATATGTGGAACTCGGCAATAAAAAATCTACCCTATTTCAGTGATTTCAAGTGGTATAGTATCGATCGATCTGTCAAACTGATTATACCAGCTGTAAAGTGAGAGTATCAAGGAGGTAGTCAATTCTATTAAAATATTTCTAATGTGGTTTATAATTGTAGCCCGCATGAACGGAGGATGGAGACCGAAAAATGTGAAGTGTATAAGTAGAGAAATTAATTTAACGAATAAAAAAATGGGCCGGCTGGACTCTAACCACGAACGTTTATCAGACCTGTGCTTTCTCCACTGCACTCTCCATGCTTCGGAACATGCATAGGCTAAAAGCGAATAAGATGCGCTCATAGTACCACCGACAAATCGACATGAATGACCATACAAAGTACCATCAAATTTCTGATCAAAACACAAAACTGACATCTACCGCCGTGTTCGCGAAAAATGTGTATCCTAGCCACGAACACGTATACAAAATGTATGAGTTGGTTGGTGTCTAAACTATTCCGGGCAAATTATTTTTATCGAGATAATAAATTTCTATGGTTTTGACATATGGGATCGCTGCACATTTGAATCTGCCGTTATGGATTCTCGATCAAGAGTTGAGCCAAATAACATATGTGGAACTTCATGCAAAACTGCTGACTAAAAGTTGACCCCTTTTTTGTGTTTCCACAGTGGTATAACTGGTATAGTTGGATATCGATCCGTCAAAATTAAATTTTCGTGATTCGACACTGACTCTTTATATGGGCCAGTGTCGGAAACGTAAGCAATGGCTTCTTTCGTAAATATCTTGTAATTCAAAGTCAATCCATGTAAATCAGCAATTCTATCAGCTATGGGGACTTTCTCTATACACAAACATGGTGGTGGCTTACTTGAGCAAGAAATTCGTGGAAAAGTAAGTGTTTACGTTTGTGACATTGGCCCTTATGAAAGAAAATCGCTATTTGAAAACTACACAAATTTGAGTAAAATCCACCCTGATTGGTCAAAACTGAATCTATAAAAAAAACGGGTAAACTTGTTGGGAGTGACAGGTTAACAATTGAACAACGTCGGTCGGATCCATGCCAATGTTGCTCATGTGTCAGCTTGTCACTCCCAACATAGTTTACCCATTTTTGAGTAGGTTCAGTTGTGACCGATCTGCTTTCTAGTAGATTTTATCTTATCTTTTCGCTCCACCATGGCACTGTGGTCCAAAACAGCAAAAAGTGGAACTTTATTCCTAAAGCCTAGCCTTTACATTTTAGCCATATAGTGTCTTCGGAAAAAATGTTTGTATAAATATTTTACATAATATAAAACTGTCAAAAATTAGTCATGTCTTACTATGCAGAAAATAAAAACACAAACTTTTTTCTTTGAGGATATAGGGGAACGATGTCTTCAGCAAAGTTGTAGACAATGTAAAAATAAGCAACTTCACTCAATACGTTAAAATTCTAAATCCTGTATTTTCAGAGTTATGGAGCTTTTTCTATGGAAGTTCCCTTAAATTTAGTTTTTCATACTTAACTTCTTTAAATTTCATTTTTCAAGTATACAATGTTCTAGACAATTATTCAAACAATCAAAACACACGTTTTTGCAAAAGATGATGAATCATTACAATTACTCCTTGTAAAGTTATAACAACTTTTATCTTTATTTTTCCATTACTTCATAAGCTTCTAGGAGAGAATGGGGCAAGTGAGGACACAAAACCAACTTTTTTTCTTGAAGCTTAGCTCAAGTACTATAAAGTTGAGAAGGTTTCATTTGCGCTCCCTTCCCAAATTTGAGTACAATAACCTTATTTTTTATGGTTTTTCATATATTTTTCAGTTTCGTTTTTAGGTTTTTTATACATAATTTTTTACTTTTTTATATTTGAAGTATATAATGTTCTAAATAATCTTAAAACAGTAAAAACAAATGTATTTGTAGTAGACCGTTAGTCTCTACAATAATTTATTGCAAAGTTATAGCTTATTTTAACTTTATTTGCTTTATTTTTTGTTTATATGGGAGAATGTGGCAATGGGAACACAACATCATCTAGCCTTCTTGAAGCCCAGTACCAAAAAGCTATGCAGATTCAACTTCACCCTCCCCTCTTATTTGAGTATGACAACTTTACGCTGTTACATATTTTCTTGTTTTTATAGAAAACTTAATATATTGAACATTCGCTGCAATAAAATTATAGCTCAAAAATAATACACCAATAATCCGAAGACACTATATGGCTAAAATGTAAAGGCTAGGCTCTAGGAATAAAGTTCCACTTTTTGCCGTTTTGGACCACAGTGCATGGTACCAGCGAGCCACCGTCTCTTCATGCAAAGATTAACAGGATCTTATGAGATTTTTCACTGGAGTGAAAGGGTAAGGTAATGTCTAACCTGTTTCTCGCACAGATTGACGTTTGCTTATGGGATTTTACCATAGGAGTAAAGAGTTACATACAGAGTGACCGAAAAGGCTAATTGCCAAAGTAATTTAAATCACATTCTTTTTTAGACTAGTTCTGTGGCACAGAGGGCCTATCAATGTATTTATTAACGCGTGTTTTCAAGTCGGTCAGAAGTCAATCAAGCGCATTGTTAACCAGTCATACTGTAGATAACCAGTCAGTAGATCTTTGTGTTGGGATTTGAGCAGAAACATTCAATTTAACGCTATTGAGAAACATAGAGAGGGTTGAAAGCTTGGGTATTACAGGTATCGATAAGCGCTCGATTTCATTTGTCATCTTGTAAAATTCTAGTGAATGAAAAGATGCAAGGTTAGCTCAGAACACTGCATATTTTCCACAATATCAAGAGATTTATGTCTGTTTTACGTATTAATTTCAAGAAGAAGAAGTTCCACTACAGCTTTCAAATGAACAAGGATTCAAAGAATCGCCAGCAAATGTATTTAAATTTCTCAACGCACACTATGTTTTTTTTTTTCAATATTCAGTTTTTTTTTTATACTGCGGTAGAACTTTGACAGCTTCTTAAGATTTTCAATACTTGTATATAAACCAGGACACTGGTTGCAAAATTTTTCTGCTTTAAACTGTATGGATCAAACTCCAAATCCAACTTCCAAACTCCGGTCGTTTTTTTCCTGAAATGAAATCAAAGTTTTTTTTTTCAAAGTGCAATTGGTTCAAATAAAAAATGTTAATGGAAACAATGGTGCATACATTTATTATCTAAATTTATCATAGAGAAAGAAAATTGAAAAACAAATACCCACGCAAATTAAAAAAAATCAACAAGTATTCGCTTGGAGTTTCTTAAATTGTTGGTAATAATTACAGAAAAGCAATACGCATCGCTTTCATATTTGAATTGTAAACAGTTAACGCATGGCAGCTTAACATTAAGTTTTTATGTGGCAGGTCATTGCTTAAAACATCTTCAAAAAATGCCTTGAACGTAAATTATTATGGCAATACAATGACATGAGTTCAAGAGCGCTAAGAAGACATAGAATTATAAACCACATTAGAAATATTTTAATAGAATTGACTACCCCCTTGATCTCCTTTCTCACTTTACAGCTGGTATAATCAGTTTGACAGATCGATGTCCTACTATACCACTTGAAATCACTGAAATGGGGTAGATTTTTTATTGCCGAGTTCCACATATGTTATGTGGTTGAGCTTAATTTTCATGTCGGTTTGATTTCGCATACTATATTTGCTGAACGGGAATTGGAGAGAATTGAAGCAAGTATGTGCGTCGTTCTACAATGTTATAAACAAAAAGCTTGGCGGTATGGTTGAAAGCGTAGACAGAGCACGAAATTAAAAAAAATATATATAAAAATGACTGCATCGTCTGCATGGCGAACTTATATCATTCTCTGCGTTATTCGCTGCAGAGGATTATACGAGGGGTGCGACACATCTAAATCTCAATTTTAAATGGCCGAAAAATCTCACATTAGCGGATCAGTCTACGAAAAACCTTTTTTCATTTTTTGCATCTAAACCTATCTACTCGCATCGCTCTCCACCTTTTTGCAGGAAATCTTCAAAATCATAATCAATCGTGTTTCGATCTATAAAGCGCGAGTGCATCTCACAACAGGAAAGCAAAAAAATTCCTGCATCTTAAATAGAGTCCCCCATCGGGATTATAGGCAATGCATCTAACATTGAATGTAATAAATTTTAGGTTTGCGTGTATTGTTAATGAGTAAAATGTTCAACGTTTACTTTAGATGTTCTAGATGTTTTTTTTGCAATGTTGATCCTGAATCTCCGACAATAAAACCTGAGTTTTTGAGCTGATATATGATGTGCTAAACACGTAGAAATAACAAACTTTACACGTGACGGAATCGATCTTTGACATAAATCATCAGACGTAAACAAATATTTCATGTAAAATTAAGTGCTCCGAGACTGAAAAGTTCGTTACTCGACGAAAAGTACGTTTGATTGAGTTGAATTGCGCGTCTGTTATGACTCAATTTTATGTCAAAATTGACGCTCGTATATGTCAGTGTCATGATTTTTCTTTTCTAAGTGTGTACGATTGCACTATGTTGTCCAAAGTCCAGTTATAGTCGCTATGTTTATAGTCTGGCGGATAGAATCTAGGGAACCAATTGAGTTGTCAAATAGCTGAACCAATCGAGCAAATCACGACTCAAGAGGAAGAGGTGACAATTAGCTTCTTCCTCTTTTATTTCTATCTCTATCTCTATCTTTATCTATCTCTATCTCTATCTTACGCACATGAAATCGGCCAATCAGGAACTGGTTCACATTTGACAGAAAAGTGGTTCATTTTTGCCCCCGTATTGTCACCTCTTCTCTTAGATCACGACCAACAAACGAAAAAAAAAACACATCAGCTTTTGCGAACAAAACTTCGGAAACCCCTTTCTCGTGACTCAAGGCTAACCTACGCAAACCAACACCATCATATTGGGTGGGGGAAAGTTTTCCCTATTCGAATATGCTGTTAATTTCCTCGAGTTGTCGAGGAACGAACTATCACAGTTTTGTTTATAAAAGTTGATAGTAACTTGTCAATTTTTGGTCTACAATACATTGAATTAGATCCGCTTTTTGATAAACCATGGTCCACTTGGTACAAACTCTTTTGCTTATTACAGCGCTCATAGTAGACGTTTTCGGAAGATTTTGATGTCTACACGGCCAATCATACCAACTCAGCGACTGAGAATAATTGACTCAGAGAATTTTCTTTCCATATGAAATTTAGGGTAGATGTACCAGTTATGGCTATACGTTCCTATTATGGTGTGTTCCAATTATGGCACATGGTATTTCCATAGGCAGAACTTGTTACTGTTTTTCAGTGAATGTAAAATACATTCACTGAAAAACAGTAGTGGCTTTTGTTCGCTCTGGTTCGTCATGCATAAGAGTTACGGATTTGAGTTGTTAACAAAAGTTGTAGTTAATAACAAAACCTACAAAAACTTCATGCAGTATTTTGCAGAATTCTGTTGTTGAAAAAAGTTAGGGACAAATGAATGTAAATGAATGCACGAAATGAATGCAAATGATTTTCCATGCCTGAATAGGAGCGTACAAAAAAAATCGTACACCTGGAAAATCCATCGTGGTGCGCGTCCAAGCTGGCTAAAGTGTTGAATTTTCCTAGAAACACCGTATGGGTAGCCTTGATGATGAATCGGAGGCCTCAAAATAAACGCCGAAGTGCAACTGACAACCGTTAGCTCCATGCAAAGGTCGTGAGGTCCATTAGAATCAACCCAGCTATGTCCGATCGCAATTTGAACAAAAAGTATGATCCCGCCCTTAGTACAGTGCAGTGAATTCGCTATCGAGAAGGCTTACAGGCATACCGCGCCAGTATGCAACCAAATCGATCACTCAAGCAGAATACCGTAGCTAGAACCCGTGCTCGAAAGCTGTATGACAACCTGTTGACCAAGTCCGGATGGTGCATACTTATATATTATGGTGACGCTCTCAAAGCGAAATTGACAGGTTTTATGAGTCAAACACATACTTTACTACCTCTTCTTGTTACTTACAAGTACAACATGGCATTATTGCATCTAATGATTGCATAATTACAAATAATATTTTTCATAGCAAGTGAGTGGAAGCAACCCTGCTTATGGATGATGAAACCTACGTAAAAGCCGACTTTGGACAGCTTACAGGACCGACATTTTACAAGGCGCAGGCTCGAGTAGGTGTTCCTGGAAAATTAAAGTTGGCTTTTGCGGATAAATTCGCACGCAAAGATATGGTCTGGCAGGGAATTTGCAGCAGCGGCCAGAAGACAAAGGTTTTCATCACTGAGAAAATGATGAACTCGGAGGTTTATAAAACGAAAAAATAGCCAGCATAATGTAAACAGGGCTTCAGCGTCTACCAGCATGAGATTTTAAGAGTTACTAAAATTCGTGCTAGTTGGCTAGTACACTAGCACTAGCAAATCCGCTTAGATGTAAACACCCCATAAGCATTTCTTAGTCAGCCGTTCCATGGTGGACTGACACTCGGGTTTTTTTTTTTTTCTTTGGTTTGTTTTCCGTCGATCTTGTTTTTCGTGCTGAGCACCAATGCTACCGACGCCAGGAAGGCAGCTCCCACACCTGGACCCTACCTATCGACCCATCAACTCATGAACCGGGGACCAACGGCTTTACTTCCCTTCCGAAGGAAGACGTGATCAGAGATGTTATGCCTCAGAACATCCCGGCGGCGCCGACTGGGATTGAACCCAGGCCTGCTGGGGTGAGAGGTAATCACGCTTACCACTACACCACCGGCACCGCTGACACTCGGGTTTAACAAAGCATTTCCTCTATCGCCGTGCTACGGCTACCGGGTCAATGTTCACGTCGCATCTCCTCATAGAATATTGACGGATTGACAACATTGCCCAAGCTAAAGGGTGATACGGTCAAAATTTGGTCAAGGGAAAACGCGTGTAAATCGGTGAAATCGTTTATTTAAAAAATCAAATTAAATTTCTTTTTCAAGTTCAATTAGTATAAAATTCAGGAAAAATATTCAGTTAGGCTTCCGCCAGGGGGTAAGCCACTCTGCCACCTTGTGTTAACACCCACAAAAACACACTCCGACACACTCCAAACACCTTGTCACCCAGGCAGTCTCCATATAACAGATAGTTTTTCATCAATCCTGGCACCACTTCCAAGAATGTTTACATCATATGTTGTTTATAATAGACCAATCCATGATCTGATTTTATCATTCATTTTTGACAGCATGATCTGCTTTTTATGGATCTGAACCTCTCAAATGAGTAAACAAACCAAACTAACCTGCCAAATTATTTAGAACGCTTGGTTTATTTATGTGACCCAGGATATCAGCGATGTTTTTGCTGTAGGTTTTTATATAGCTTATTACCATACTTACCGTGTATTTTAATCTCTATTCTGCGGTTATTTCCTGGGTTGTTTTTAAAATTTATAAATTTATTTTCGTGATATTATTACAGTTCATCATGGACGAGGTAAGTTTTTATTTAGCATTTTTACCTGCATTTTTAATTGTTTAGTTAACACCGAATTTTATTGCAGGATTACTTCTGGCAAAAACTGGAAGGAATGTATGGAAGCATTCATACTCTATATTGAGCATGTCTAACCTATGCAATCAGTCGCTTGGTAGATTGACCAGGAAAGAGATAATGCTTGTCGATGATTCACTGGCATCAGAAGTCATCAAACGCCTTTCGTCAGATGTCGCTTGCCTAGAAGCTTCACCTCCTCCGAGGAAGCTTCCTCTAATTGAAATGGGCGATATAGAGAACACGATCGAGATCGAGAGCGACCATCAGCAAAATGGTGATACGACTCATTTCACCGAGACTCAATGTTCATCAACAATACTGTCTCCGTTGGTTGCCAACCTCAAGCTTCAGTCGACAAATGCTACCGAACCTGACGAAGATGAAGATGTCATTATGCAATGTAAGTATATCAGCTGACATATGGTTCTTCTAGAACTACGAGAAAAGTAGTCAAAATATATGCGTTTCATAAAAAAATAGTAATTTTTTAGTCCAGTTTTGTGAAATCGCTGGTAGAAAGTCACACCAAAACTGCTTGACAAAGTGGATAATTGCTCAATAGTTGGTCAACCAACAGTCAAAATTTCAGTAAAGTAAGAATTGTAACTCCACTTTTCTAGGAAGCAGGGGCCTCCCTTAGCTCAGTCGGTAAAGGCGCAGCTACAAAGCAAGACCATGCTGGAGGTGGCTGGGTTCAATTCCCGGTCCGGTCTAGGAATTTTTCGGGTTGGAAAATTTCTCGACTTCCCTGGGCATAGAAGTAAAGGGTGTCCACGATGAAATTGCCACACTATGAAATTGCTCTAACTTTTTAACCGTTGGGTAGAATTTAATGAAAATTTGGGTGGATTTAGTTCATAGTGCATTATTTACATCCTGCAAGTTTTAAAGTCCTGTGATCAAAACTCGCGGAAATGGAGTCGAAAGAACAGCTCGTGCGTGATAAAATCTTGCGCATTCATCACGAGAACAAGGATCTCTCGCATCGTTCCATCGCTAAAACGTTGGGAATCGCGAATTCCACGGTGTCGCGAGTGATTAAGCGGTTCGAGGAACGGTTGACCACCGATCGGAAGCCCAGAAGGGAAGGAAAAAGTATTCCGTACAATACCAAAAATCACAACCGCGTAGTTGGGGCCTTCAACCGAAATCCGAACGCCTCCGTTAGGGATGTGGCTAAGAAGCTGCACCTAAGCCGAAGTTTTGTCCAGAAGGCCAAAACTAAGGCTGGGCTTCGAACGTTCAAGGTACAAAAGGCCCCTAATCGCGACGAGAAGCAGAACAAGTCCGCCAAAACCCGTGCCAGGAAGTTCTACCTCAACATGCTGACGAAAGTTGAATGCTGCATCATGGACGACGAAACATATGTGAAGGCCGACTTCAAACAGATCCCCGGCAACCTGTTTTTCACGGCCAAGGATAAGTTCAGCGTTCCGGAGCATGTCCGCACTCAGAAGATGTCCAAATTTGCGAAGAAATTCCTGGTTTGGCAAGCCATCTGCACGTGCGGGAAGCGGAGTGCACCTTTCGTGACCCAGGACACGATGAACGGACAGGTGTACATAAAAGAGTGCCTCCAGAAGCGGCTGCTTCCTCTCCTGAAGGCCCACAACGTCCCAACAATCTTCTGACCGGATTTGGCCTCATGCCACTACTCCAAGGACGTGCTGAAGTGGTATGCGGACAATAAGGTCAATTTCGTGCCGAAAATGTTCAACCCTCCCAACACTCCGGAGCTCCGCCCCATCGAGAAGTACTGGGCGATTATGAAGCAGCACCTTCTTAAACGACCTAAGGTAGTGAAGACAGTCGAGGAACTGAAGAAAGTATGGGTTTACATGCAAAAAACGGTTGATTCACAGGTTGTGCAGAATCTTATGGCCGGGGTTAAGGCCAAGGTGCGGGCATTTGCGTATGGACTGTAAATAAAATACGAGTAAAATGGTAAAATGAAGTTTAATAGTTATTTCTCAATCCCTGAAAATTTGATGGCAATCGGATGAAAACTCGAATTTTGCGAATCAATTTTGTGTGTGGCAATTTCATCATGGACACCCTTTATGATTGGACTTGCCACACAATTATACCAATGCAAAAATGGTAGAGGCATCGAAAGCTCTCAATTAATAACTGTGAAAGTGCATCTAGAACTCTAAGTTGAGAGCACGCAATAAGCTAATATGCGATATGCAATAAGCTTGAAATGCGAAGAAGAAGAAGAAGAAGAAGAAGAAGAAAAAGGGTTGCTTCGTCTCACTTTGCTACAAACATATTTTTCTGAGGTATAGAATACAAATGCCTGTAACATACAAGAAGAAGTTGAAAAATGTGTTTCACCCATAAAACCTGTCAATTTCACTTTCAGAGCGTCACAATCAGCGCAACCACTTCGTGTAACTTACAAGTACTAATTATCATTACAACATCTAATAAATTCATAATTCAAAGAAAAAATTTATAGCAAGTGAGTGGAAGCAACCCTGCTGGGAAGAAAAAAAAACAGGTCATATACTTTTGTCTTGTACTGTTTAAGCATATCGTTGGAAATCATATTTATATATTAAATTATTATTCTAT
Organism: Ochlerotatus camptorhynchus; assembly: GCF_037179485.1. Lineage (NCBI taxonomy): Eukaryota > Metazoa > Arthropoda > Insecta > Diptera > Culicidae > Ochlerotatus > Ochlerotatus camptorhynchus. The sequence goes on along the minus strand of NW_027040724.1, from coordinate 106,629 downwards.
TTTCACAACTGTTTAGTTTCTGTCGAATTTTTGGAGAATAATCCTGAGGACCCTCTCGAGGACATCCCTGAGGACATCATTGAGTACTGTCCTGAGGACAACTCAGACGGTATCTCTGAAGATAGACCCAGCTATAGCTATGAGCTCATCGATAAGGACCCTGCTAAGGACATGGCTGCAGACAACGATGCTCTTGCCCAAGGTAATAATAAAATAAATATATTTGGAAATAAATTGTTCCTGATGCATGTGGGCGTCTAAAGTGGAATACCTGTGTACAGAAGAGAGAATAATTAGTTAAAAATGGAAAGTTTTCTATTCTCGCAACTTGTTAGTTTCTATCGAATTTTTGGACAGTAATCCTGAGGATAATCCTCTGGACGAAGACATCCTAGAGTACAGCCCTGAGGACAAATATGACGATATCTCTGAAGACAGACCCAGACCCAGACTCGTGCCCGTAGAGAACTACCAGTCTTATACACTTAGTACGGGGCGAAGTTTACCAGCTGTGAGCTTTCATTCGTGAGTAATCGACGTCTAAAGCCATTGTTTACAAAAGCAATTCGGCCTTTTTGAAATGTTCACACCGCATTACAAATTTAATGCGGCATGAAATCGCCAATTCAAACTCATCCATCTTCACAAAATAGTTGTTCTCAAGGGAAGCATTGAACCAACTTCCTCCAACCAGTAGGATCCACTTTTTATCCCACTCACGGATTTTCTTTCTCAATGAATCACGAAGAATGTTCGCATGGTTTCTTACGGATCTTCATCATTTTTACTCCCTAAAAAGAGTAGAATTAACAGTACATGAACGGCGGCTCCTGGTTTACTGATAGTAAGTATCCGGTCGGCGGAAAGAGAACAGCTTCCTATAGCACTTGTGGTGGTATCTTTGCACCAGTGGGAAGCGGATCTTCGAGTCGTGGAACTGCTTGATGTGAGCACGACGGGTCTTGGAGGCCTCAACCGATTCGACCTTGATGATCTGTTGGGAAAACATTCGCATCGGTGATTCTTTCCGGGTCAATACTACCAAAAAGCAACTCACCTGAATGGAGTGGGCACGGGCACGGTGGCGCGAAGCCATATCGCTATAGCACTGCGTGACAGCACCGCCAACGGTCAGATCACGATACTCGCGGTTCATGTTGTGGGTACCGGAACGGGAATCGTAGCGCAGCCAGATGCCGAAGTTCTTCACGCACAGCGGAGTTTTCTCCAGGATACGCTTGACCGAGGAAATCTCACGGGTGGCCTTCTTGAACTTACGCAGCTGCCGCAGGAGTACCAGAAACGGGACTTGGCCACGATCTGGTCCGGTGCGAAGATGTGCATCAATTCCGCCATGTATCACGCACAGACTGTCGTTTGCTTATTGGATTTTACAGGATTTTACCATAGGAGTACAGAGCTATAGCTGGTATACAGTCACCGTCAACGCCAATAAACAACGACGATCGCAGGTTCGCAGGGGGATCTGTCATTTTCAGCGATGTGGAAGTCATGGTTGCCAGTAAACATTGTATGTTTCCGCTTGACGTTTTGACAGCTCATTCGACACAGAAACACCCTGAAACACCCAAAAACACACAAGAAACACAATCAGCACAGTCACAAGGTGGCAGAGTGACTTACCCCCTGGCTTCCGCTTTTCCAAATCCGAATTGCCGGGCCTTACGCTTGACCCCCGCCATCAGATTTTGTACAGCCACCTTGTCCACCTTCTTCGCCGCAGAAAGCCAGTTTGCCTTCCCTAATAAAAATAACCATAAACGAACGATAACCCAAATCATTGAACTATTCCACAAATGGTTTGGAAGATACCCAGAACACGTCGTTAAGCAAATTAACCATACAATTTTTATTAGGGTTGAACTGCTGCTCGCCCTTAGCAGTTTTTTTGGTCTTCTTTAGGTTCCGCTTGACAATAGCCCAGTATTTCTCAATTGGGCGGAGCTCTGGCGTGTTGGGAGGGTTCTTGTCCTTGGGAACCACCTGCACGTTGTTGGCGGCGTACCACTCCATGGCCTTTTTACCGTAATGGCAAGATGCCAAATCCGGCCAAAACAGTACGGAACAACCGTGTTTATTCAGGAAAGGCAGCAGACGTTTATTCAAACACTCTTTCACGTAAATTTCTTGGTTGACAGTCCCGGAAGCTATGAAAATGCTGCTTTTCAAGCCACAGGTACAGATGGCTTGCCAAACCAGATATTTCTTTGCGAACTTTGACAGTTTCATGTGCTTGAAAACATCTGCTACCTTTCCCCTTCCTTTTGCCGTATAAAACTCCTGTCCCGGAAGCTGCTTGTAGTCGGCTTTGACGTAGGTTTCGTCGTCCATTACCACGCAGTCAAACTTCGTCAGCATCGTCGTGTACAGCCTCCGAGATCGCGCTTTGGCCGTCGTATTTTGTTTATCATCGCGATTTGGAGTCACTACCTTCTTGTAAGTCGATAGTCCGGCTCGTTTTTTGGCTCGATGCACGGTTGTAGACGATACACCCAGCTTATTTGCGGCATCTCGGAGAGACAGGCTAGGGTTTCGCTTGAAACTACCGGCAACTCTCTTTGTCGTCTCAGCGGCTTCCGGTTTTCGATTTCCCCCCGATCCAGACTTCCTGGCTGTCGACAAACGTTCCCCAAACACTTTAATTACATTTGTAACGGTTGATTTGGCAACTTTTAGCAATTTTGCCAACTTTGCGTGCGAGTAGCTCGGATTTTCGCGATGCGCGAGCAAAATTTTGATACGCTGCTCTTCTTGCTTGGACGGCATTTTGACAGCTGAAGAGTGAATTCCAAAATCAAAATAGGAGCAACATTCTACACACACACACCTTCAAAATGAGGGGTGTTCAGGTTTTTTAAATGCAAAATTGAAAGAAATACGTCAAGTTGATATTGACCAAATTTTGACCGTATCACCCTTTACAAGGTTGAAAAAAGGTTAAGGGGATTAATATAGTAATGTACATAAACAGCAAGAAGCTGCAAATCGAGGATCTAGGTATTTGGCTACTCCTGAAAGTGTACCAATGTTTACTCACCACTGGTGAGTCACCAGCCAGTGCCAATGGAAAATTCACATCGAAACAATTTTCCGAATGAGTAATTTCCCGGTCGGTCTGTTCGATAATTTTTAATCTATATTCTATATAAATCGTGGCTTTGGCTGTCCCTCCCGGGTATTTTTGTCCTACCTGTTCCACTCACTGGATTTGCCATACCGTTTTTGGAAGCATCTAAACCACCGACAAACAGAAATGCCACTTAATTCTGACTTATGCCCAAAAATCTTAAACGGCCGATTTAAATGTGCATTGATCCGAACTGTTAAAACCATAAGATTTTTTATCTAGATAAAAATAATTTGTCCAGAATAGATCAGACACGAACCAATTCATAACTTGTGCATGCGTGTTTCATGGTTTAGCTAAATATTTCCCGCGAATACGGAGCCAGATGTTAGTAGTGTGCTTTGGTCAGAAATTTTATTGTTTTTGCTATGGTCATTCATGTCGGTTTGTCGGTGTCTAAACTGCCCATAAATGAAAATATGACTAGGGTACCGAATACCAAATTCTGAGTAATGAGATATTTGAATGTTTTGAAATCTCGAAAATATCGTGTATAAAGCTATACTAAATGATGAATTTGATTAAAAAAATGAATCTCAGACAATTCTACATTTATATGGTCTAATATGGCCTATTAGACATTATCATTTTACAATCCGCTCTCCTGTGATTTAAATTTTATACAATAGAGGTTATAGGTATAGATAATTTATTTATTTATTGTTTAGTAAATCATCTGACAATTATGTTCAATCTTCTTACTCTAATCACAAATTGAGGCGTTGACATACCAAAATTGAACGTGGATTCAACCGATGCAAACAAACGAGCCATTGCAGATATAGGCTGGTTATAACCATACAGAGTACGATGAATTCCCGGCTGCATCAGAGACCGCTGACGTAATATCCTACCTGAAGCACGGAAGTAAAGGAGCGATACAAGATACGAGCAATCGATGTCACCGTTAAGTAATTCAATGACAAACGTAGCTTGTTGTAATTTTCGTCTTCGATCAAGCATTTCAAGACCAATCAGACGGTATCTAGCGAGATACGCTGGAAGGTTAGACGGATCACGCCATGGTAGATTGCTGACAGCAAGCCGTATGAACCTTTTTTGAACTCGCTCGATTCTTAGGTTCGATGTAACGTCGTTTGGAGCCCATACGAGTAAAGTGTTTTCTAGAATCGGTCTCACGATGGAACAATATAGCGATGTGGTATTCATAAATTATCGGGTCTTTGGAACGATGAAAGGTCATCACGTGGCATTTTGCGATGCTGATGACAAGTTTATTCGAGCGACACCAGAGAACAAACATGTTGAGCAACATTTGTAGGTGAAGACAATCCTCGTTGCAGCGTACCACATATATCTTTAGATCATCAGCATATATGAGCTTGCATCTATTGAGGAATTTACGTTACGGTTGACCTACAGATGGAAATGATGTGAAAATGATAATGACGTTTTGCTACCTGTCAAATCGTATGGAATATTTTTTAAGTAGATCATCACTTTTGTGGTTTTGGATGTCAAACCTAGGTGTCGCATGTACTGGTGCAGTTTCACGTCAATTCATCAATAGCCAAGTGAAGATGCAACGTCATTGAAAAATATGACAAATAGTAACGGCCCCAAATTGCTTCCTTGTGGGACGCCGGACGTGCTAGCAAATGGCGATAAAACACAAGATCCGTGCTTAATATGCAGCACCTTGCCAGTCAGATACGATGAATTCCAACCGAGTGCTCATTCATTCTTCAACATGAGGATAATTTTGTTCAATAACAGTGTTGCAAACAACTGGGTTCTTTATCTTGTGAAGCTAATTATACATCTTCTGAGAAGGCTAAATCGTTTGGTAGAATTTTTTTTCGATCTCAGACTTTTATCTTGATTTACAAATCGAGAATTAAAGTAAAATATATAATTGCTTTGAATTTTTTGTGACTCATATTGAACTAATTGACTGTCCCAACACTGATGGAAACAATTTAAGCTTGGATCTATTTTTAATTACGAATATGCAAATACCTCAATGAAGAGACGAACCTGCTAACGGATAAAAAATTCTCAATAATAAAGCAAAAGAAGAAGAAGATTTACCTCAATACCCATAAAGAACCAATTATACAAAGTTTCATGAATCGGAGAGGGTTCCGTGGCATAGAAATGCTCAAATAAGATTATTCCATGGAGACGCACGGTTATTTATCGGCATCGAAAGTTCCATAGGGGCTGTACACACATTCCATATGGACAGTTTCTCAAAGGATTTAGATCCCTTCGCCGGCGTGGACATTAATAAAAACATGTATGGGCCGTGCACATTTTCCAATCTCTTTCCATGTGGACAACATTATACCTCGAAAGCTTACGCTTCTGTCTAAAGTCAGCTAACTCCAGGTGAACAACACGCATATTGAATATTGCATCACCATGAAAATCTAAGCTTCACCCACCGTATTCACATTATCTTTGCAATATTCAATATAAGTGTTGCAATAATTTTTTCAAGTGATTCCGTACTAATGATGGGTAGTGTATGCCAATCGTTTTTTTTTCTTTCTTTAGGTCGCCAAAAAGCAAGGACAGACGGAACCATTCCTCCCAGTACAAGGAACACGACATTTCATTTATCTCGTTGCTCAGAACTGTCGGTCTAAACTATAGTCGCTATATTCATAGTCTGGCGGATAGAATTTCGATCTATCAAAAAGCGGAACCAATTAAATATATTTTAGACCAACAATTGAAAAGGTACTATCAACTTTTATAAACAAAACGTTTTATTTTTTTTTATTTTTTTTATCTAGTTCGTTTATTTGGAAGGCTCAATCGCGTTAGCTTTACGGAGCCGATAATTCATTGTTCACTGTGTGTAACAAAATTCACTTAATTCTATGTCTAGTAGGAGTTGGGCCGATTACTCGCGGCTTACTCGAGGTTAGAAGGGTACATTTTCGAAGGATAGGATCAGGGGAGGAGCTTGGGGTAGGGTTTCGTTGTCTCATCAGAGCGTTGTCGCCAGTATGAACGGTAGTGCTGTTCTAGCTTCGTCCGGAGTTCGACCGGCTATGGTGGGTGACCAGTGGGCGACGATGAGACTCATCGAGACGGGGGGACAAGACAAACAAAAACTAATAAAGAGAGACAAAAGACAAAAGGAATTAAATTCTTATACTAGACATTTGAAGAAAAACATAAACGGACTGCATATAGCAGAGATCACGGGTTGCCTACACGTCTCTGATAGGAACATAGGGTTGTCTTCCTTGGGCCTCGAGGGTATTCAAAAGTCGCTCTCTGGCGGCGTCATTATCCGTACATTGCCAAACTGCGTGTTCGATGTCATCGTAACCGTTTCCACACCGACAGATGTTGCTGTCCACGAGGTTTATTCTATTGAGATGAGCATCTAGCGAGTAGTGGTTGGACATAAGTCTACTCATCACGCGAATGAAGTCACGACTTAAGCCCAAGCCTTTAAACCACGCTCTCGAAGAAACATTAGGAATAATTGAATGTAACCACCGTCCAAGATTTCCAGTGTCCCAATCGGTTTGCCAACTCGAAAAGGTACTCTGACGCACTAAATGGTAAAATTCATCGTGTGAAATTTGCCTGTCATACAATTCGCCTTCCTGCGCGCCCACCTTTGCGAGAGAGTCCGCCTTCTCATTGCCTGGGATTGAGCAATGTGAGGGGACCCATACAAAGGTAATCATATATGATCTTTCGACCAGCACACACATCTGCTCCCTTACCTTTGAAAGGAAATAAGATGAGTGCCTACCTTGTTTCATCGACCGAATAGCCTCAATCGAACTGAGACTATCCGAGAAGATGAAGTAATGGTCTGTGGGCATATTGGAAATCATCCCCAATGCGAAGTTGATTGCTGCCAGCTCAGCAACAAAAACGGAACAAGGTTCCTGAAGTTTGCGGAAGGCGCTAGAGTTTTCATTGAAGACACCGAAGCCAGTGGATCCATTGAGACGGGACCCGTCTGTAAAATATCTTTTCATGCAATTGACTTGTTGGTACTTTTCAGTAAAAATACGTGGGATAATAATAGGTCGAAGTTGATCGGGAATCCCATGAGTTACTTGTTTCATGGTCAGATCATATTCAATTGAGGAACTGCGATTGGTGAAGTGAACACGGTCTGGAGTATAACAAGGAAGACACATATCTGATGATATGTAGTGGTGGTAGATTCTCATAAATCGAGATTGTGTGTTCAACCCAAGAATTTCTTCAAAATTAGCAATTATAAGTGTGTTCGTCACTCCGCATTTGATTAGTATTCTGAGAGAGAGCTCCCAGAAACGGTTCTGGAGGGGTGTTACTCCTGCCAGAACCTCGAGACTCATGTTATGCGTTGAGTGCATACAGCCTAGAGCAATACGCAGACAACGATATTGAATTCGTTCCAATTTTATTAGGTGACTTTTTCTTGCCGAGAGAAAGCAGAAAGAGCCGTACTCTAGAACAGAGAGAATAGTTGTTTTATAAAGCGTTATGAGGTCTCCCGGATGAGCACCCCACCATGTGCCGCAAATTGAACGGAGAAAGTTGATCCTCTGCTGACATTTTTGCTTCAAATACGTAATATGGGCATTCCAAGTGCACTTTGAATCAAACCAGACCCCAAGGTACTTGAAAGACAATGATTGAGTAATGTTTCTGCCCAAAAGATTAAGATGCATTTGGGCTGGGTACCGCTTTCGAGTAAACACTACCAGTTCAGTTTTCTGCGGCGAGAATTCGATCCCTAGATTCATAGCCCAAGAAGACAAGTTATCTAAGGAATTTTGCAATGGTCCTTGCAAGTCCACGGCATGTGGACCTCTTACGGAAACCACACCGTCATCTGCAAGTTGTCTTAGCGTGCATTGTTCTGCCAAACAGTTGTCGATATCTTTGACATAAAAGTTATAAAGAAGAGGGCTGAGACATGAGCCTTGGGGCAGGCCCATGTAGCTAATTCTGGAAGTTGTCAGTTGTCCAAGGGAAAAGTTCATTTGCTTTTCTGACAACAAATTGTACAAGAAATTATTTAAAACTCCAGAAAGTCCACATCTGTGCAGATTGTCTGACAGAATTTCAATGGAAACTGAATCAAAAGCCCCCTTAATGTCCAAGAATACTGAAGCCAATTGCTCCTTGTGTGCAAAGGCCAGTTGAATATCTGTGGAAAGCAGCGCTAGACAATCGTTTGTTCCTTTGCTCTTGCGGAACCCAAACTGTGTATTTGATAGCAAGTTATTTGATTCGACCCAGTGATCGAGTCTCCGAAGGATCATTTTCTCCAACAATTTCCTAATGCACGAAAGCATAGCAATCGGACGGTATGAGTTATGGTCAGACGCTGATTTGCCAGGTTTTTTAATGGCTATTACTTTGACCTGTCTCCATTCAGGCGGTACAATGTTGTTTTCTAGCAAGGAATTGAATAAATCTAGCAAGCGTCTTTTAGCGATATCTGGGAGATTTTTCAGAAGATTGAATTTAATCATATCGCTTCCCGGTGAGGAGTTGTTCGATGAAAGAAGAGCCATAGAGAAATCCAGCATTGAGAATGGTCTATCCAGAGAGCCGCCGCTAGGAGACGCTTCTCGAAGAATATTTTGTGCTGGAACTGAGTCCGGACAGACCTTTTTAGCGAAATCGAATATCCATCGGTTGGAGTATTCTTCACTCTCATTGAAAGATGAGCGGTTACGCATGTTGCGAGCCACCCTCCACAAGGTGTTCATTGAGGTTTCTCGTGAGAGTCCCTCGACGAAATTGCGCCAATAACCGCGTTTTTTTGCTTTGATTAATTGTTTCAGCTTTGTCTCAAGCTTTGAATATTCCTCGAAGTATGTGGAGGTTTTGTGTCTACGAAAAGCTTTGAAAGCATCAGATTTTTCTACATACAATTTTGTGCATTCTTCGTCCCAACCAGGTGTGGCTGGTCTCCTTTTAAAGGGTGCACTTGGAACTTTTCTTTTTTGTGCTTCCAGTGAGCTTTTGTAAATCAAATCGGCTAGGAATCGATATTCTTCCAATGGTGGAAGCGCATCTATTGATTCGACACCGATTGTCACCGCCGTTGCATATTTCTGCCAGTCGATGTTCCTTGTAAGATCAAACGGAACCCGAGATGGTTCTGCAGAGTGAGGGCCACACTTTATTGAAATGATGATTGGCAAATGATCGCTACCATGGGGATCATTGAGAACCTTCCACTGACAATCCAATGATAGCGATCTTGAACACAAAGATAGGTCGAGTCGGCTTTCTCGAGCCGGAGGTTTTGCTATACGTGTCGCTTCACCAGTGTTCAAAATAGTCAAATTGAAATCGTCACATAAATCGTAAAAAATAGCCGCTCTATTGTCGTCATATAGATCGCCCCACCCAGTACCATGGGAGTTCATATCACCCAGAATTAATACTGGGGATGGAAGAATCGAAACTAGATTCCAGAGTTGACTACGGCTAATGGAGGTTCTTGGTGGAACGTATACTGAAGCTATGCAAAGATCTTTGTTCTTCACATTTATTTGGCAAGCAACGATTTCGACGCCGGATAGAGCAGGAAGGGAAATTTTGTAGAAAGGGTAGCACTTTTTGATCCCTAAAAGTACTCCTCCATAAGAATCGTCTCTATCCAGGCGTATAATGTTAAAATCGTGGAAGTTGAGTTCTTTATCGGAAGAAAGCCATGTTTCACAGAGAGCAAATATATCACAATCAGAATTGTGAAGTAAAAATTTGAACGAGTCTAGTTTAGGCACTAGACTACGGCAGTTCCACTGTAGCACAGTGATCATATCTTCAACCTCGTTCGACGAATTATCCATCGAAAGATATGATTGATGCAAGGAGGGGCCATGAAACAGTCAATTGCTTAAGATATGATTCTAACGTTGGAAGCAAGGCAGAAACTAAGCTTCTTAGAGGGTCTTGTATGTTGAACATGTTTAATATGAATTCCACAATGTCCGAAAAAGCTAGCAAACCTCGTTCGGACTTGGATTTCTTTTGAGAAGTTTGAGGAGCAGCTTTTTTATTTTTTTTATCTTTGTTGGGCAATGGCGGAAAATTCTTGCTGCATCCAGGGATTGGATCAGCAGGAGCCTTCGGTTTTGTTTTTTCATCCCCATTACCCTGGGAATTTGGCAATCGTCTGGAGGTGACTTTAGTTTTCTTACGGCGCACTTTCGGGGAGGGGCATTTTCTTTTTGAGGAACCGTCTATTTTTGAAGGTGCGTGTACCACCGTAGAATCACCTTCATCGGATGAGTCAGAGTCCGATTCTTCAACTGACAAAACCGAAAATTGGTTTGCATCTTGGACGGCTGATGCAGCCTTCAACATTTGAGCATATGTCTGCTTGGAGCGTCCAGAGATTGAACGCTGCACTTTATCGGAGTGCTGTTTGTACATCGGGCACTGCTGCAAGGGGTGAGGATTCTCGCCACAGTAAGCGCATTTTACTGATTCTTTGTGGCAAGAATCCTCTTTGTGGTTTTCACCACATTTGCCACAACGAGTTTTGTTGCCGCAATGGCTGGCCGAGTGTCCCAGCCTTTTGCAGTTGGTACAATTATATACCCTCTGTACAAACAGTCGCACCGGAAAAAAAGCACCATCAATTTTAACAAAGTTTGGGAGAACTGAACCTGCGAAAGTCACCCGGAACGAGTCTGAATGTTTATAAACTTTTTTACCGTCTAGCAAAGATGCTGAATGCAGTTGCCTTACATCCAGTATCTTCACTAGCGCGGTAGCGAATGTCGAGTTTTTAAAAGTTCCCGAGGCATGTTTCAAGTCCTCGACAGTCAGACTCGCGTCGGAGACCACGCCTTCTATCTCCACATCTCGAGAAGGGATGTAGATGTTGTACTCAACACTAAACAACTCGTGATCAGCAATTTTATTTGCCACATCATAAGTCGGTGCTTCTACACGCAGTTTGTTGAATCTTTCTTTGTGTACCAAGATTCCCGGATACTTACGCAGCAAATCTCTCGTTATGTCGAGAGTTTTCAAAGGTTTATTTTTGGGCCGAAAAAAGACAACCCATGGTCCTTTCGAAGACGGTTCATAGTATCTGGTTCGCGTAACGTAGGCATCGGAAGATGCCATAAGTGTTGCGCAAAAGCGGTGCGCAACCACTTAAGAAGGAAAAAAAAATAAAACCTTCACTAATTAATTAATTTTAATTACTAGTAATTAAATTTTTTGCCCGACGTACGAACAAATCAAAAAGAAAAAAAAAATCGAAAAAAAAAAAAAAAAAAAAAAAACTTATATCTACTTGCAAAAAGTTGTCTCACTATGACCCATACTCCCCTACCAGGGGTGAGAGACAGAGTCACGCGCCACGAGGCAAAACTAAACTACAATAGGGAGGCAATGGACTTGCAAAATGTATTGTCTAATACTTATGCCGGTTGTAAACAACCTATCAGCCGTTGCAGCTAGATGGTCCGTTTGCTGCTGCTGGTGGTGATGATTGGTGTTGGTGGGTCGGCACGATGATGAAAAAATGGCTTGACGACCGGATGGATTACCGGGGTGGATTAAAGCTGGATGGCAACTCCAAGGGGCTCGGCCCATGGAATTCCACTTCCTCTGTTGCACACTGGTCACTTGGGGCACCCAATGGGGGGGTGAAAAAACCGCTCGGGCGGAAAAAACACCGAAAAAAACTAGATGCCGCGCGACTGAGACCGGGACGTTGTTAACCGACTGAGTGTTCAACTAGGAATGAAACAAAACGTTGATTATTCTTTCTTCGCTAATCGAACACAAATTACCAGCATCATCGGATAAGGGAAACTTTCCCCAACCCAAAGATGGTGTTAGTTTGCGTAGACGAGCCTTGAGTCACGAGAAAAGGGTTTCCTAAGTTTTGTTCGCAATAGCTGATGTGCTCTTTTCTGTTGTCGGTTCGATTGGTTCCGCTATTTCCGCTTTTTGACGGTTCAATTGGTTCCCGAGATTCTATCCGCCAGACTATGTCTAAACCCGTTGGAAACGCGCTGGTTTTGAATCGAAACAATGTCACACCAAATCCATATGCGGTAAAATACAATACCTATGTCCCAAACAGGAGCAACACTGATGGCATCTTTTGAGCTTTGGAATCGAGGCACATGTTTCGGAACAAGGTTTTCCGTCACCACTAAGAACAACAACGGAAGCCACTATGAAAACAAGAATAATCCTTATTCTCAATGCGATGGAACGAGCTTGCTTTGTCTACTCTACGCCGTCTACCTAAATGGTGTTCTCTGGCCGGATACCGTCGCTGGTGTGGCGATGAAGTCTTAATCAAAGAAGGGGTTGGTCGATTAGTCTATTGTTTACCTTATCCGCCGGTTGGTGGCGAGCGACGCGGCGTTTTCGGTTGTTTTGTTTTCATTTTGAGCAACCGATCGTTGGCATGCGAGATTGAAATGCCTTTGGTGGGTGGGTGGCTGGCGTTGTTGGGTGGGTGGCTGCGCATGTGCGAATGCTACCCCGTGGACATATTCTAGTACTGCACTATCGGGTGTCTTGACATTTCGGTAAACGAATGGCTTTGTTCGTTGCTATCAACCGATACAGCTCTAGTAGGATAGTAGCCCTGTTGCATCGAAGGTGGTTGGATGTCATATGAGAGGTATGCTGCGTGGGTTTTTACGATTATGAAGTTATAAATTTTCGAAATTTGTTCGACTATTTTCCGGACAGTCCACTAGAAATAGAAAGGCATGTTGGAAGCGTTGGAAAGGACCCATGCGTGCCATAAATTAATAACTAGGGTAGATGTACCGTTATACCATTCATATTTTCTATTATGGAATTATGAGAGCTCCATATGCCGTAATAGGAACACACTATAATAGTCACATCATGACTTTGATGGGTACATCTACCCTATATAGCACAAAACATTATCTCAATCTGCTTCACACTTCAGTAGGTCCAGGTTAAATAGCGAAGAAATAAACAATTTGTAGATATTATCTCGTATATTAGCTCTCAGAATTTCATGGATGCATAATTCTAGAGAGAGCTGGAAATAGGGCGTAACAACTTTTGCAAACAATGGCTTCTTTCCATGGTTTCTAGGAATTCAAGGCAATCGCAAACCGACATAATTATTGGGCAGGTTGGGAGGTCTTCCCCCTTGCCATTGGTGATTTGCGTGGGCGAGCCTTGACTTTCTAGAAATCATCGAGAGAAGTAATTGTTTGCAAAAGCTATTACGCCCTAATTCCAGCTCTATTTACAGTTGTTAGCTAGGAGCAATGATCCAAGTTTGTGCTGTAATTCGGTCAATTTAACTCACGCCTAATTTTTCGAAATGGCGTATTAGATATTTTTCAATAAACCGTATCCACGTTGACGTTTGCGAAAAAATGTAGGAAACTGGATTGCCTTTTCAGAAAATATACACATTTGAAAAAATCAAAAATTATCGTCAAAAAGTTTAAAATAGATTAGAAACTTCAACAACAGAAAAAGAACGTTTTAAAGGTTTTTGAACTTATGTTTATGTGAAGCTTATCAAAACGGCTAACTTTTCTTAAATGGGCACAATGGACACTTCAAAGTTGGCCAAAATCGTAGAACATAAACTTGTAGTAAAAATTTTGAACAAATTCCAACAGTGGACCAGAAATCGAACCCAGTCACCTCCAGCATGGTCTTGCTTTATAGCTGCGTCTTTACCGACTAAGCCACCAAAAATATTCAAATAGGGTAGAGCGCTACTTCGTCGTAATCGCCCATTTCCGTTCTATCGATCAGAAAAGATCAAAAATATAAATGGTTTCACCGTGCACAAATCAATAATAGGTTTGTTCCAATGCGTTAGTTCATTAGCTACAACATAAATCCTATTAGAGCGCATTGTATGAATATTTACGCTCATTGTTCTCAAAACAAAAGAAGCGATTCTAGCGAATCCTCTTTTTCAACGTTTATCCGTAGGACGAAGAAATGGTGTTTCAATGCGTTTGGACGGAATTGAAACTCGTAGAACGAATTTAGAATCAAGAAGCAGTATTAGATTTTTAACAATATCTCAATAATGTGTGACTCTTTATCATATCCAACGATACATATGGAAAGGTGAATAAATTTAAAAGTCATCTTTGATATAAATATTCCATTTGTTGTTCAAACTAGTTCAGAAAAGAGAGGTAAAGCGCAGGTTGTGCTTAGTAGGACGGAAATAAGATCGAAAACCCTAGTTGAGGTTTTTTGATTTTGGTATTTTTTTTTATTTAGTGTTTATTTTTTCTTTAAAGGCCATCCAGTTTCCTACAATTTTGTCTCAGACATTATTTCGATTGGATGTGTCGTTTTTGAGCTGTGATTTATTGAACAATATTGAATACGTTATTCTGAAAAATTAGGAGTGAGGAAAAGTTAGGAGGAGTGACCGAATTCCGGCACAAACTTGGATCAGTGCCCCCATTGAATTATGCCAAGTTTCATGTAATTCGGAGAGCAAAAAAATAAATCTATTCGTCAGTTGATGTGAAATTTATACCATAGTGTAAATGTAAAAAAAAAACTGTACGTAAAAAATTATGCAATGTTTAAATTCAAACCACAAATTTTGAATAATCATTCAATGTAACTCGATTCAAATTGCCTTTACAATGATTGACATTTTCTTCATTTTTTCTGTACATTAATTCAACTGAAAAGTGTAGGTTGTCATATTTAACCGTTTTTTTTTAATTATATTTTTGCCACTAATATTTATTGGTTATTTGTAGGTTTTCCAAAACATAACTCCATAATCTACTTTTATAAGTTTCTTCTCTCGCTTGGTTTTCTGCCATGTGTGAGCATTTGGTGGATAGTTAAAATAGTTTAAGAGCAAGCAGAGTTGGCCTACTAGAGCAGTTAGAAATCGAATCTCATGCTCGGTTATGTCTTAATTTTGTATTAGAGGATAGTTTGGAGACGAACCAGCGTTCGGCTGAAAGCCTCTTTAATAAATATAACTAACTAACTATTAGAGAATACTTTTTGCTAGATTGAATATTACGATGTTTCTCGAAACATGTTATGTGACCAATTATTTGTTTTATATTGCTTCGAAACTTGCGCTTTTTCAGTTGCATAAAAGTATGTGATCGATCGTGAAGATCAAATTCGGATACCCTCAGGCTAGCTGAAACTCCTCAAACTCACTGGAGGTTTTAGAACACTCATGTCCTGCGAGTTTAGCCAGCCCTCTCCTTGGGTGAGTGGCGGCAGGAATATGGAAAAAGTAAACATCCTCGAGAGAGAGGGATAGTGAACTTTAGCGAGAGGATGATTTGACGTGAGGGGCGCTCTGGATGACTTTTTTGTTCGACGCAAGAATCTCAGAGTTCACCCAGAGTGATAGAAAACATGAACATGAATGGCAGCAAACCTCACTCTCATTTTATCCCCCTTCGCTCACAAGCTCTGAAGCTCAGCGGAATTATTTGGCAGTAGGCATTCTTCTCCTCAGAAAAATGCTACACTACACTACACTACACTACACTACACTACACTACACTACACTACACTACACTACACTACACTACACTACACTACACTACACTACACTACACTACACTACACTACACTACACTACACTACACTACACTACACTACACTACACTACACTACACTACACTACACTACACTACACTACACTACACTACACTACACTACACTACACTACACTACACTACACTACACTACACTCACTGCACTTCACTGCTTTACTGGTATCGCAATGTTTTTTCTTCTATAGCCCTCGTGGGTTTTCTTCGTCACAATCACAAATCACCCACTGTGAATATCACGGATGAAACTCACGGTTTCAATCGATCCCGTGATCGACTTATTGTCACCTTTGGCTAACACCGAGATTAGGTTCGGACTTCGAAAGAACACTCGAGTTTACTGCACTGAGGGGGTTCGCTGTATTTGCCCGGTGTTCGATACGAGAAATGAAGAAACTCGCGGACACTCGCGGGAAACTCGCGACTCCGCCGACACGGCAATCTTGTGGGCACCAAGAGAAGGCAAACGTACCGAGTCTTTCTGGTCTTTCGAGCCGGAACATGGTCCTTCGAGCCGGATACTGGACCAAAGTGCTAGTGCCAAAGTGACGCTGAGAAAAGCCATTTTGCGGCTGGCCTGTGACCAGTAAATGCAACAATAGTTCACCGGTAATAGTGAGCAAACAAAGAAGCCAAACGGAAAATTGAACGCTGTAAAACGGTTGTGAAAGCGCCAAGAACGCACCAGTGAATTTGTTCGCCTTGGGCGATTGTGTACTGATTGTGAACAATCGCGGAAAATTGAAAGTTTCGATTGTGGCATTTGAAAATTCTCCGAATTATCTGGAGAGCGATTTTTCTTTTTTTTTATCTAGTTCGTTTATTTGGAAGGCTCAATCGCGTTAGCTTTACGGAGCCGATAATTCATTGTTCACTGTGTGTAACAAGATTCACTTAATTCTATGTCTAGTAGGAGTTGGGCCGATTACTCGCGGCTTACTCGAGGTTAGAAGGGTACATTTTCGAAGGATAGGATCAGGGGAGGAGCTTGGGGTAGGGTTTCGTTGTCTCATCAGAGCGTTGTCGCCAGTATGAACGATAGTGCTGTTCTAGCTTCGTCCGGAGTTCGACCGGCTATGGTGGGTGACCAGTGGGCGACGATGAGACTCATCGAGACGGGGGGACAAGACAAACAAAAACTAATAAAGAGAGACAAAAGACAAAAGGAATTAAATTCTTATACTAGACATTTGAAGAAAAACATAAACGGACTGCATATAGCAGAGATCACGGGTTGCCAACACGTCTCTGATAGGAACATAGGGTTGTCTTCCTTGGGCCTTGAGGGTATTCAAAAGTCGCTCTCTGGCGGCGTCATTATCCGTACATTGCCAAACTGCGTGTTCGATGTCATCGTAACCGTTTGCACACCGACAGATGTTGCTGTCCACGAGGTTTATTCTATTGAGATGAGCATCTAGCGAGTAGTGGTTGGACATAAGTCTACTCATCACGCGAATGAAGTCACGACTTAAGCCCAAGCCTTTAAACCACGCTCTCGAAGAATCGCGATTTTTCTTGCTATGTGCAATAAGTGCCGTGATTAATTACCACCGCGTGGCGAAGAATATTTGATCCTGGTGATTGATCACGTGGCCAACTATTGGCGAAGACCTAACTGCGGTGAAAAGGGCTAACGAGCTGAAGATAATAGCTGCTGATCGAGCCAGTGATAGCAGATTCATCAGTTGGTGTAAACCGGTGAAAATTCTGCACATCGTCGCAAGGAAGCCCCGAGTAGTGCCGTCGGCATTTCGATAGTATTTTCATCGCTCTCAAAAACCAGGTGGGTTCGTTCCTTTTGTATTCCGTTGATATTTTGTGGCGTGTCGGTGTCGATTGGTGGTCACTTGAGGTATGGCCATGTCGGAAGAAGCAATGGAGGCCAAGAGGTTGGAGTACGATGTCCGAGGAAACTACCTCATTTCTTCGGTGGCTGCGATCGAAACTTTTCTCGAATCGTACGATGCTAATTTGCATGTGGGTCAGGTACAGGTCAGGTTGGAAAAATTGGAGTGCTTCTACAATCAGTACGTTGAGGTGATCATTCAGCTCCAGCTACTGCCGTCCTCGGAACCAGCAGTCGACTACGAGACGCAGCTGTTCAGGTTTGAAGCTCAGTACTACGAGCTGAAGGCGCAGTTGGCTCGTTTGTTGGAACGGAAGCCGCTTAATGTTCCGTCGACGTCTCGGACTCTCGGAGAAATACTCCCCTCACCAACCATATCAAGTACCCCGAATTGAAGCTTCCAGAATTTTCAGGAAATCCTCTCGGATGGCGTTCATTTCACGATTTGTACAACGCTGCTGTTCATTCGTCTGGCGAATTGAGTTCTTCGGAGAAATTCCAGTACCTAAAGAGTATACTACGAGGTGAAGCAGGCTGCAGCGGGTCTAATTGCGGAAATTCCCATCAGTGACGAAAATTACGCTGAAGCCTGGAAGCGTTTAGTCAACCGGTACGACAACAAGCGGATACTGGTAAAATGCCATCTCGCGGAGCTCTTCGACACTCCTCCGATGAAGCAAGAATCGGCAGAGGGACTGTTGAACCTTGTCGACCGCTTCGATCGAAACATCGCCATCCTCAAAAAGCTTGGGGAAACAACGGACACCTGGAGTACGATTCTCGTCTATCAGCTCAGCCTCCGCTTAGACCAAAACACATTCCGTGAATGGGAAAACCGTATTTTGGCAGTGTAGTCCGTCAACAGTGGACTTGCCACTAAAGGGTGAAAAGAAGAAGAAGAAAACCGTATTGTTCGCAATGTGATTGCGAAGGAAGAGCCGCAGAACAACCCAGTCTTGGTCGTTCCCGTGAAGTCAAGGTAAAGTCTTTACCGAAGCATTTAACGTTGCATGTTGCTCAATCGTAGTCTGGGGAAACAACAGGCGGTCGCAAGTGTTTGCGCACTGGAAGCGATCATTTTCTGTACCAGTGCTTCAAGTTTCGCAAACTATCTCCAAGACAACGATTCGATTTTGTGAAACAGCATCACCTGTGCTTGAATTGCATGAAAACCACTTCGCATGGTTGCAAAGACTGCTCTTCGGATGGCTGCAGAAAATGCAAGAAACGTTATCATACGCTCATCCATCTGCAACCGTTGGAGTCGAATTGTTCAGCATTGTCGTCCAACACCAACAGCGGTCAACAATCTTCGCCTGCCTCCACCTGTCCACCTGATTCCGCTTTGAACCATCCTACACCTGGCCCTAGTGGATCAAACTCTACCTCAACTCTTGTGTCCGTCCATCAGTCAGCATTAGTACCAGTCGCACCCCTGTCCACTTCGTCTCAGCCACAATCAAACCCACGTGCGGCGCTGGTGGCACACTCGGCGAAGCTTCCCAACGAAACAGTTCTACTGGGTACGGCGCTGGTCAACTTCGAGGACAACTGTGGAGCTCGGGTCGTTGCTAGGGTTCTCTTGGATAGCTGTTCGCAATTCAATTTGATGACAGAGTCCCTTCATCAATGTCTAAATTTACAAGTTGATCTCCACCCGGTCACCGATCTGGACGTACACACGTTGCTATCGGTCGTATAATATAGGTCATAAAGGGTGATACGGTCAAAATTTGGTCAATATCAACTTGACGTATTTCTTTCAATTTTGCATTTAAAAAACCTGAACACCCCTCATTTTGAAGGTGTGTGTGTGTAGAATGTTGCTCCTATTTTGATTTTGAAATTCACTCTTCAGTTGTCAAAATGCCGTCCAAGCAAGAAGAGCAGCGTATCAAAATTTTGCTCGCGCATCGCGAAAATCCGAGCTACTCGCACGCAAAGTTGGCAAAATCGCTAAAAGTTGCCAAATCAACCGTTACAAATGTAATTAAAGTGTTTGGGGAACGTTTGTCGACAGCCAGGAAGTCTGGATCGGGGGGAAATCGAAAACCGGAAGCCGCTGAGACGACAAAGAGAGTTGCCGGTAGTTTCAAGCGAAACCCTAACCTCTCTCTCCGAGATGCCGCAAATAAGCTGGGTGTATCGTCTACAACCGTGCATTGAGCCAAAAAACGAGCCGGACTATCGACTTACAAGAAGGTAGTGACTCCAAATCGCGATGATAAACAAAATACGACGGCCAAAGCGCGATCTCGGAGGCTGTACACGACGATGCTGACGAAGTTTGACTGCGTGGTAATGGACGACGAAACCTACGTCAAAGCCGACTACAAGCAGCTTTCGGGACAGGAGTTTTATACGGCAAAAGGAAGGGGAAAGGTAGCAGATGTTTTCAAGCACATGAAACTGTCAAAGTTCGCAAAGAAATATCTGGTTTGGCAAGCCATCTGTACCTGTGGCTTGAAAAACAGCATTTTCATAGCTTCCGGGACTGTCAACCAAGAAATTTACGTGAAAGAGTGTTTGAATAAACGTCTGCTGCCTTTCCTGAAGAAACACGGTTGTTCCGTACTGTTTTGGCCGGCTTTGGCATCTTGCCATTACGGTAAAAAGGCCATGGAGTGGTACGCCGCCAACAACGTGCAGGTGGTTCCCAAGGACAAGAACCCTCCCAACACGCCAGAGCTCCGCCCAATTGAGAAATACTGGGCTATTGTCAAGCGGAACCTAAAGAAGACCAAAAAAACTGCTAAGGGCGAGCAGCAGTTCAAGGCAAACTGGCTTTCTGCGGCGAAGAAGGTGGACAAGGTGGCTGTACAAAATCTGATGGCAGGGGTCAAGCGTAAGGCCTGGCAATTCGGATTTGGAAAAGCGGAAGCCTAACTGAATATTTTTCCTGAATTTTATACTAATTGAACTTGAAAAAGAAATTTAATTTGATTTTTTAAATAAACGATTTCACCGATTTACACGCGTTTTCCCTTGACCAAATTTTGACCGTATCACCCTTTAGAATATCGTTCTAAATACGAAGTGTTGAAGACTTTTATTCGGTGGAAGAAAGACTCGGTCCGTTTGCCTTCTCTTGGTGCCCACAAGATTGCCGTGTCGGCGGAGTCGCGAGTTTCCCGCGAGTGTCCGCGAGTTTCTTCATTTCTCGTATCGAACATGTGGCCCTTCGAGCCGGATTTTAATATAAATACTTTTAAGTGCATGTATCTAGTGGTAAGTTTACTTTTAAGCAATGGTATTTAAACAAATTTAGAACTAAGAATTTGACCTAAACGAACTAACTAACATCCGGAATAATGGGATCGACTTGGGTTTGCTACCGCTTGCTTTGGCTTTATATTTTGTACTGATGGGATTGTATAACTTACTTAACATTGAATGGGGTTTGAGCGTACTATAGTTTTTGGGTCGATCGTACAGTTTAGTCTATTATTGTGGTGACTAGTGATTTAAAACTGTTTTATGTTATTTAAATTTGTGTTAGGCTTATCTACTTAAGTTTGTTTTGGCTTTGAATTCAACTTCGACTTAATGCTAAATATTTACAGATTTTGTGTTATATGTACAGATAGGTGATATGATCAACAACTGATGGTCGTAGAACATCAACTAATAGTACAATTTTTGATAAATTTTACACATATACATTTTATTGATTTATTTTACTAAGAAAACATATTTTTAGTTCAGAAAACCGTTTCCAATCCAAAAATTACAGAAATATTGCGAGAAAGCTCATTTAAAAAAAATTGATTTACATTATTTGGCTAGACACAAATTTAAACTGTTTGATCTGTATCGAAATGAGTTTGATCAATGTGGTTAATAGCATTTCAGAGCAAACATAATATAAAATATTATAAAAAAAATCATGCTACTTTAAATTTTTTGTACCTTAATTGAGCTATGCTACTTAGAAATAGAGCTTCATATTTACTGAAGAAAATATCCAGTAGACAAATAAAAATATATGAATTGTCCGTTTTATAAAGTGAACAGTCCTTAATCGTAAATTTTATTGTTTCCATAGACTTTATTTTCCCGGAACCTGTACGAGTTTGTATAATAAATTTCACGAAATGTCGTTGAAAATTTAACTACTGAAAAATTGAAAATTTAAATCCTTTTATTAAGTCTGCTCATTAAACTTGTGGCATGCTTCTTATCGGAAAGCTTATCACCATAAAAAAAGACATTTCGAATTATCTGGAAATATCCAATTCTAAACAAAATTTAAGTTTAAACCACTTTTTCAACCTTTCGGTTTTGTTAAAGAGTCTAACTTTATTTCATGATTATATAGAAAATATAATGTTTGCATGTATATTTTTCAAGAAAAAATTCTTAGAAAAACCTGATTTTCTTAGATATTTGATATCTTTTTCCAATACTTTTACAATACTTTTAGAAAAATCAACGCGTGCAAGATTTTTTTTTGCAGCAAGCTTTCCGCTAAGTTGATGTCAGTTGAAACATTTATTTTCTTCATAAATTTCATAAGAAGTATCCCAGGATTTCTTCAGAGTTCTTTACAAAATTCTCTTGATAACTTCTGAAATTCCACTGAATTTTTCTCCACAAAATTCTCGAATTTCTCTGCTGAACACTCTGGTGCTTGGATCTCTATGATGCAACAACCACAGCTTGCAACATAAAATATGTCCATCGAACAAAGATACAGCTATTGAAAAAATGGGCATGAGCACCACTGTTCTAAACATTCTTGCGAGAATTCGCTAAAATTCATTTCCGTAGTTTTTTTTAACGTCTCTTTAAATTATTCAATAAATTTATGTTCAAAATTTTCTTCTGACTTCCCTTTATCCGAATACGTTCGCTAATATCCTATAAATATCAACATATAATTTTCATAAAGCTCATTTTAGAGTGGGTTTCTGTGAATCGCATCCTTGTAATTTTTTCCAAAAATTTTTAGCATTTCCTAGCACTCTAAAAATATTATCAAAGAAATAATCGACATTTACTCTACAATTCTTTTTAAATTTGTTATAAAATACATATTTAATTTTTAATTTTCGATAAATATTTGTTGGCACTCCGAAGAAAAAAAAGACTCAATTTCCGTGTTTATAATCCAGGTGTGTTCGTAGATGAGGCACTCACGAGAGGATTATAAAATTCCTATCTAAATAATACAAACGCATGAGCCAATACATACATTTTGTGTGTTACTAATAATTACTCACGTTTACTGATTACCGGTAGGCTTGGCAGTAATTGCGAACCTTACGGTAGGTTTAACTTGGAATGCTTGTCGGAGTTTTATATTTGATTTAGTAAATTCAATGCTTGTTCTTGTTTGGGTTTAAAATATGAAATGCGACTTACTGTTACCGTTTTGGTTCCTGTACCCTATTGGTTCACTTCGAGCGAGACAAATCAGGAGATAGCGAGAGCGAGGAATAGGGTATATATGTGTTCATTGTGAATTCAATCTGTATGTCAGTTTCTTGTATGCAATATTGTAAGGCAAATGAAAGACCACTCCCAAACCAACGGTCCAATTAAAAATTGTAACCCAGTCACACCAACAACACATAACACATAATACATAACGGGAAGGAGTAAGGATGAAGGTGGGCGTTGGAAACAGGAGAAGGATATGGACAAGGGGTGGTGGAAAAGTGGGAAGGAGGTGGAAATGGGCTTAGGTCAAGGGGGAAGCTACTGGGTTAAACTGAAGAGAAGATTCTCTTTCACTTCAGCCATTGCGCGAGATAGTTCAGTCTGCCAAGTTTGCTATAAGTTTTGGAAAAAATAGTGAAGAGTCACCAACAAATACCGGTTAATACCACCGAATACGGAGTCAGGTAGGACCCAATCAATAACCCGGTAGCGGAATTCCCAGCCCTAAGACCACCTCTCATATTCCCCTCAGGACCTATTAATTACGGGCTAAAACCACGAGGGCGTCCGTTAATACGCCAACACCCATGTAGCAAGCGTCCATCGGTTATATACCGACGACCACTGGGAGACCGCCGTCGATCACCCGATCGAGTCCCAGTACAACATCCGTCGTGCCACACGGTGATAACCGTCGAGTACTGGCATCCACCGTGAGCAGTCCGTTCATCCGCCGCCGAAAAACCCCACCCGCTGCAGAATCCCGTCATCGCTGGCCAGCCCTATACACACATACACACTACAGACACCGAAATCGTAAGTAATAAACGAGTGAAAAGTGATAAAGAGGTGTTTTGTACTTTTGATCAGTGTCGACAAGCCAGTAGCCGACCTTGAAGCTCCAGGGTTTCAAGCTCGAGCTAGCCAACAAAAGAGGCGAGTGTAGCCCACCCCAGACGATCTCCGTGGCTAGACCAGAGGCTAGGGGAATCCCTTTTAACTAGCCCATCTGGCTAGCAATTAACATTACCAACTATATATAAGGGTGTAAGATTAATCTTTTGCCGTGCCGTAGTTATAAACCAGAACGATTAGGTTAAACTAGTTTTAGGAATACAATTTAGATAGATTGCATGATTATTTCTAATATAAATCTTACCGTTGTAGTGTGAAAATGTAGGCGGAATTCAGAATACGATATAACTTATTATTTAAGGGGTAGATTTAAGTAGGTACTCATAAATTAACAATCTCTTTATCTAATTAGTTGTACACCTTCAATTTCCCTTCACTATTGCCTTTCTATCGCCCCAAGTCCTTTCTTTTGTTTCATATAGGGTAAACGCTCCTATAGTTGCGGTACGTTAGAAGCGTTAGGTTCCTATAGTTGTGTATGGAGACTCCATACACAACTATAGGAACCTAACGCTTCTAACGTACCGCAACTATAGGAGCGTTTCCCCTATCTATCTATTCGCTGTCTGCTGTCAACTTGTCTTTGCAACGTACTAACGGGGATCGAGTCGAGGTACGGTCGCTCGTGTCTGTCGGTGTGCGTGGGGCAACGTTACCAGTGGAGGGAAGGCGCGCTGATAACAATATTCGTTTTCATGGTAAATTCCTTAACATTTCCAATATTCATTTGCCAATTCAATGCCAATTTTATTGTTTGACAATACAGGAACCCATCCATATATGCCGTGGGTGGTACCGTCCACCCGCCGCTGTTTCTCGGCTGTTCTTCAACCAATTACGCTGATTTTGTATGTGATTAGTGTCAACGATAAACTAGTCACCTACTCAAAGTCAGCTCCACCGTTATGGAGGGATTACTCTATATTATCAAACCAAACATTGGAATTATTTCTACAATTCTGTTTGAATTCGTTATACTTATTTTATTTTTAATTTTCGAGAAATATTCGTCAGATGTTCCTGGTAAATGCCTTACAATTATCAATATTCATTTGTTCATGCCATTGTACTGCCCATAAAAGCATAATTGTCCCATATTTTCTTGATTTCCTATTCATATGGGACAGTTATACTTTTGTGGGCAGAGTAGAGCATAATCTAAATTTTTTCTCCTAGCACTGATCTACTCGTGGGCCATATTAAACACCGTTTAACTGTGTATGGTCGATCAAACTGATTCAAAATTGAGTGGATTTACTCAAAAGTGAGTTGAATTTTCCGGGCTTTTCCAGGAAAAAACTTCTTGAATATGAGGAAAATCGATAGAGGTTTAACTCAGTCTATTAGTATTCCTCTAGACTAAGATAAATTTTCATCACATTTCATCATATTCGAGAAGTTTTTCCTGGTTTTCCACGAAAATTCAACTCACTTTTGAATAAATCCACCGAAATTGAGCAGTTCTGATCGACCGTGTGCAGCAAAAAAGAAGGCTGCTTAAGTACCGGTGTCATGCTGCTCAGTTCTCCCGATCCAAAGAGGCTTCTACTTTGAACTTAGGTAGATGCTTTCTGTTTGGTTGTTTGAAACTTTCACCCCTCAGCGTTTCTGAAGGTGATGATGGAGGCGGATGGTATCGCTTTTCAAATACCCAACACCTTTTATTTTCGATAACGGGCAGGATCATTATAAATTATTTCCGCTTCTGTGAAAGGTTTTACGGTAGGGTCGGTGGCAGCAAAATTTATAGCTCAAAATTGGTTACGCCTCGAACGTGCGTGAGCAGGTGGAAATTCCGGTTGCTGACGGAAAAGTGCACAGCAAAAAAATAATTTTGATATCACATCAAAGTGGATGCACTACAATCATGTCGAAAATTTCATGTAATATTTATGACCACATAAATAAACAAATGCAGTAAAAGCAGCGTAATGTCAGTTCATGCATTGTATTAATGATAATTTTGTCCTTTTTAGCAAGTAATATTACACCATATTTTCGACATGATTGTAGTGCATCCACTTTGACGTGATATCAAAATTATTTTTTTGCTGTGTGTGTTTCAAGGGAAAAATGTAAACAGAGTAGGATGGTGCTTGGCTGGGATTGAATAGAAGGTGAGAGCAGACAAAAGGGCCTGAGAAATATGCTTTCGTAACAGAATGTGACGTACTAAGCTGGGCGATGTGGATGTTTTGTTTGTTTGTTGGGTGAAGGGGCGTCTCGGCAATATGATAAGTGGGTTGTTATTAGTTATCTTTTACTTAACGTCTCGTATAGGATAAGATTCCGTCAGCACGTTCTGTTCATTGTCTCAGGCTTTATCGTTGTTGTTGGAGTGTCTGTTGTAGATGTCAATATTAAATTGTTGTTTATAAAATTATTGAAATACAGTCATCTCTCCACAACTCGATGTCCACTAACTCGATATTGCCAATTCAGAGAAAAAAGAAACAGCATTTGGTTATAAGATTATCAGATTTAATAGCATGCTGCGGATGTCGGTTGCGTAGATTTTTTTTTCCCTGGAATGGTAATATCATAAAATAAAGCAATAGTAAACATGAATTTCATGTTTACTGTGATGGTGGTTTCCTATGGAATTGATGTTCTATTAGCCAATAATTTTATAATTCAATCAGTGTTGGAAAAATCATCAATCAAATAATATTAATTGCTCTCATACGCTCTCGATATCACGAGTGATATTGGAACAAAATATCATGCTTGATATTGATTTCACAAGCTCCTTTGATATTGCGAGACTATTCACAACGTGCAAAAATCAAGCTGAGAGTTGACTCGACACTAAAATGATTCCGTTTCACATCGTTTTCTTAGAAAGAGAAAGTATAGTTTGCTATACCTTTTTACTCTTCACGGATGGCAGACACTACAGACCCATTATAATGTGGTGTTTACACTTAGGCTAGTTCACTAGCGCTAATGAGCTCGCTGATAGCAACAACGCTCACCAGCATAATGTAAACAGGGCATCAGCGTCTACCAGCATGGAATTTCAGGAGCAACTGAAATTCGTGCTAGTTGGCGAGTACACTAGCACGAGTAAATCCGCACAGATGTAAATACCCCATAAGGGGACTGCTGCCAGCCGTTATGGAAACTTCGGTTGTTGAGCTGGTGAGTTTTGTTAGCTTGATATTCCAAGCTGCGATATCATAGCTTGCAAAATCAACCGCAGTTGCTTGCTTGTTGATTTTTGTCTACGAAAATCAAGCGTGATTTTGAGCATTGGTGAGATTTGATTTTTTGATATTTTTCCAACACGAAAATCAATTGTCCCTTCCCTATCGAGCTGTGAAGAGTTCATCAACCTAAACTCTATTTACTCCCTCTGTACCCAATAAATTAACATTTTCTTTGCCGGTGTTTCAAAGCTTGTTCAAGCTAACACCCACACACCCAAAAATACTTTCCGGGTTTGTTTAAATTTGATCAAACTCACATGAAATAAGATTCAGAGAACATAAGGTTAATTTTCGTTTCTTCAAAACGGATGAAACTTTGATTGTTTGCTTGAGTGAGTTTGCGTCTGGATGCTGTGTCGTAATCTAAAACTTTCAATTCCAGAGCAAAATCCTAACTCCACTTCTAGCGAAACATTCCGAGAAGACCAGAGTCTGCGTTTTCTGTGAAATGCTCCCAGTAATTTTGTTGCACTCCAAGTAATTTCAGTCTTCATAAATATCAAAGCAAGGATCTATAGAGCAGCACTAGAACAAAATGACATGAAACGGACCATTGTCCCGAACTTTGTGTAAAAGTCCCGCCAAAAAAAAAGATAACGAGAAAAAGAGCTGCATTCAAAAAGTTGCACTTATTGATTCTGCAAACTCTCTCCCACTAAAATCACTCATTCGTATCTAATGGTGACCATTCATAACCGTCCGAATGAAAAACTTCAAGCAGAGATAAGACCTCCTTGCCCGTATCCCGTCGGTCTGTATGTAGCAGAAGCAGCAGCAGCTAAAGTTCAAAATGAACCAGGCGAGGAAAGTGAGACCTCTTTGTGACATTGTACACGGCCAATGTGATTAACCCAAAATTGAGTCGAATTCAATTCAAAAGTGCAAAAATTGAGTTGCTCAGTTGGCGGGTATAATTTTCCTAATTTTTCCGGGAAAAACTACTTGAATATGAGGAAAATCGAGCGATACTTTGCTCAGCCTATTAGCATATTCCTAGATTGAGTAAAATATTGAACGGTTTTCCTTAAATTCACGAATTTACTGCCTTGGATTACTCTCATTGGCCGTGTATTCGATGTTGCTTGATACAGGCAAAGCGGTAGGGTTGGAGAAATAAGGAAAATTTCATTTCACTACTCCTCCAGCCCAGTCAATGGCAGCAGGCAGTATCGTGTTCGGCGTTCCTGGGGGAGGCACAAAGGTCAGACGAAACTGATAATAAAAATAAAACTTTGTCGCTGCTAGCAGTAATAGGGGAGCGGGATGGTAGACAAGCAGAAATTTTAATAACTATTTCTTGGAAAAGTAAAATCTTTGCCAACTCGTTCATGAGTAGGTATTGAATCGGTTGGCAGTGAGTTTGTTCTCAAGCATTATTCATTTTGTAAAATTATAGGGAAGGTACATACATACATAATGGACACTCGCTGCACAAAAATGAATATTTAGCAGGGATCCATCTTCCTGTCGCTGGAAGACTTTGCCAACAAGCTGCAACCTTGAAGATAACTTGTATTTATTGAATTGAACCGTCAAATGCAGCTATCACAGTGCAGCGAAAGCAATTGAAAGTTTGCCTAGTACCTCGTTGGGAGTAGTTATGTAGTGAGCAAGTTTAAGATAATAGAAAAACAATACAACATCTTTAAAGTTTAATCATTCTTGACAAGGAAAAGGAGTACTGCGATCGTCGGTTAAAGGGTGATACGGTCAAAATTTGGTCAATATCAACTTGACGTATTTCTTTCAATTTTGCATTTAAAAAACCTGAACACCCCTCATTTTGAAGGTGTGTGTGTGTAGAATGTTGCTCCTATTTTGATTTTGGAATTCACTCTTCAGTTGTCAAAATGCCGTCCAAGCAAGAAGAGCAGCGTATCAAAATTTTGCTCGCGCATCGCGAAAATCCGAGCTACTCGCACGCAAAGTTGGCAAAATCGCTAAAAGTTGCCAAATCAACCGTTACAAATGTAATTAAAGTGTTTGGGGAACGTTTGTCGACAGCCAGGAAGTATGGATCGGGGGGAAATCGAAAACCGGAAGCCGCTGAGACGACAAAGAGAGTTGCCGGTAGTTTCAAGCGAAACCCTAACCTCTCTCTCCGAGATGCCGCAAATAAGCTGGGTGTATCGTCTACAACCGTGCATCGAGCCAAAAAACGAGCCGGACTATCGACTTACAAGAAGGTAGTGACTCCAAATCGCGATGATAAACAAAATACGACGGCCAAAGCGCGATCCCGGAGGCTGTACACGACGATGCTGACGAAGTTTGACTGCGTGGTAATGGACGACGAAACCTACGTCAAAGCCGACTACAAGCAGCTTCCGGGACAGGAGTTTTATACGGCAAAAGGAAGGGGAAAGGTAGCAGATGTTTTCAAGCACATGAAACTGTCAAAGTTCGCAAAGAAATATCTGGTTTGGCAAGCCATCTGTACCTGTGGCTTGAAAAGCAGCATTTTCATAGCTTCCGGGACTGTCAACCAAGAAATTTACGTGAAAGAGTGTTTGAATAAACGTCTGCTGCCTTTCCTGAAGAAACACGGTTGTTCCGTACTGTTTTGGCCGGATTTGGCATCTTGCCATTACGGTAAAAAGGCCATGGAGTGGTACGCCGCCAACAACGTGCAGGTGGTTCCCAAGGACAAGAACCCTCCCAACACGCCAGAGCTCCGCCCAATTGAGAAATACTGGGCTATTGTCAAGCGGAACCTAAAGAAGACCAAAAAAACTGCTAAGGGCGAGCAGCAGTTCAAGGCAAACTGGCTTTCTGCGGCGAAGAAGGTGGACAAGGTGGCTGTACAAAATCTGATGGCAGGGGTCAAGCGTAAGGCCCGGCAATTCGGATTTGGAAAAGCGGAAGCCTAACTGAATATTTTTCCTGAATTTTATACTAATTGAACTTGAAAAAGAAATTTAATTTGATTTTTTAAATAAACGATTTCACCGATTTACACGCGTTTTCCCTTGACCAAATTTTGACCGTATCACCCTTTAAACTGACACTGAACAAAACAGTTTGACAATTTATACTCGAATCCAACACGATTGTACTGCCTCTAAGCATCGTTGCTTACCAGCTTCCGTTTTTTTTATATGCTGACAAATTGTAGAAGGAATCGCCTTGATCGGAATTCCCTTGTAATTACAATCAGCACAGCTGCAGCTAAAATTGTTCGTTGGGACAGATCACATACTTTGAGGTGGTTGATGTGGAAATCTCTAATTTGGTGAACAATGTTGCGCGATGAAAAAATGTTACGCAAAATGAAAAATGTTGCGTGACATGTAAAACTAACTACAACGGACGCCATGGCGTCCACAAACATTGTAACGTTGGCCCAAAAGAACACGATCACCATTGGATGAAACCAGAAATGTGAGTTTTCATTCTCTAAAAACGATCAGGATTCAAGCTTTACAGGTGGTGGAAATCCACTAGTGTAAATTTTACCCAAGTCTCTGAAACAATCAGTGATTGGCTGAATTATCTAAATACACTAAAATCTGACATATATCCATTCTTTTTATGATCACAATGCATTGCATTTATTTATTTTTCTTACCAAGCTTTATTTATTCATCATATAAATATGAATTATAAAAATGAGTATTTCCTGTGTTTATCGAAATTCCTTATTACAGTTGTTGTTTATTGTTTGTTTTCCAAATAACTAGGACACACTAGACTGTGCAATTTTTTACGTCTTTAGATGAATTATACATTTTTAAAGACTATGGTCTTAAGACTTTAATTCCAGGTTAAAAATTAAAACTTTTGTTTGGAAGGATCCTAATTCTATTATATTATGGGAAAAATTCTGTTCAGTTGTACAGAAACTTGAAGTCGGAATTAAGATTTAAAAAATGCTTCAATTCCAAGATTTGTAAATTTTTTGTAGTTTGAATTTCTTTATTTTATGCTATGAATTGTGGAAAAATTTGAATTGTAAATGTACAGTATTGATTTAATTTGATTTTGCTTGAGTCCGTATTATGAAAAGATTCATTATTTCGATATAAAATTTGATGAAAACTTCAAAAATACGTAATTTCATGGGATTTTTTTTAGATTTCTTCCATCTTATGTCCGAAGCTTAGAGTTATGGGTGGTTGGTTGGTTATCTTTATGAAGGAGAGTTATCCCGGAAGACTAGAAATCACATTTCGTGGCGATTCCAAGGCTAGTCGGCCTTAAGATGACCTATAAGTCCTCAGTATTACCATTAAGATCTTAAATTTCTCTGTATGAAATTTTCTGATTTTATCCGTTGGATGTGACATTTGAGGGGTATTGACTTGTCAACGCCTTCAATAATTTAAATACTTTACAAGATGTATTGTATTTTTACATAATTAAACGCTTAATGTCCATACTTCAAAAAAATATGTGCTACATACATAAAAAGAAGTAAAACTCATTTTGTATATGTGAAACAAATAGAAGATAAAAAAAATAAATAGCTAATTTTATGAGGTACCCTAATTTAAAATTATCTAATTGCTCTAACACGGTCAAAAGAAGAGTTAGAAAAATGGCGTCTTAAGCAAAGTTGCCTTAAATTACATTTTCCACAACTTAATAAATTAGGCAACCAAAAAAAAAAAAAAGTTCCAAAATTTAATTTTGAATGGAGACTAATTAAGTCTCGCAACAAAAAAAAAAATAATTTCAAACAACTTCATTAACGTGAATTGAATAAATAATTGTGTCAATATTTATTCCTGTATTGGACCATAGTGTCTATTTCATGCTTGTTCCTATTATCAAGGCCTCTCTGAACTCTTTCAGCATTTCTTCCAATTAGACGATTTCAATGTGTTACGGAATCGAGGAAATTAAAATGTAATGAAGTCGTTTTTGTGCAATGCGGGATGAGGAATGTTATCCGCATCATTAGAACAGCATCTGAGCAGAAATCGATTTTCCCAAGTACCTAGTGTTGATGATATTTCCAGACTAGCTTCGTTCGAGGTGAACCTGCTGATGATGGTGTATAATTATGGTTTTTGCCTCACGTTATTGAAAAACTCAGCTCCAGTGGAAGGAAATTTTTGATTGCTACTGCTTAATGAGTCAGTGGTAGTTGGAACGTGCAGTACTGAAAGGTTTTCTGGTAGCAGATGAGAATCATATGCGTAATAAGTGTAGTTTACGCAAATTTGCGTAACTGTTCTGCGTAACGCATTGATTTCACACAAGACTAATCAAGTGAGTGGTATAATTAAATGTCATACGTTTAAAAATCTATACTCAACATCATCTTACTGTAAAGCGTGACTGCTTTCTCATCCCAATGGGTCTGGGTTCAATCCCAGCTGAGGTCGGTGGGATTTTTTAAGGCATAAAAATCTCTGCTCACGTCTTCCTTTGGATGGGAAGTAAAGCCGTTGGTCCCAGCCCATTTGAATGGGTGCGATATCCTACGCAGGTGTGGAAGCTGCCTTCCTGCACATTCGATTGCCGTCAATGGATGGCAATCGATGTCCGTCGGTGATTGGCACTAGATTGCGGAACCGAGACCGACGTTAAATAAATGAATGAAGATCATCTTACTGTAATGCAATGTAGCCGTTCACCAATAAAATGATTTTGATTCATATTAAAGCGATCACGATGGCATCAAGAAAGACTGAAATAATATAAATCTGGGCTGTTTAACCGTTTCCCACTCTGAAATTTGCATTGGAGCTCAAACATTAATTTTTAAATCAATAGAATTTAAGAAATTGATGTGCCCTATAATTAAGTAATATATAATTATATTATAATTAATATAATATATCATATTATATTTCACCAAGTCTAAATAACTTTTCATCAGGCAGAAACTAATGTTATTCAGAACATACTTCCTTGATTTATATAATGATAGTGATTATGCATGATTCGAATCACTTGCATTAGCCAGCGTAGAAAAATAAATTCTGTCGTGATGATAGGAATCTTTTATATAAAAACATATGAGGTTTCTTATCGCTTCATTTCATCGTGAGCTATCGAGCCTTGCAGTCATCTCAGTTCCTCGAGTATATACTTCATGATGAGTGGCAAGTTTCTAGTAGTCCTCGTCGTCACAGCTTTCATCATCGGAGGTAAATGTGGAAGTTCGGGATTGAAACGTTCTTAAATTTCATCAATCTCTTAAATTTAATTATCAGCTACACAAGCCATGCCGGCAGAACTTGTGGCGCTAATGTTGGAATACCAGGAGCAATGCATAGCCGTGACCGGATCGGAGGAAGGATTTCAGCAAATGTTGGGTACGTTTCAAATGGCAAGGACCTGCTTACTAAGTCATCTGGATGAGCAGCAGTTGCAGATAGATGCCATGCAACTTACCTACGAATCAAGAAAGCCTTTTTTCGATAAGTAAGCTTAATTTAGAAGTGACGCGATATTATCAACGTTGACATGTGATCCTATGTTTGTTTTCCAGATATTGTCCTAAGTTTAACGAACAGATCAGCTGTTTTGATGATACGTTAGAAGGAATTGCCAAATGCATTACTGATGATGTCGATAAGTTTAAGGCAATAATAAAAAGCATAGCTTATGATTTGTTGGATCTAGCGTGTCAGAACGATGGACAATTATTTTTTGGTACAATCCAAAGGTAATATGAACTTGAGTGGTCAAGATAATTGCAATTTGCTTCGTTTTGCAGACGCTCGAAAACCTGGATTTAAAGATTGTATGATCCAGCTTAAAGAGCACGGTGCTCAAGAATGTAAGCTTTCGAATTCAACAACGGAGACGCTTATTTCGAGATATGATGAACAACAATGTCGGTAAGAAATACAGTTTAGTGTTATTTGCATCAGTATAGATTAATGATTGGATAATATCTATTCGTTTCAGAGAATTATATGACGCCAAAGAATGTCTCAAAAGAAAGATAGACGAATGCGATGCTCCAAAGGTCTTTGATATTATTCAAGTCGTCTTTAATGCGATATCTAAGGCGAACGATTGCAAGCAGGTTTGTTTAGCCATGTATTTGCTTACATGTTGTGATTGTAATAGGATTGATTTTTCCTCTGCTTTTCAGCACACTACTTTTCGTGAAATCCTCAGCAATAATATTGATGGAACCGTGTCTGAAAACTAACCTGTATTTGTTTTGGAGTAATCTTTCCCGTTTTTGGCAACACAACCTCATCAGTTATTTTTTCTCCAATTTTGTATCAATCAACTCTCCATATCTTTATATCGAAGGGACCATGGAGACGTGGAGAGATCGAGGTATAGAACAAAAAAAGCCTACGATACCATTTGAAGGGACCGTGATAACCATCGACATTAAGGAAAAAGTGGTCACATATCGAGATATAGAACATTGAGATGAGGAGAGTTGACTGTAATTCTTTCTGGATACATTTTAATACAATACCAGCCTTCTCTGATCCCAAAAGAACTCAAATAGTAATGTCATAAATTGAAATTAGTTTTCGATGAGAAAATGTAGTAACCAAAAAACATGTGTTGTCAAGAAATAGAAGGCGCTGTATAAGTTACATCCATCAATGATAATCTCAACAAACTAAATACATAACAATGACAGATAATGGTCATGTGCATGATCATGTTGTTCCCAAATCACTTGTAATTATTACACAGAGAACGAACACCGCCCCAATGCTTGGGACTAAACTTATATCCTGAATGCTTAAAACTGGTGATCTAAAACTTTACAATAGGTAATACCAGTTCCAGCCGCGTCCTTATGCAGGTAAATTAGGGAATGGGCAGGAAGTCTTAGGGGGCATCATAGCCTAGTCAGTAAAGGCACGGCATTACCAAGTTGGAAATTTTCTCAACTTTCTTGGGCACAGAATATCATTGTGCTTGCCACACAATATACAAATTCATGCATTGGTATTGGCATCGAAAGCTCTCAATTAATAACTGTGGAAGTGCATCTAGAACACTAAGTTGAGAGCACGCAATAAGCTAATATGCGCTAATCAATAAGCTCGAAAATGCAAATAAGAAGAAGAAGCAGAAGGTCTTGACATGATATTGGATTTGTTCATGCTTTGAACATGCTATCCATGTAATCCATCAATTCTATCGGATAAAGGTACACAAGAATCATCGTGGTGGTTTAATTTGGCGAAACAACATTATAGACATGTACTAGAATATTTTTTAATTGAAACGAACTCACCAATTCAATCCATGATGGACGCCTAATGATGCGAGTCCATACGCTATGAATTCAAACTGCGCCAGCTTTGCATTGAATTGGTCCAGAAATGGATAAAATAAAAACCATAAATATTAACTTTTCACACTTCCCAAAATTGACTGGCTCAACAGCTGCAAATCTCAACAATGACATAGTCGGGAAGAATAAATGTCAAAGGTGTTGTGAGGTAGCTTTCATTAAGTACGTCACGCGAAATTCAAGAATCGTTTTTACTTTTCTTTGTCATTTTTTTTCTTAAACCTTATGAATTGCTTATCACAACTTTAATAATATTTAATAAATCCCTCTACCCCCATGGAGCGTGTTGTTTTTAATGGATCGCCCCTAACATTTATTGATCATCTTACACATGCTAACTAACGGGTCCAGTGCTGTGCCACAGTGGTCCCAAAGCCGTATTTAGGAAGACAATAATGTTTACGCTTAATAATTGTTTCTTTCGATAATTTTTTATAAGTTTTGGCCAATTTGCTGATGCAAGTGAAAATAAGGGGTCGCTGTAGTTTTTGAGTTATATACATCGACTTTATAGTTATTTAAGATATACCTGCGCAATTTTCTACAAAGTTGTTGAACAACTCATTTAAAGCAGCTTTTATGAAGATACAAACTATCTATCTCAAATGGCTCTCGTTAAATACTGGTTATAGAAAGATAATCTAGGGTAACTCCTGTTTGGAGATAAACCATATTTAAAATCGCCTGAATAAAGAAAACCAACTTTAGGGTGACCTCTAAAAAATCTGTTTTTACATTAGCTTTTTATACATTGATTTGCTCTAGACGCGTTTTTACTGAATTCAATATGAGTGCAATTTAAAGAAAACTAAAGAATATACTCTCCACAAATTGATCAAAGCCATCGAGCTCACACAAACTTCATGTTTATCATAAAACGAAGTTTGGGATCTCAGCTTTCGATGGAGAAAATTGTAAAATACCATTAAGTTTTTGTGTAAATGCGTAAAAAAAACACTGATGCGTTTTGCACAAAGTCGAGAAAAAAGCTGATTATTTATACACAAATAACATGAACAGTTTGTTAAATCCTTAAACTTACCATAAGCAATGCTCTAGCTATCATTTACTCTGTTTGAATGTTGGAAAATAATTGAAAATGCTTTTGATAACGAATTTCTATCCATTTTTATCACGTTGTGGAGGGTTGAGTTAGTATTACTTTGTCAACTCTTTTGATGATTAAAAGCTTT
This sequence comes from Ochlerotatus camptorhynchus, assembly GCF_037179485.1. NCBI lineage: Eukaryota > Metazoa > Arthropoda > Insecta > Diptera > Culicidae > Ochlerotatus > Ochlerotatus camptorhynchus. Next base: position 70,149 of record NW_027040724.1, on the reverse strand, counting down.
AATTTATTTACTTTAATTTAGTAGTATAATGCCAATAATACTCAATTATGCTGTTTTGGCCTGTGAAAGTGCCATTCACTCTCAAACCTTTAACGTAAAAAGCTATCCCATTTCAATTGAAAATGTTTGAAGAATAAAAAGATTTTTTTTTAAATCCATTAAAGCTCGTAAGCTCACTTAAGAAGTTTGCGTTTTTAGGTGGATAGAAAAAAAATCTGTTCAGAAATGACGGAGTTATGATCATCGGAGGTCACATCTCTCTTATTTCGCACCATGTTTAACTTTGCTTGAAAGTCATCCTTGAATCATGATTTAAGCCTTAAATATAGTTGGAAAAACCGTTTGCTTATCAAGTAAAACCGTATGCTTACCAAGTACATTAGATATTAGTATACTAGTATCATAATTAGACAAATTTCTAAAAAAAAAAAGGTTTTATGAGAAATCAAACTGACTGTTTTATGTCAAATATGCGATCAACTGAAAATGAAGCCCAAATAAGTTTGTTCAAAGCTGACTATATGTTGTCAACATGATATCCATCCAGCAACAGAAGGAAGTTTTGGATGTACCGGCTACATTACAAACTCCTCCCAGAACCGTTAGGCACATATTAAATTGTGTTTTTATGAAGAAAGTGAGTCAACTTTTGCACTTTTCATACAGTCAACTCTGTCTTGCTCGATCTCTCCCTAACTATATATTACCCCTAACTCGATGGAAATCCTGGATACTTTAACCACTTTTGCAATATAAATTTCCAAAATTTACTTCAACATCATGTAAAGAAGAGTTTTTTTTTTCCTTTGGTTTGTTTTTTCCGTCGATCTAGTTTTCCGTGCTGAGCACCAATGCTACCGACGTGCCAAGAAGGCAGCTCCCACACCTGGACCCTACCTAGCGACCAATCAACTCATGAACCGGGGACCAACGGCTTTACTTCCCATCCGAAGGAAGGCGTGATCAGAGATGTTATGCCTCAGAACATCCCCGCGGCGCCGACTGGGATTGAACCCAGGCCTGCTGGGGTGAGAGGTAATCACGCTTACCACTACTCCACTGGCGCCGTTATAAAGAAGAGTTGACTGTGCAATATTTAAGTCAACGCTTACCAACAAACATTGATAGCTGACTCCAGTCCGCATCGTGCTCTATTGCCGTGCGGATCTATTTACTGTTTGCTGAAGGAAGTGTTACTACTACCTAAAGCTACAACAAATTTAAACAGCACTTTTCAGTGCTCAACCTGTAAAAAAATTTCTACCCTGTTCAACTCTTATTCCTCTTCGATCCTTGTTTGGACCCTACCCGAGGTAATCCTTCTTGGATATCGATTTGGAAAATTCCTCTTCGATCCTTCAGATTCTTATAGTAATCTGCTTGGAAGTCGATTTGGATAAAAAATTTACTGCCGCCATGGCGCCTAAACGCAAAAGAAAGGGGCAAACTCTTGACCCCCCTTCTGATGAAATTAATTTGAGTAATCAATTTGATTTGCTCACGGATGATGAGAATGATCCATCATCCAAGAAAAATTCTAGTAAACTTTCCCGGCTTAATGCCAAGAAGGAAAAGATTCCCCCTATTGTGATAACCACTTCCGATTTCCATGCTCTTCGCATGGAACTTTTGAATTTCGTGAAAGTTAAGTTTTCACTACAAATTGGACGTCGGGGTGAATGCCGTGTATTGGCTGAAACCTTGGATGAATTTAAATGTCTTCTCAAGTATCTTACTGAGAAGAAGCACAAATTTTTTACTTACGACACCAAAACTGAACGTGTGTTCAAGGTTGTCATGAAAGGACTGCCCAGTGGTGAATCCCTGGATCAGATCAAAGATGAACTGGCAAAATTACTTGGAGTTGTGCCACTCCAAGTAATCAAAATGAAAATGAAATCCCGTCCTGGCGATTCGCGCAACGGGATTTCTAATGATTTTTATTTAGTTCACTTCAAGTCTAGTGAACTAAACAACCTTAAGGCCTTAGAAAAAGCTAGCCTTATGCTCCATGTCCGAGTGAAGTGGGAACACTTCAGGAAGACTGGAGGAAATTTCCAAAACCTCACTCAGTGCCGTAAGTGCCAGGGTTGGGGCCACGGAACTAAAAATTGCTACATGCCAGCTAAATGCATGAATTGTGGTGATTCCTCTCACGCAAAGGACGACTGTCCTGTGAAGGAAGATCCTAAGAAATTTAAATGTTCAAATTGTGGTGAAAACCACAAATCCAATTTTTGGGAATGTAAGACTCGCAAAGCGATCCTACAATCTCGTTCTAAGCGACAGGTAGAAAACGCTCAACGTTTCCGATCAGGTACAAATTCTTCTGCTGTTAACAACGGTCAGCGAGGAACAAATTCTACATTCGTACCCGTAGGTACAAATATCACCCCTGCTTCAAATTTTTCATCTGTACCTACTCCCCTTGCTGCTAACAATGTTCAGCGAGTTAATGGAGCTACCTATGCTGCTATTGCAGCGGGTAGAAATCAAAATACTAACCAAAGTAATTCTAACGGAAATTTTGATAATTTTGACTTAGGAAGCATTACTGCCCCTAAAATGGAATTTTTACAGAAATCATTAATTGACATGATTTCTGATATGCTTAAATCTAACTCCATGTTTGATGCTATTAAAACTGGAGTAAAATTTGCAAATAATATTGTCATGACTTTAAAATTCAGTAATGGATTTTAAAGCATTAAATATTGTAAATTGGAATGCTCGATCTCTTAAAGATAATGAAGACGAGCTATTTAACTTTTTGAGAGTTCATAACGTGCATATTGCCGTTATAACTGAAACGTTCCTTAAACCTGACCATAAGGTTAAGAAGGACGCAAATTACTTGATTTATAAAAATGATCGTCTTGATGGACCCTGTGGTGGCGTTGCCATCATTATTCATAGACGAATCAAACATAAAATTCTTTCTTCATTTGAAACCAAAGTTTTTGAAACTTTGGGAGTTTCTGTTGAAACAAAATTTGGACAACTTACGTTTATAGCTGCCTATTTGCCATTCCAATGCGTACGCCAGAAAAAGAATTTTCTCAAGGGTGACCTCCAGAAACTTACCAGTCATAGGTCTAAATTCTTCATTATTGGTGATCTTAATGCAAAACACCGCTCATGGAATAATGCTCAAAGCAATTCCAATGGTAATATTCTGTTTGATGATTGTTCTGCAGGTTATTACACTATTCAATATCCAAACAGCCCAACATGCTTTTCTTCTGCAAGAAATCCCTCAACTATTGATTTGGTCTTAACTGATTCATGTCAACTTTGTAGCCAATTGGTTAACCATGCTGACTTCGGTTCTGATCACCTTCCAGTAACTTTTGAAATATCCCAAGAAATAATTTGTAATCCCAACAGCTCTACTTTCAATTACCATAGAGCTGATTGGGAGCAGTATCGAACATTTATGGAATATAACTTCGATCCAAACATTCTTTTGCAAACCAAAGATGAAATTAATTATGCTCTTGAATCTCTGACTACTTCTATAGTTGCAGCAAGAGCTGCCTCAGTACCAACATGCGAGGTTAAATTCGATTCAATTATAATAGACGACGATCTTCAGCTCTTGATTGGCAGTGGGATTGGCAAAAACAAATTAAAAAGCGATTCTCTGCCCTGAGGAACAAAACTTTTGAAAATAATATTTCTAAATTAGACCCGAGTTCCAAACCCTTTTGGAAACTCACAAAATTTTTGAAAAAACCTCAAAAGCCTATGGGATTTGCTCGGGATTTTCTGAATATTTTCTCTCGGGAAAATATTTTTGATGATTCCTGGGGACTGATTTGGACGAAGTAAGGTTTATAACTAAAAAGTTTCAAAATATGAAAGCTCCAGGTGATGATGGAATTTTCTATATCCTCATCAAAAAACTCCCAGAGAGTACCTTGTCTTTCCTGGTAAAATTATTTAACAGATGTTTCCATTTGGCATACTTTCCTGATAAATGGAAAAATGCAAAAGTTGTTCCAATTTTGAAGCCGGATAAAAATCCAACTGAAGCTTCTAGCTACCGTCCAATAAGTTTGCTTTCTTCAATAAGTAAACTTTTTGAAAAGATAATTTTAAATAGGATGATGCTTCACATCAATACGAACTCAATTTTTGCAGTTGAGCAGTTTGGATTTTGCCATGGGCATTCAACTACTCATCAACTCTTAAGAGTTACCAATTTAATTCGTTCAAACAAATCTGATTGCCACTCAACTGGAGTTGGTCTTCTAGACATAGAAAAAGCATTCGACAGTGTTTGGCATGAAGGTTTGATTGCTAAATTGAAAAAGTTTAATTTTCCACTTTATATTATGAAATTAGTTCAAAATTATTTAACTGACAGAACTCTGCAGGTAAATTACCAAAATTCCAAATCCAATCGACTACCTGTTGGAGCAGGAGTTCCTCAGGGTAGCATTCTTGGGCCTATATTGTATAACATTTTCACTTCGGACCTCCCTGATTTGCCTCAGGGTTGCCACAAATCTTTGTTCGCTGATGACACAGGCGTTTCCGCTAAAGGAAGAAGTCTTCGTGTTATTTGCAGCAGACTGCAGAAAAGTTTAGATATTTTCTCTTCTTATTTACAAAAATGGAAGATTTCTCCCAACGCTTCCAAAACTCAACTTATAATATTTCCACATAAGCCTAGAGCTTCGTTTTTGAAACCTAGTAGTAGTCACATAGTCACTATGAACGGAGTTCCAATTTCCTGGTCAAACCAAGTGAAATATCTTGGATTAATACTTGACCAAAAATTAACTTTTAAAGATCACATTGAGGGCATTCAAGCTAAATGTAACAAATATATTAAATGTTTGTATCCTCTTATAAACAGGAAATCCAAACTTTGCCTGACGAATAAACTTCTAATATTTAAACAAGTTTTTAGACCGGCCATGCTTTACGCTGTGCCAATATGGTCTTGTTGTTGCACTACCAGGAAAAAATCACTTCAAAGGACTCAGAACAAAGTTCTGAAAATGATTTTGAAGTTGCCTCCCTGGTTCAGTACTACCGAGGTACATAGAATTTCGAATGTTGAGACTTTAGAACAAATGTCCAACAAAATAATTAATAATTTCAGGCAAAAATCGTTGCAATCCTCAAGACATGCAACCAAGACATGCACAATGTAAAAACACTTAGATATATATCATAACAATTAAGGCTGGTACGTTACTGCAGTAACTGGTGCACCTAGGTTAAAATGAAATGTAATTTATTTTGAATTTGGAACAAATAAAGAGTTAAAAAAAAAATTTGATAGCTGACTTGCCTATTCAGACAAAACTATGGTAAAAAATAACTTATTCAGCTTTCAATAAGCTCAAATTATTTGTTGGGTTATTGCTATGGTTCAATTTTCACTCAGTTATTTTATATGACAAACATTGAAAGCTCTTCATAAAGGGATTCCGTTACATTGTTTGATGAAAAATGTCTGTAGCAGTTCAAACAGGCAGGAGAAAGTCTTTTCATTCAAATCCTCGTTTTTTCAGGCTTCTTGAAAATACCTCCGCAAGTTTATTCTGATTTAATTTGATAAATTCTTCAGGCTTGTCCGGTAGTCAATTTTTTCAAGAAGGCTATTCAAAATTTTCCCGGAAATTTTATCAGAATGTTTCTTATGACTTCCACCGGAAGATTCTACCAACATCTTCTGGAGGTTTCTATCCACTTCCCCAGAACTCCTTTGGGTGTCCTCCTTCCTGCTACTTCCAACATCATCATTGAGTTTTTATTTGACTCTCCCATATGTTTCTTTTGGCTGGGAGATTCATGCAATTTACTTTGAAAGCTCCATATGATTTTTCCCAGAAGTCCTACTGACTTGCCCCAAAAGACTTTTCGGATTTCCTATGGATGTATCTCTAAATTTTCCCCGAATGATTCATCCCACCTGTTCCAAAAGCACTATTACTTTTCCTGGATGTTGAACTCCCGACAGATTCTGTCAGCTTATTTCGGATTTTTCTTCGAACTTTCCTTGCAAGTTCTTTGAAACCAGTCAAAAAAGTTTTCATGAGATGCATCTACTGTAATTTCTCTTTATCTATGGAGAGATCATAATACGCTCAGTTCTGTTATAACGGTATTTTATTTTTTATGTCGCCCTCATTCAAGATGGATACAGCAATTCTCTTATTTTTTTTATTTTTTTAAGCAAGTTACTTTAAATTTGGTTGAATTTGAGATCATACGATCAAAAATAGAGGCGTAAAATTCCCGTTAGAGCACAATAGAGTGTAGATAAAATTGTTAGGGAATGTTTTCTTTGTCCGTGTAATCTATTTTCATTCAAAATGTATATTAAGCATGCCATTTTTAATTGTTTGTCCAGAAGTCGAACTAGTTTCCCCGGAATTGAGAAACTCGATTTTTTGGAACATTAGCGGGAATTGCTTCCATAAATGTCAATGGTAGAAAACACTTAACACAGCTATTGAATCTTAAAATTTCAGTAAAAAATAGATTTCATCATCACGACATTTTTACAAACCCTCCCCAAACAGAAGTCCTAGCTTCGCCAACAAGTGATGCAACCAAACCAAGTGCCACATTGTGTAAGTCGACTGAACAGACTTTTTCGTACATCCTATCCATAGAAATCGTTCCGTACGACTTCCACGATGTGGCCCACTCACGTTTTCCCCCGAAGCACTGTTTCCGATATCGAAATCGAAAATCTATCTCATCGAGATGATGGTATTAGCCCTCATCTGTGGGGGTTTCCCTGAAATTGTTTTATTTATAAGTTGTGTCACAAGTTTCCCATTTACCAATTTACCTTTGAAGAGGTATGTCTCCTGTTTCCCCCCGCAAAGATGTCTATGTATCATCATGTGCAGGTATCCGGCTGCCAGCACCAACATCGTAAATTTGCACCTTCCGTTTTGTTTTCATATAAATCTTCTTGTGAGCGTCGGAGATAACAGCTTGCGATAGTAACGATCAACGATTCTTACTTACGACTCTATTCGGTTGTATAACCAACTTTGATGTATTTAATTGCTTTCCAACGCTTGGGTATGGTATCAGTCACCATATGAAACCCATTCTACTAGTTTATAGGGAATATTACGGCTTATCGTTCAGCTGGGATCTGGTCCTTTCACCCTGGCGTGGCGTGGCCATTGACAAACGCGAAAAACAAACGGAATGTTGCGATTCGGAGGAGCGCACATCCGTTGCCATCGGGTTTGCGACCTCCCACGTATATTTCACTTCACCGGGGGAGACGCTCGATAAATTACATGTAAAGTATAAATTTCCATTATCGCCAGCTGGTCGCTGTCACGGCAGGATGTGCGCCAAATGCAAGCTGGGGTTGGGCATATCCTGTCAGACGTATGTAAGAAAATAGAAAAGATATTACTTCTGTTCGCACTTCTTTGCTGGGTGTGAACATCCACGCGCCACGCCGTGCCGTGCCGACAACAACGGTGGCTGACTACTAGACGCCCAAATAAATCACTCTGAATTCCACGCGACGACTCAGACGACGAACGACGACGACGACGACACTATTCACACCGATTCGATCTTGGATGTGAATGGTCTTTTCCGAGGGAATATGGAGCGTATGTTTATTACTGACAGAAATTACCCTCATCTGTCTGGGTAGAGCAATTCCAAGGCGCCTTGGGCGTAATGCAAGTCCTGTACCAACTAGTACCCATGCTGGCAAAGCTCGTTCTTACGAATAATTCAATGCATGTGATTTCCTCCATGTCAGATGAACAACGGGTCTGATGGATGCCCAATGGCTTTGCATCGTTCGTGGAAATGCAGCACGTATGGTACATTAGGTAGCGGAACGGTACTGCTTGGATGCAACTGAAAAACCTACTATAAACTTTGGCGAAATATGGCGCATTTTGGAAGGGAACTTGTCTGGGGTGAGGTTTTCAGCTGCAGACTAAACCCATATAAATTTACGATAAAAAGTGTAGTTTTATAGAAGCTAGGAACGGTCTGCTAGTGACATCACATCCATAAAGACTCAACTTAGTGCTGTGCTGTGGTAGACGATGGTGTCAAACGAATGAAAACTTATGTGATGTTGTGAAGACATATTACGGTTTGATGTACACATCTGCATAGTTATTGTTATTAAAATGTAGATGGAATATGGTAATGTCTATTTGATTACTCGTTGGTATAAGCATATCGAAAGATGAGAATCGAGTTACGGTTTTTGAACAACATTGTCACTTAGAATAAATGAATTTTACACAATTCATCACATAGCATTCACAAAAACCTTTTTTAACATTATTATTCTAGTCAATTTAACACATGGATTCGAAACATTGTAAATGTGCGATATTGTGAACACATACCTTAATTCGTAGAAAGATTGTAAAAAACAACATATTTAGAAGACAGGCAACTTTCATCTTTCCATATACAACCGTTTTGGGGCAAGTACAGTCACGCCATCTTCCACTCAAATGTAAATGCCCTGATAGAATTTTATAGCATACACAGCAAAAAAAATATTTTACTTGTTAAAAAGGACAAATTTATCATTAATACAGTGCATGAATTAAAATTATGTTGCTTTAAAATTATTTTTTTGCTGTGTAGGCTTCAATCTTCTTAGAGAGGTTTACGTAAGTTTTTCATTTTTCAATAGTTGCTTCCACATTTGCTCCATCCACTCCACTATCCCTTGAATTCTGGAAAATTTGCCAGAGAAATCCTAAATGTCTACGGTTCAATAGTTACTTCCTTCTTCATCACCATTTTATTAATGGCCTTCTGTTTGTGTAAGTATTTTCCATAACTGCTTGTTTCTAGTACTCCAAAGCTCTTTGTTTTCTAGAGTTTTTAGTCCCAAAGTGAACATGGAATTTTCCAGGGCAATCCTGTCGTGTTAGGTGATAAATTTAGTAGATTATTGGTACAAAAAAAAGGACACTATTGAAGATGTTTCAAGTACCCCAGCGGTCATTTGATTCTCATCTACCACTTTACGTAGCCTCAGAGGATAACCATAACATAGTTACTGCAGAAAAGAGCGGTTTCAGTAATAAACGCCTCAACCAGACAATCACACCCACACAATTTAAACACTCACCCACTTTCTGTCGCTGTGCTCTCAATTTCCTCTTTGAGTCAGTAAGTCATAGGCCACGCTCAGATTACTCCAGTTTCCCTTTTGATATTACATGTACCCATCTACCATACTCCACTATGGGAATTCAAGTGTCCAATAATTGAAAAATGATTTTCTCCGATTCGTGATCCGTGTTCGTCCGTCGGTAGTAGACTACTCAACGGAGAAAACCCCACAACATCAGTTCTCTAAATTATATATTTACCGAGCTACAGGTATAAGAGTCAGACAGTTTCCGATTTTTGTAAAAATTAATGATAAATTCAACCTCACTTTCCCCTAACCGAAATTGCTCTTTTCCTACGTTTGAAAATGTTCCTAAAAATTATTTTATAAGCTTAAAAATATCGCATAGAGTGGCTATACTCGATTATAATAAAATATAAAATATTGACAAATAAAAAACAACCTTTTTTGTAGCCTAATTTTGTTCCCTTTGTTTGTTCTCCGTCGATCCTGTTTTCCGTACTGAGTACCAATGTTACCAACGCCATGGAGGCAGCTGCCACAGCTGGACCCATTAACTCATGGACCGAGGACCAACGGTTTTACTTCGCTTCCGAAGGAAGGCGTTATAAGAGATTTTATGCCTCAAAAAATCCCGACGGCGCCGACTGGGATTGAACCCAGGCCCAATTTATCAAAATTTACATTCAGGACAACCCTTACGATTATCCTTTGGATGCCTAGAAAGGTTTGTAATCAAATTTGGTAATGATTGATTTCTCCATAATTTTTTTCTTCTCGAAAATATCGTCCCCTTCTATTCAATGCTGAGAGTATTTATACTTGAAATGTTCCGAATCATGAATACTTTCAAGATATTATTCAAGAGTTCATTGAGTCTGTAGAACTTCAAGATCCTAGCTCCAACATAGTTTGGAGAGTATTAAAAATCTTATCGCTACCAATTCATGACGTGCATGTAGTCAAGAAGCTCTCTTGAGCTTCGCGGACTCATACATATTTTCAGATCATTGTTCTAGGCTTTATTGAGCCTGTAAAACTTGAATATCTCAACTCCAGAATGGTTTGGAAAGCATTACATATCTTAATGATACCATTGAATGTTGTACATGTTGTCTAGAGATTCTATTGAGAATCACGGAGTCATACATATTTTCAGTACACTCAGGTTTTTTTTTTACACGGGGGATACGTAACGTGTAAAAAAAACCGTTTGAAAAAAACCTACGAGATTTTGATTTTTCGCATGCTTAAATGTTTTTAAAAAATCGGATTTTGATGCCATTTGTAATTAAAGCATGGTATGGTCCATATAGACATATTTTAAAAATTTCTGTATTTACACCAAAAATTGTGATTTTTTTTTAAGTATGTCATTCGATTACTTATAGCTTGAAACGGATAATGTGATTGGAAGCAAGTCGATAGGTTGTATCGTTGTCGAGAAATCGTTAAAAACGTACCGTGTAAATCGGGGAAAACCGTGTAAAAAAACCGTGTAAAAAAACCGCGTTAAAAAAAAAGCGTGTAAAAAAAGACTTCAGTGTACATTGTTTAGTGAGTCTCAATAACTTAAAGATCTTAGCTCCAAAATAATTGGGAGAGTATTAACAATATTATTGATACAATCCATGATGTGCACATTGTCAAGAGGCTCCCTTGAGCTCCGTGGACTCATAAAGATTTTCAAAACATTGAGCCTGCATGTTGTCAATAGGCTCTCCTGAGCTTCACGGACTCATACATATGTTCAGTACATTGTTCAAGACTTTCATTCTGTCTGTAGAACTTCAAGATCTTAACTCCAGAATAGTTTGGACAGTATTTAAAATCTTCTTGATACTAATCCGTGATGTGCATGTTTTCAGGAGATTCTCTAAAACATTTTCAGTACTTTGTTCAAGATTATATTGACTATACATCTATTTTTGATTCCATTCTATGATAAGAAGATGTAAGGCCATTAGGTCGAATGGGTTATTAAACCGAATTTTGAAAAGCAAAAGATGAAACTTATAGTAGTAATTGGATACATTTATAACACTTCAATAATATTCCACTATGTCTGTGTGTGAAAGGAAAACGTACATAAAATCATGAAACGCCTTTTACAATCTCAAACTTAAATAAATTTCAAAGACCCAGGATTTTTGAAAAATATTAAAAATCGCATCTTTAAATATTAAATCTCTGGAAATATTTTTCGTCTTTGAGCAATTTTATCAATTTTATTCTAAGGCAATGACACTTTTTCCTAATTTAAATATAACTAATTTGGAATCCAAAATTGTAAACATTAGAAAAATGTGAAGGTCATAGGTGTGGAAAATGGTTAAAAAAAACTATATTTTGAAATTATTAGAGAGATCTCGCAATGGAGACATTATCAAATGAGGAATTTTTAGCCTTACATTTTTCATAGCGGATTTTTTCTTCTTCAAAACATGAGCAGTTCTTTCGGTTATAAAATGTTTAATCAGATGGCATTTCTAGCATAAGATTATTCGAAGCTGATTTATTTCTTATTTGAAATATAACCGGTTTTTAAAAGATAAACAATGCATCACCATAATTTAATTTTCTTTATTTGTTGCAGATTATTTCTAAAGGTAGTCTGTTAAGACCACATTTGATGAATCTGTTCATCACTCTAAAAAATTAAGGGCATACATATCAGTTCCAACAATAAACATATGAAAATGGATCCCAATGTATGCTTGCTGTGCACATTTGCAAAGTGTGAAGTTTATATAGATTCCGAGATTTGTTCTCTTGAAAATTTGAAATGATAGAGCAAGTCTGTCTGTCATGTTGGCCATAATTGGACTCCATCAAGTATGTCCTCAAGTTGGAACAAGGCAGATGTCGTACGACAAAAAGTGAACAACTATAAAAAAAATTCGGCCTAGTGACTCATTCGGCCTAATGGCATTCGGCCTAATGGCATTCGGCCTAATGGCATTCGGCCTAAGGGCATTCGGTTAATGATCTATCACCGATGCGCATCTAAACATGCAGCTGAACAACGCTAGGATGATGTGTAGAATGGGGCTTCGTCATTTAACCGAAGGACGTTTCACCGAAGGACTTTCACCGAACAACATTTTGCCGAAGAACATTTCACCGAAGGACATTTCGCCGAATGTGTCATTTCGCTTTTCTAAAATGTAATACATTGATTGCACAATTGATACAGTTATAAAAATGTAATACATTGATTGTTTAAAATTTTCTGAAATCAGTACATATCGAAAGAACTGGTCAGTTTAAAAGAAGGGAGCATTCATATAAATATTTTTTTTGATTATTTATCAATTTCTGAAATCAGTACAACTCGAAAGAACTGCTCATGTTCAAAAGAAGGAAGTATTGCTATAAATTAAAAATATATATTATTTGAAAATTTCTGATGAGTACAACCCAAAAGAACTGCTTATATAAAAAAGAAATAAGCATTACATTTGAATAGCTTGCCAGGTTGAAAAAAAAATCGCACCTCCTCCATTTTTTTTTCAAGACTGTTTTAAAAATTTACTGAGCTTTGAGAAAAATTCAAAACCGTAGAAAATGGCTTGCTCTTTGGCGAAATTACTCATTTGGTGAAATGACCTTCGGTGAAACGTCCTTCAGCAAAACGTCATTCGTTGAAATGTCCCACTCCCGTGTTGAATATGTCGGTAACATGCGTATCAATCCACATTATTGAGTCTTTAGAACATCCAGATCTTAACTCCTTAAAACCTAGAAGACATTAGGATCTCAAAATGATGTTTAATGATTGACATAATGGGGTTGATACCTAGTCCCATCTGTTGGTTCTCTGTGGAATCACGGAGTACCAACCGCGGGCGGTCAATCATACTCATGCTCATGATCATGTTCAAAGTTTAATGATAAATGTAAACACCTGCTAGTACAAATCTTGTCCAATAATGAATAAGCAAGAAAAGATTTTTGGCCACCTCCTTGTATGGAGATTCCCCATAGTACACCCGCGTGGTTGTTTGTTTGTTATAGATGAAAGGATGCGCCTTCCAAGCCAGTAAATAGGGTGTATATCTGTCATCATCATCATCATCATCATCATCATCATCATCACCCGTGCAACCTTCAGAGATCAGCAGATGGTTGTAGCGAACTGCCACACAGCTTCCATGTGATGGTCATCCACCCCAGGACAACATGGGAAGCTATTTTTTTTTTAAATTAAGAATCTGGAGCAGCTACCAGGAAATGTGGTTTGTAGGTTAATTATATTAAGTGATGTAATGGTTGATGCGGAAGCAATTGCAATGGTAAGTTTCTGGCGTGTGCTTGGAGCTTTTCGAATACCGTCTACCTAAATGGCGAAAGCTAACCACCTCGTGCCAGCTGCATTTGCGAGTTCGGATTCTGTGCGTGGTGAAAAAATTTCAATCTACTTAATTGGCATAATTTTTATTCATTTCATGTTTTTGCTAGAAGGTGTTGAATTTTCCGACTCTCAGAGGTTGTGCAATCAAATCTCATTTTCGATGCTTTTGGAGCCAATATCCTGGAATGAAAAAAATACGTGGTTTCATTTGTGTTGGTTCAAATGAATTATTTTATCCACCTCATTACAGTTGTTTACATCGTAAGCAACATTATAAAGCATATCGACCATAGCAAGAAGGCTGTTACCGGCGTGACATGTAAACAAGATATCCCTAATGCATGTTTTACTCCTGGACAGTTGTCTACGAGGTGAGTAATTCAGTGATGATTTCAACAGAAAAAAAAAACAGTTGTAATTAATTAGTACTCACGCGCACTCACGAGCATCGTAATCAGATAGAATAATTCCTTTCCCGAAGAAGGGCGCATCACAGTCTATGATCGATGATACTTTGTTTTGAACGCACATTTTTCTATAACTTGATGGCATGTCTTCTGAAATAGAAATAATAGCTAGTATTACTGAAATTCCCAATGCTAATGTGTTTGTTTACCCGTTTCACTGGAATCTTTGATCTGGCTGATGGTACATTGAATTTTAATGATTTCGTCAACAAGCTTCTCCAAAAATATACGATTTTGTTTACGTGATCCCGTCAAACAGGAAAGAACAGGATTAATAATTGGATTCAGACAGGCGCGATCCTGATCCCGCAGAGGACATCCACCACTTTGTTGAAGAGCAATTGCATCAGTTGAGTGATTTATCGAAGCCATATTTTCACTAAAGCAAGCACCAGCCTCATCGAGGGCCATCGTGATTCGTTTATAGGCAGTCGATGATCCTGAGTTTTTCAAACATGTTTGTAACAGCGGGTTTTGAGATTCAAAATCGAATTTAGCGTGCATATCTTGCGGAAGAGCAGCTGATCCTGAATATGAATGATGGAAAAAAAAAATTGATAGAATTAATTCAATGTCGATAATCCTAATTCCTACCTCCGAAAAACACCACGAAAGGAATAAAAAACGTGAAAAGACTGTTAGTCATGATGGCACTACTGATACGAGCTGTTTACTCAAGTTAGCAGTATTCTTTAAATATGTAGCCGTGATTAAATATTTCTTGATAGAGATGGAATTGGGGCGTAATAGCTTTCGTAAACAATGATTTCTCTCGATGATTTCTGGAAATTCAAGGTATGCTCACGCAAATCAACATAGCCATCGAGTAGGGGAAGAATTCCCCTACCCGATGGTGATGTTGATTTGCGTGGGCGAGCGTTGTTTACAAAAGTTTTTACGCCCTAATTCCAGCTCAATCTAGATTTAAAGGCACCGGCGATAAGGTCAGTTTGTAAACTAAAGCAATTTTATTTGTTATGAATGTGCTTCCCCGAACTTGGATTGTAGTAACTTCAAGGGAATTTCTAGAATAACAATGCAATATTTGTTGATATGATTGGGTTTTAGATTTTAATTCGTATACAAACAACAGTCAAATCTTGTTAGCTTATCAATTTCGTCTTTCGTTGTATACGAGTATACAAAACCCCACCAAGAGAAATGCGACGGCAATTTGTAGAAACATAAAATGTTTTTTTAATCAAATTAGTCGATAAAAATATCCATGCAATCTGTAGCTTCCGTTCTCATATCGTTGTAAATAACGTAATCACTCCAAATTATACCTTTAATCGTCAACCGGTTTGCACTACTTTATAGCATCAGAAACATCTCGAACCAAATCCAAGTAGCAACGGTTCTGCCCTACTGAAATCCATCCTCCATTGAGTGTTCCTTGATTAAAGCTACATTAAGCAACCTCGGGCGAATTTATCGGAAACACCTCCGATTAGCGGGTTTTGTTAATTAATGTTTTCAAATCCCACAGAGTTTACCAGCCAAAACAAACGATGGCAAACCTCAGCGAACTTAAGTATGGAGGCACATAATCATTATTCCCTGCGTCACGTTGTCGTCGTCGTCGTCCTCATCACAACAACGCAGCAACCGTCGACCGGCGGACGGTTCAACGTGTAAACAACAAGCGCGCTTGGGTCGTTTCTCACGATGACGGTCGGTGGTGTGGCTTGATAACGTTTGCAGAGCCTCTTTCCAGTAGCTGTAACGCAGATCCATTAAATCAAATTGAGCTAGATTGAAAGTGATGAGCAGCGATGATGATGCGGCATTATTTATCCGATACAGACCAGTACCACCTCTGGAAAAAATGATGCACTGACTTGATTGGATTACATTCAAGCAGCTGGAATGGACATCAGCCAATGGACTCTCGCTTTCTCAAAGTAATAGAAAGCAGTCGATAACAGGGACGAGTTGCTGTGATGTAACAAATACGAGCCAATCGAGCTGAATGGGGGGTTTGGGATCTCTACACAGTAGAAACATAAAATGTAAAATTCAGCGAAAAAGAAAACCAGCATAACACTTTTTCCGTTTGCTCCGCTTCCTTGATGAAGTCAATCCGAGTGGGTGAGCTGCACCATGTCTTCAATTCAACAATCGAAGAAAATAGGTACGTAGGAAAGATGCTGTCAAGGACAAGCTCAAGGATGAGATAAAGTCGTTCAAGTGCAAGTTTTCCTCGTTGGTGTCTTCTTTATATGACTTTGGGTTCGGTTTCACCACCGTATGCAGGATGTTTTCTTACTCCAGCGGAGCGTGAGCTGTTTATTAACAACATCAAAGAGCAATGACAGAGGGATCTACGCAACACGTGGTGGTGACAATCAACCGTGATATAGAATTAACAACGTGTGTGTTTTTTCCACATACATTCGCAGCCAAAAAGATAAACCCGGAATGCAGACATCCCACCTTGGCAGCAGATGTATTTTATAGTGTCTTGCAAGGAAGTTGGTAGATACAAATTTTGGCTTAATGCTGTACTTGTTACCCCCTTTTCGTTGCCATTGACGTAGTTAGGTTGTATCAATGTTAAATTTTTAATATTTTTTCAATTTATAGTGGTAAACTCTACATGACTTCGAACCCATGTTTATAGGACTCCGAGGATAAGTCAAGAATCTGCATCAAAAGTGCTTCACAACTCTTCTGAATCTGCCATCGAAGTCTAGTATTTTTTTTTATCATGTGAAGGTTCCATTCATTCGAAGCTATCTGCCTATCTGACTATAAGTTCACTCCTCAAAACCACTGAGCCAACCATTGATATACGGCTTCATGGATTGACATGGGCGTTATGTCACAACTACGTTAAAGTTTGCAGCGTGTTTTTGTGGACCTTTCTTCTCTCGCCATTTGGGAAATTCAGCCTGCATCCTGTTGGTAGACGGAATTCAGACAACAAAGAAAAAAAAGTTTTTGGCACTCGACGCAACCGTAGCGTGGGTGATAACTGTATGCTAAAAGAAATTTATGCTGGAAGTCTCAAAATGTTAGGTACCATGACGTAAAAGGCAAATTGGCAACGAGTCAGCTGGAAAGTTTCTAATTTGATTGGTATTCGTTTGTCATAGTTTCACCTGTTGAAGTAATTTAGTAACAAACTTTTTTGTTTGTAAATCTTACGCTCTTGTTTCAAATTTGATATATTCTATATGTAGCTGCACATTCACTCGCATGGAGGCGGGACTTATTCAACTTGGATTGATGCCGGCACGTAGCCTATAGGGCAAAGTTCGTCACCAATCATTTTCCATACGCAAAACCATGACTATGATTAATGTGTGTGTGTATGTGTATGGAACGTTCTGAACGTGATAAATTTTCCACAGATGGGGAAAATGTAGTCCAAACGTTTGTACCCATAATGTCACGACGAGTACGAATCTGTGGAATTTAAGTGCAAAATAATGAAAGTGATGCTTTACGGTCTATTTCCCTTTGACCACTGTGGCTGGAATTGTAATGAACTTTGTGAAGTTTTTAATTGGAAATAGGAAACCAACCACCGAGCGACTTTGTCATTGTGAACGACGTTTTTTTCTTTCGTTAAAATTGTGAATGCTTTAGGAGCAGCTATTCTCGGGGAAAAGAAATTCTCCTTCAAGCTCAAAGTGGAAAGTAGCAAATGGAATGTTTCTTTTATTTTGTTACATGGTAGGGACATGGACGATACGGATACTGCTTGATAGTAGAGATAGTGAATGTATTGCTAGAAATTGGGTCATCGAGTAATTACATATAAATCTTGGTGCGATGCTTGGAATGTTCATTTTAATAGATTCTCTAAGTGGCAGAAAAAACTTCAAACGGTAGTTCTCTTTAAGGCTTCAAGGATTTTCTTTCTTTTTTACATTTCTGACATCACTTGACTCCTTGAAATCCTCTCTGCGGCACATGCTGCGCAGTTGGCCTGGCCGTTGACAAGAAAAATGACGGATTCGTGAAGCCGTCATTTTCTAGGATGCTTTCAAAGTATTGGCTGCGTTAGTGTGAGATTAGATTAGATTAGATCAAGGATTTTCTTTCTTTTTTATTTTAGCTAAAAAATCTTGACTGGAACATTTTTTTTGCCTTCAAATTACTGTGCTAGTGGATTGCTAGCTTATCACATTTCAGTTCAGTTTACTCAAATTCCTAAAAATCGTGGTTTTCTCAGGCTGAGTAAAATCTTCCTAAATTTTGCTCAAATTCGAGCAGATTTATTCTCGAATATTAGTGACATTTACTGGTATTCAGGAAAAAATTTTTAGGAAACAGAATTCAAATTTGAGTGAGTTTGAATGGCCGTAAATATATCTAAAAAAAATCACTGAACGTATTTTTATTTCATGAAGTTCCAGCAACGTTGTTTTGTTCATTTGGCATTTCAAGAAATTGCAAATTTAAATTCAGTTTTCTCGATGGCATCATCATCACAATCATCATCATACAAGAATATACAAAAAATAAAAATTCGACAATACTCTTAATAGTCTTAACCCATTAACGTGCAAGTCGTTTTTGACCTCCGAACAATGTGCGATTTTGCCAGGAGTGACCCACGGGTTATTCTCACATTATTTGAAAACAAGATGTTAAGGATATTCCAAGGATCTTGTTAGTGACATTGAACACATAATTTACCTGATGAATGTAGGCGTCTTAGTGGAATACCTGTATAATGAGAGAGAGAAGGATTAGTAATTTCCATTTAATTCCACTACCTTATTTGCTTATCCTTGACAGATACGCGTATTTTGTCTACAATGTGCAGACTTCATCAGTGTTTTGTACTAATACTTCACTCGAGTATTAGTACAAGACACTGAAGAAGTCTGCACATTGTAGACAAAATACGCGTATCTGTCAAGGATGAGCAAATAAGGTAGTGGAATTAAATGGAATTTACTAATCCTTCTCTCACATAATTAACGTTCCCAATTTCTGTTAAGACATGATAAAAAAAATGCAAATCTATAAATAGATCGCTGTGCATTAATGGGTATGCAAATCCAGACAAGTTCTACACATGTTCATATCCAGAGCAACAGAGCCATCCAGAGTAGCTCTACACATGTTCATAGCATGTTCAAATGATATGTATAATAAGTCCAGAAAACATCTAGGACGTGTCTATTGAATCTTCAGAGCAGGCCCAGAGGGCCTCCAGGGCAAATCTAAAAGCATCTGAGAAACATCAATGGACTTACAAGGCAAGTCGAGAAGTTTCCCTTAGAGAGTTTAGAGGTCCTCTTTACCAAATCCAGAAAACTCCGTGGCAAGTTTGAATGTATCTCTAGGATATGTTGAGAGCGTATATAAGGTTAAGGACTCCCAGTAAGATTTAATGGCATGTCTAAGATACTCACAGGAGCAGCTCCAGGCAAAATAGCGAAAAAAAAAATGAAATTTGGATCGTCCTTCTCCGATTTGTATGAAACTTTGTATAATTGTTTGTACTGGCCAGTAGAAGTTGTTGATTCATTGTGATTTGTTTATTGGAATCTGCAGCTCAGCTAGGTGGATGTTTTTTTTTTAATATTATAATGACATTGGTAGAAGTAAAGAACTCTCAAGTTTCGGCTTCGCCAACGGAAGTGAAAGGCTCACCTATGTTTAGATTGAAAATTTCATTGTCATTGGATGCGAATACTGTTGAGATGGAAGTAGCTTAACGAATTTCGGAGGAGAAAGCGGTTTTCATGAACCCTTCGCCTGTTATCTCTTACATAAGTTTTATTGAAGAACTTACTTTGTCTGTACCCTGAGACTTCAATTAAAAAGTTTTAACATAAAGTCAAATTTACTTTCCAAGCAATTGAAATTTCCAAAACCCATTGAAACATCGCTGAGATATGGCAATTTTAATTTGGGGTCAAAGAGAGGAACCAGCCTTAGGTTAAAAATCTCTAAAATAAAGAAGAAAAAATATTCGGGGTCAAATTGACCTCAGGGTACATTCAACGTAAGTTTTTCAAAAAATTGATGCAAGAGGTAATTTTTTAAGTATTTACGAGCAGATTTCATCAGGACGTAAAAAGGAAACAACAGGATAATTAATAGCGTGGGAGCAGTACGTACGTGGGTGTGGTCAGGCATGGACAATCATTTGCATTCATTTACATTCATTGGCCTCTATTTTTTTTTCTTCAACAGCATTCCGCAAAATAATGTATATAGCTTTTGTGGGTTTTTTTTATTAACTACAACTTTTGTTAACAAGTTAAATCCGTCTCTCTTATGTATGACGAAGCAGAGCGAACAGAAGCCACTACTGTTTTTCAGTGAATATATTTTACATTCACTGAAAAACAGTAACACGTTCTGCCCGCTCTAGTTCGTGATGCATAAGAGATAAAGATTTGAGTTACGAGCAAAACTTTTAGTTAATAACAAAACCTACAAAAGCCCGATACATCATTTTGCGGAATGCTGTTCATGAAAAAAGTTGTAGGCAAATGAATGTAAATGAATGTATGAAATGAATGCAAATGATTTTCCATGCCTGGGTGTGGTTCCTGGAAGTGTATCGTTGGACATTAACGATGAGGAAATTATGGAAGAGAGTGAGTTGCTTGAGAAAGAGGTGCTGGAAATTAACGTGACGTTCCCAGAGACAGGAACGAACAGTGAAAAGGAAGCAAACGATGTCCAGAGTAGCGCCTTTTTTCTTTTTTTTTCACTGATCGGACTAAGTCCTATAACTTCTACACGGACGTTGAATCTTACTCTAATTTGTTTTCCCTTTACTCAAATTCACAAAACATGGCCACACGGCCCTGAAAAAAAAGACCTGTTATTTGGGGTTCGTTTCCAAAAAAAGCTCTCTTACTCAAATAAACTGCAATATGATTTTGATGTCTTACACAAAGTTGTTTGAAATAACTTTTGCTAAACTTTACCTGAGACATCAACCGTCTTTCTCGAAATGGTGGAAACATACATTTAGCATCTCTCTTATATGGGGATTAATCACATAACTCATATCTTCAAATGCAGAAGCAGGTCATGTCCATCAACTTTGCTGAAGACGTCATCACTCTAAATTCAGGTTGCATTGGTGCTTTTAATTAGGAGCATGAGAATGGACTTTCAAACCTCTGTGAAATGAGGCAAAGGACTAAATGAGATCAATGAACTAATTTTGGAATTTCGATAAAAAAAAATCATAGCCTTAGTTTGTTTTCAATGCTTTTTAAGGCAATGAGTACTGAGCAACAATCAACTAATTAATTAGAAGCTTTATAAATTCTTTTACCGGTATTTTACGATGATTGAAGTAATCATAACAAAAACATTCGACGCCACTCTGAATCTATGATTGGTTTATTGACTCACGGTGTGCCCAATTTTTTCTCCATGGAACTTGGATCAGTTTTATGATTGGGACACTTCCAACGCCTTCGCCATACTTTAGTAAGGGGCTGTCTACAGACCACGTGAACCGCTTTTAAGATATTGTAGACCTGCCCTGAGAGGATAATCGTACAAGCAAATAAAAAAAAACTTTGTATGGACCGTTGGCATTCCCAACCCCCTCCTTCGTACATGGACTACCACGACGTTAAATGGCGTTACGCTTTGTTTGTAAATTGTTGACTGCTACATTTCCGAGAAAGACACTCTAGCCATTTATAAGTGTAACATTATCATTACTATGATTGGAATTTCTCTGAAAGTAGCATCACCATTTAAATAAATGCTTTAATTCCTGATTTTATTGTTTTTCATTTTTGTGCAACTATGTAACAAAAGTAGCTCAGTGCAGTGAGTGTTACTTTACTCTAACTAGATCTGAATAGGTCTGTTCAAACCATTGAGATTCTGCTGACGGGTATAGTCATCAGACAACGAATTATGATCGTTCTTTCCGTTTCCCAACTGGCGCAAAATTGAAAATAGCTGTTTGCTGATGATTCCGACTTCAAGAAGCCAAATTACAATCGCTTTTACCCTTTCGTCAGCTGATTTCCTTTCAATGTGCATATAGAAGAAACCGACAAGACGCTCTCCTTCCCAGACGACAGAGGAGAAAAAGTGCAATTCAGACGTCTTTGTTTACCGAAATCACGTTTCTTCGGGGAAGTTACCCCGCTGTGCTATTTTCTTACTCCCTGTTCCCCGGTTGTCTAGGATGAAGAAATTACTTACCCTGTCGTGGTTTGGCTGATTGTACTTAATGCACGTGCATAGGTTTGATGCTGAGCATATAAACGGCCACGACGATCATATCACAAACCGAACGTGACTCAATCAATTCCGTCTCGTCACTGAATGGTATCTTCATCACATGTCCGGCGGCAACATTGAAATAGTTTGAACTTCTCTTGGGGAAGCTTTGCGGACGTGCTTGTTTGCCATGAGCATGCAGAATTGTCGGGAAGTGAAAGTTTTCCTAAAAGTTGTAAGCTTCCGTGAATGGCTTTAGGTCGCCGGTACTGTGATGTCCGAGAAGAAGGAATCGGTATCGTTCTTTGCTGGAATGCCCACATAGTTTCGATGTAGTTCTTCATTTCATATAGTTCAGTCAGGTTGTCGGTACAAGGTGCAAAGGAAGTTTTCTTAAAGTGCTATTCGAATGGGCTGCGGAATAGTTTTGAATTATTTTCTTGGCTTGATAAATGCCCTCGAGGAATCAAGACAAACTTGCATTATAACATCATCTCGCCTTGTTGGAGTTAGTAACCTGTAGAAGATAATATAATAACGGCTTATTTACTCTCTGCCTTACGTTCGCTCCAGCAAATCTGGTTGTCATTGTTCTTCGTTGAACAAAATACATATTTTCTGATGCAATCACAAAGATAAATAAGAGAGATAGAAAATTAATGGAATTGCTTGTCTGAGATATGCTTTTTTCACCAGCGCTTTGAGTAAAAGTTTTTAAAGAAAAGATGATGAGTTTCATTGGCATCACAATTTAAATGTAGTAATAGAAAACATATAGTTTGTTTATGCAAAACCAGAAAATTGCAATAAAAAATCTTCATCGGAGGCGAGAGGGGGCTCATGTGCTCTCCTCAATGTGGCTAGTCAAGACACCATTCGATACAAGTTTGACAAACATTATTTATAATGAGTTGGTAAATACTTCAAATCTTCTCATACATGTACGAGCTAGGTAAAGAAGTGTGCGTTTGACTAGTACCGTCGCATTAATGGCCCTTCGCTCATTTTCAACTTCTATTCAATTTTCATACTGCCAATCTAACGGAACTATCAACCTACCCTTTTCAGACCTTTCACTCTAGCTAAGTCATATGTTTTCAATATTTTATAACTTATAATCTAGATATCTGTGATACATTGATTCAGTGACAATTTATTAATTACACGGACTTTATACAGGTAAGAACTTTTTCAGTGATTTTTAGTTATTTATTTTAAAAAACACACCCACAAGAAGCACGGATTTTTTATGTGCTATGCCATTCAAACTATCCTGCAGCTAAATTTAAAAAAATGTAGAAATTTCCATCTCTCCATTGAAGTTTATTCCCGGAATTCATCTGCTGGTGTGCGAATTCTTACAAATATAGCTAAATCACCAATGTAAATAGAGAATTTATAAACAGTTCCATAAATCTAGATTCCTCATTCAAGATTCCATCAGATTCAATCAGCAGAAAAACTGTTGAATACTTCCTGAACAACCTACAGTTGAAAGAATATTTGAATTTTTAAACAGTATGACTGTCAAATACGAACAATCGTCGCCTACTTCGCAAAACTGGTTCCAAACGACAACAAAGCCAAAAGCAACGATGGTTTGTTGATGCTTGGAACCAAATTCACGAATGAAAAATCAATGAGCGTAAACATGTGAGGCCCAGTAAACTTGTCGTCTCTTTTGTTCTTCCGCAGATGAAAAGGATGACGGAGTTTGACGTCACACTCCTTAAACCACGGGAGAACGAAAGAGATGACAAATCCACTGAGTCTTACATATTTACATCTCATTGATGGATGTTCAGTAGGCAGATTTGATAGCATATCCCGCTAGGGTGGGGCTTATTTTTCAAAATCTTTTGGGGACACGTTTTCTCATGTGGAAAATGATTACTAAGGCCAAACGAACAACATATCCAAAAATGAGCGTTTTTCGTTAAGATTTAGAGGTGGCGCCAGAGGTCTAAGTCCAATATATCGAACGAAGCTAATTTACGAACAAGTCTAGTGTGTCTTTAAGTAAACACGTTATTTCGTTATCCTGAAGGACAAAAATGTTGTCCGTTTGGCGATATCTTTAACCATTTTTGAGATATACGGCATAGCTGTTTTGGACTTACACCCACGAATATGATCTAGCGCAAACAGTATTCTTGGCAGTGCTAGACACAGTGAGCGTATGAGTACGATCGAACGAGAACGCGAGAGTGTGAAAGAGAGAGCGAGAGAAGAGAGAGAGAATGATTGAATCTTCATGAACATTTCAAATGGTCCTATCTGCTTTGATCGATTCTCTTCATCGACGATCTCTTTTGATAACCACTACTATGCAAACAGATTTCGCGCTAATTTTACAACATAGTTTGAAAAAGGAGATTCTTATCTAGCATACAAAACGTCAAATACAATAGGGAAAGCTTTTACAGCTGAGTTATAAACGGAAGAAAATCGATCAATGCAGATAGGACATTTTGAAATGTATATCTAGAAATGTGTTCATTATATTTGTGTTAAATTTTATTAATCCATAAAATCCAATTCTCGAATATGACCTCACTATGACGAATACTTATCAACAATAGTACTTTTCTTCAGTGTTGGAAAAGTTCGCGATATTTCACGAAGTTCACCAAGGGAAAAGTTCGCGAATCATAGTGAGTTTTCGCGAACTTTTCCATCACTGCTTTTCTTCAAGTCAGTGAATGACGAATACTTATCAACAATAGTACTTTTCTTCAGTGTTGGAAAAGTTCGCGATATTTCACGAAGTTCACCAAGGGAAAAGTTCGCGAATCATAGTGAGTTTTCGCGAACTTTTCCATCACTGCTTTTCTTCAAGTCAGTTAGGTTTTTCTTGTGGAAGTTCACGTTTACAATAAGATTCTGAAAATTTTCGTTTTGAGTTACATTACGATTATAATCATGAATTTGACGGATAGCCCTTTCAGTAGGGTGGGGCTAATTTTTCAAAATCTTTCGGGGACACGTTTTCTCATGTGGAAAATGAGGAACATATTCAAAAATGAGCGTTTTCGTTAAAATTTAGAGGAACTAGTTGGGCTTGCTGTATTCGATGAAAGTCTTCCCGACATAGAGCGACAGAATCTCGCACTGTCGATTCGATTGAAACCAGGAGGTAAGAAACCACAGAGAAGCGGGATCTACCATTCAAAGACTTGTTGAATGCAACTTTTTCACGTTTAGCAACAGCAAACACAGCAAAATTGTTTGATGCACTAGGTATGAACAGCAGTTTCCTAACTGTCCCTGTATCGTCCTGAATGAAGCCTATATTCATGGTTTGAACATTGTCGATACTTTGAAAGTCGTAAACGACGACGCTGAAAGGGTTATCGGGCAAATTCATGATTATAATCGTAATGTAACTCAAAACGAAGAAAGTTTCCAGAATCTTATTGTAAACGTTAACTTCCACAAGAAAAACCTAACTGACTTGAAGAAAAGTACTATTTATGATAAGTATTCGTCATAGTGAGGTCATATTCGAGAATTGGATTTTATGGATTAATACATTTTCAAACAAATATATTGAAAACATTTAATTAATCATTCCCTCTCGCTCTCACTCTCTTCTCTCACTCTTTCTCTCACTCTCTTCTCTTGCTATCTCTCTCTCTCTCACTCGCGTTCTCGCTCGATCTATATCGCACTCATACGCTCACTGCATCTAGCACTGCCAAGAATACTGTTTGCGCTAGATCATATTCGTGGGTGTAAGTCCAAACCTGCTATGCCGTATATCTCAAAAATGGTTAAAGATATCGTCAAACGGACGAAATAACGTGTTTACTTAAAGACGCTCTAGACTTGTTCGAAAATCAGCTTCGTTCGATATATTGGACTTAGGCCTCTGGCGCCACCTCTAAATCGTAACGAAAAACGCTCATTTTTGGATATGTTGTTCATTTGGCCCTATTAATGATTTTCCACATGAGAAAACGTGTCCCCAAAAGATTTTGAAAAATAAGCCCCACCCTAACCGCCCCTGTTTTCACTCGAGCCACCCCAACAAACAGTTTTAGCTGCAGACTAGCTTATGCAGGCAAAATTTAGCTGTATAAGGAATTTTTACCCGTATAAGCTGATCTGCAGCTAAAAATGTTAGTTGGGCTGTGTCTCCGGTAGAACAACATTAATATTAAAAAAAAATCAGTATCGCTGAAACATCTACCAAACAAAATCTTAGATGCTCTTTTTTAATTTAGCACTAGGTTCAAAATGTTCTAGCAGGGGTAATTTTTCCATTAAATTGTTTGTTCTTAAATGGGCTTATGGGCTTGAACATTAATTTTTGGGTGTGATTTACACCAGAAAATAGGGAATACAATTGTTCTAGAGTGAATTTAATGTCATTAGAGAAGACCTGGATCGATCTGAAGAGTTTCTGTTTTAGGGATCCTTAAATTTAATGGCATGCTTTGTAAATTTCCTAAGTCTATGATAGGAAGTCTGGGATGTTTTAAAAATCTGTTCTTGAAAATTGACTTAGTTCTTAGAATAAAGATCATGCTGGAGGCAGCTGGGTTTGATTTCCGGTTTGATATAGGAATTTAAGTAAGTATGCACCTTTAGAATTGATAAAACGATCTACACATTATTGAAAACCGTTCTTTAAAAAACATCCAAATGATCCATAAAAAAAGTATGGATAATCCATAAAAAATATCAATATGATCCATATTTTATGTAAAATTTAGCAAGACAATAAAAATGTCCCGCTAAATTTCTTAAGAATTAAAATTGAAATTGCACGACTTACCCATAAACATATTGTAAAACATTCAAAAATGAACCATATGCTAACGAAGTTGATTCATAGAAAATCAAGTTTGCGCACTTAAAATTATAGGCGCGATCCATAATTGAGAAATATATTGTTCATGTTTTGGACACATTTTTTTTTTTAAATTTAATCCGTAAATCTTGGAAAATTGCTCCATTATTGCGAAGCTACTCAGATCTACTATTTTGCCTGTGTTTTTTTTTATCAGAAGAGCGGAGCGATGGGTGAGCATTATTAAGGAAGTGAATTCGGTAAATGTAACTAACTACGCGGTAATGGAGGAAAATTTACAAGGTTTATGGAATAAATTTATAAATTTGTGTCCAAAACATGAATAATATATGTCTAATGTATGGATCCATGCCTATATTTTTAAGTGCGCAAACTTGATTTTCTATGGAGCACTTTCATTAGTTTAAGGTTCATTGTTGAATGTTTTATGGATCATTTGTTATATGTTTTTGGGTAATTCGAACAATTTAAATGCTCATTTTCTATAGAAGCGGTAGATTTTTTTAATTTTGTTGCTAAATTTTTCATAAAATATTTTTTATATCATTTTTTGGTGTTTATGTTCAAAAGTATGTTTGTCCAAACAAACTAGTCAGATATACAATTCAATTTATCCTTGTGGAATTAGATCGCTCCGGGAATCAGACACAACAGCAAACCTTAATTCCGTCGACGCTAAATAAGGTAATACGCTTTGTGCCACAGCCAAAGTCGTCCTATTTCTGTATTACAGGAGAATGTCTCGGAGGTATGAAATTAAAGAAATAAAAATAAATTGCACCACCACGGTGTGCAGTAATGCACCCACCGGAGCACAGCAGCATGTACTGCAAGCAAAGTGGGAAATGAACAGAGCAACTGTATGCTTATCGAGTGTGAAATGCGAAAAGACAACCTGCTTCCTTGGTTTGCCTTTTCCATGCTGTAGCTAGCGAATGAATCCAGCGAATCAGATTAGATCGAAAGGAAGGAAGAGCTAGCAGACAGGGTAGTATTTCCACCGATAGTGACTCCGACTGTCTTGGAATGTAGCAACTCTTCCCTCTCGTTGAGAAAACCTCTAAACTAAACTGATTTTTCAGTTTATGGCACTGACTATCTGCAATGGGAAATGAGCAATCTTCAAGCAACTACCCCGACGAATCGTGCTTCCTAGTGGCTAGTGCTTTCGCTAGAACGGCACGGGGGATTTTATTGCAGCGATTTTGTTTTACGCTGCACTCGCTCAGGAATACAAATGGCATGTCAGTAAAACAGAAAAACGAATCGGTATCATCAAGCAATAACTATAAGCTGAAATTTTTCATACTCTTTAGAAACGAGTCTTCTCCAGTGAGTTTATAACACTCAGATAGTATAGTTTAAATGATGCGCTTTTGAGGAAAGATGGCTGACTGACGCGATGATTGTTACTGCTCGTTGTTCGACTAAATCGACATTCTTCCGAGCGGTAATTGGTCTGCAGGGAAATCATACAGTTCCTCTCAAATCGGTGTTCGAATCATCCGAAGACACGTCGGTCGGAAGTGATGCACTGGATTGAGCGGAAAGCAACTGGATAAATGCACATTCCACTGTGAAATTTCACTCTCGAAACGACATCGTTTCCGGGCAATAAAGCTACAGTAGCAACTCTTATGTATGACGAAGAAAGGTAGGGTAGATCTGGAACTGTAATCATGCTACGGTTTCTGCCCGTCCGGATTGGATCATTACGAGCTGTCGGTAGCTGTCATTATACGATCATCACCGTTCACATTCTTATCCCATAATAGCTTGCCATCAATAGTGTCCAGCAACAATGGATGGATAAATGGTACTTGCTACCCAACGACTAAGTCAGGACTATCCTTTTTCTAAGAGCAGGGGGAAAATGAAACGATTTTCTATTTGGTCAGCAAGCAAGGAAGCAGGAAATGTGATGTGATTTTTCCATCCATGCTGCATAGCGCACACCCACGATTGTTGTGGGGCTCGTTATAGATTCGATCTACCTCTAGAGGAGGAAAAAAACGAGATAATTTATTGCTGGAAGATGTCCGGGATAAGCTTTTGTTGTTCGGGGTGCCGTCTAGACGGTCGGATGCCGTTGCTGCATTATGTTCCGGTGAGCTTGATTAATTCTTGATGTATTGATACTAGTGGCTGGTGGTAGTAGAAGCAAGAGGAACTTATCCTGCTTGGTCATCTCCAGGTTCATTGAAAAAAGGTTAGCATGTAGCAAAGAGTTTGAAAGATAATCAGACTGCTTAAGGAGGTAAATGTGAAACGTGAATATGTGAAACAGTTCAAACTTTACATTAAAATGGATTTCTAGAATGACTTCCTATCTGGTTTATTCGGTGCATCCAATTAGATACAGGATCGCGTGTATCTTTGAGTTGAACTGTATTTATATTTACCGATCTCAACAGTGAATCTTGATCAAATCTAATCCCGTTGATCTATATATGATCTGAATAATCTATATAACAGGCAAACAGTTTAATCATCCATGATTTATGTTACCTTTTTTGCTCATGAGGGTTGTCGAAATACATCACTGTACCATGGTAATTTGAACTACGGTGAAATAGAAATCCAATAACTCAAGGAATAAACACAAACAATTTCCTCGTGCAACATCTGAGTATTCGAAGAAAGGATTGTCTGTATCAGCTCGTGCGAACATGTAAACTTTAGTTTCATTGTAGAAACACATCATTCGTTCTGTCCCTATTGGAAAACATTTCCGACGAGGACCACGATGACTGTGACAGTGCTGCTTTGGATTATCGTTTATGCAACTGATAGGATTAACCCGGGAGTGGGCTCCTTTCGATAATTGTTACAATCCGAAGGCTTGGTTTTGCCAGATGTGGGTCTGCCAGTTGTCGAAGCGAAGATAATTAAATTACACGACATCTATTTCAACATTGGAGATCCAGCCGATTGAGTCAGACGGTTTCCGTGAACCGTTTTGTAAGTGGTTGATTGTTTAGATCCATTGCTGTTAGCTCAATAGTCTGTGGTTTGTTTGCGCCATAAATATGTTTTCCTTCAATTTGCTACATTTCCGTTTTCGAATTGAATGGCATTGCCTTTTCGGAGATAGCTTTCGGTGTGGGTTGTTATTTCTGGAGTGAGACCCTTTCCACCATTCATAGGATGATGGCGGGAATGTTTCATAGGCGATCAAAAAGAGATAGCATTCAATAGCAATTGAGTGGAGCTTTCGATGTGGAGTGCAAAGGAGAATTCGCCAGGAGGCCAATAACACTTTAATAAGAATGGGCGTGAATTTCCTTTTATTTTCTTTTTCATCACATAAACCCATACACTTGGTTCAAGCATCATGCGGAGAACCTGATAAGGAACAGTGGTAGGTACAAAAAAAATACCGAAGAGATGTCGCTGGGTTGCGAAAAAAATTGATTGTCATTCTCCACAAAAAGGAAAGCTTTCTGTTTTGCACTTTCTGATCGCACATTACAGTTAGTATATCCTTTTAATTTAAACCCATGCTGGTCGCACTTGATTTCCATGGAATTATTTCGGGTTCGATCCCCGGTCAGGTCTAGGCATTTTTCGAGTGGAAAGATTTCATGACTTCCATGGGCATAAAGTAGGATTGTACTTGTCACACAATGCTAGTACAAAAAAGGTATAGGTATATCTCAATGAACTGTGAAAGTGCATCTAGAACACTAACATGAGGGCCAGTGTAAAGTCCCAGTAACGCCGTAATAAAGCCAAAGAAGAAGAAAATTCTTTTAAAACAAATAACCCCATTTGTTATCACGTTATCTTAAATGTGGATTTATTTTCGGTTCGGAATGAATCGCCCCAAGCCGCATAGTTTATCATGAAACCGCAACCAATCTCGAAATAGAATGCAAATACAATACTAGTGATTCGGAAATCTTTTCCTCTTAGTGGTAATCCTCTAAAGCCAGATAGCTGGCATTCACTCTCCATCCGATTGAAGTGGACGTTGACGATGAACGTATGGAAATGAATCCTTTTGAATTTATTCTTTCTATCTAAACCGTTGCAAATACAATAGGCGTGTGAAGTGATGCAAAGCAACTCACATTTTATTTTCAAAGCAATGTAGGGGAAATGGCTTTAATGTTGGCCTATGGATCTAAGATTGGGCCCATCGCTAAAAACCTGCTATATATTGTCGTGACCGGACCAAGGTTTCCAACCTCGGTCACGGCTAGACGAATCTCGGCTGCTAAGCCTCCACTGCTGCTACTACTGCTGCTACTACTGCTGCTACTACTGCTGCTGCTACTGCTGCTACTGCTGCTGCTCGTCCGTCGCCTTCAACGTTCGTCACAAGAATACCTTCTGCGAGTAGTAGGAAAAGAGTAGGCTGTGCGTGTTATCGAACCTGACGTTTGTTTTTTTCCGTGGAGTTTTTTTTATCTATAATCAGTTGCTGATCTGGCCAAACCCAGGCCCAGGAGACAATTTCTAGTTCCTCAGTGAGTTCACTAAGACAGAAGAAGCCCTGCGAGAGCTGCATCTCATTGTATCTAGTTCTACGTCCCTGTTATTTCCCGCTGATAAGCTGTTTCCGAGGACAAATAGAACCTCCATGAGGCATTCCATCATGCATCCCTTCATTAGTTTCATCATTTGTTGAGTCGCAGCGTTGAACCTGACTATTGGCCACGAAAAGGCTTACCAATGCACATCAAAAATCGACTACATACATCCGAACATTTATTTATCGACGGAAGACATTCCGCACAACGACCATAAACTTTTTTATGACTTTATGATAGTGAAAAGGCTCGGGTAGTGACCACCGCCGTTAGGCATTTCTATATTGTATAATTCAAATCAAAAATATTGTTTATGTTCACAGAGTTTACATACTCTTTTTTCCTTTGTCCTCCTTTTCCTTTCCCTCTGCTCTTTTCAGAAAGCGAGTAATGGCGCTATAGACATAAGCCATAAAAGACTAGGACAAGAGTTAGTGCTCATGTCCCAGAAGAAAATGAAGCATCACTTAACCTTTCTAGCTTTGATGCTTCCAACAACCAACCAATCATATAATTACCAAAATCGGAACGTACGGTACGAGATGTCCACGTTTAATCGATTTATTGAATTCTGAAGCCCGATGTTTTCTGAATTATCTTGCCCCTTAAATGCTGCACAGTAAGCCTGGCCGTTTTGATATGTGTGACGCATCTTCGATGTAAAACATATGTCAAATAGGCAAGAAAAATGATGGAGGTATATCCATCGGCGCTCTGATGTGCAGAGTAAGCTCAATGACCTAGCCGAACGCTCCTCTGCGGCAGGTCTCACCATCAACGTCAACAAGACCAAATCGTTGGATATCAACACGGGCAACCCTTCCAACTTTACGGTAGCGGGGCAAGCAGTGGAGAAGGTCGAAAGTTTCAAATATCTTGGCAGCCAAACAGCGTCGAACGGCGGGACCAAGAGCGACATAGGTGCACGAATCAAGAAGGCTAGGGCTGCCTTTGTGAGTTTACGAAACGTATGGAGATCCAACCAGATAAGTCAACGCACCAAAATCCGAATTTTCAACTCGAATGTGAAATCTGTGTTGTTATACGTCAGCGAGACGTGGCGTGCATCAGCGGAGAACACTCAAAAGCTGCAGGTCTTCATCAACCGATGCCTGCGGTATATAATTCGTGCCTGGTGGCCTCACAACTGGATCTCGAATGCCGAGATGTCATCAGAAGCCGATAGCAACAGAAATTCGAGAGCGAAAGTGGAGGTGGGTCGGCCACACACTTCGACGGGGCGGAAACGAAATCTGCAAGCAAGCGCTGGATTGCAGTAGAGGCAGACCCAGGAGCTCATGGCGGCGGAGCCTCAATAAGGAAATTAAGCAAGTCGATAGGAATCGATAGTCGATAGGTCAAGGCAAAAACGAGCAGCCGCCCAGGATGGAAGTCTTTCACGTTGGCCCTTTGCACCGCTGGTGGTGCACAGGACCCTTAAGTAAGTAAGTAAGTAAGTAAGTAAGTAAGTAAGTAAGTAAGTAAGTAAGTAAGTAAGTAAGTAAGTAAGTAAGTAAGTAAGTAAGTAAGTAAGTAAGTAAGTAAGTAAGTAAGTAAGTAAGTAAGTAAGTAAGTAAGTAAGTAAGTAAGTAAGTAAGTAAGTAAGTAAGTAAGTAAGTAAGTAAGTAAGTTTATCCATCATTTTCCAGGATGCTTTCAAGATTTGGCTGTGTTGGTGTTAGATTAGATTAGATTAGAATACCTTCTGCGAGTAGTAGTAGTAAAATTATGTTTATTTCTGTTGATTATGATAGTACATTGATTTAAAGAGCGTTAAAGTGACTATAATAAAAAAAAAAAAAAGAAAAAGAAAAAAAATAATTGATTCGCCTACCTGGTTCTTCATCTTTGTTTCATTTGCTATTATAATTTAATATTCGCGTTTTTGACTAGTTTACACCTAGGACTAGGACACCTTCTGCAAGCTTAGGTAGAACATATTTATACCCAAGGAATATCTCCTTTTTTACCTCGTCTTTTACACAGCGCTGCTATCTGTTTTGGGATTTCTCCTCACAAAGCAATGATAATGAGATTTTGTTTACTTGCACGATACATTGGTTTTCCTCAATTTAAGCGTTTCGTTTCAAGTCTATTTTTTAAATCATTATCCTCCTTACCAACTCTATCTTCCACATTTATCAATTCTATCTAGATGAACGCGTCATTGGAACGGTACTAATGGATATTTTTTGTCGCTATTGAAAATTTAGTCGATAGCTGAATTTATGAATGGGCCCAAATTAGCATTTAGGCTGACATTACATCCATTTCCTCTAAATGCAATATCTACAAGCTTTACCAACTATTAGATTGAACAAAAGATCCATGATTT
This sequence comes from Ochlerotatus camptorhynchus, assembly GCF_037179485.1. NCBI lineage: Eukaryota > Metazoa > Arthropoda > Insecta > Diptera > Culicidae > Ochlerotatus > Ochlerotatus camptorhynchus. The sequence continues at coordinate 36,349 of NW_027040724.1, read as the reverse complement.
TCCAAAAAAACATCACCTAATAATCCATCAATTTGTGACTTCGGTCTAACTTCCACTACTTGCAAATGCCATGTTTCTGGTAATTTAAAGGAGCAGCAGTATGAGAATTTAACGGCGTTAGCTCTATTTCAGATCCAGTAACCCTTTTCAGAATGTCTGGAAATTGATGTTCTCAGGACACTTTCACATACCAATATCAAATTAATATTGGTACTGCTATCTAATCTACAATAGCACAAAAGAACATATTGCTTGTAGCAGCTGTCCACTGGCAGTTAACCGTCAGTTGGTCCCAGTGTTTGGAAAATCATTCTCAAATCTCATTTATTGAGCCTCCCTACGAGAATAAAGTCGCGTGCGCTTGAGATTCCCATGCACACTCACACTCCTGAAATTTCATGCTGGTAGACGCTGTTGCACTGTTTACATTATGCTGGTGAGCGTTTTTGCTAGCACCGAGCTCATTGCGGTAGTAAACTAGCCTAAGTGTAAACACCACATTAAACTCATAAAATCTCTCAAACGTCAATTGATAACATGCTTATGCATATTGTGTTAGTTTTCCAACCCCTGATGCACATACAATAGTAATAATAATGAATAACCCCAAACCATAAAGAAATTAATTTTTAAATTCATCGGTGATTTTTGCAACGTTGAATTCTGCAAGGTAAAAATCATAGGCGCATAAACTCAAGCATGAGTCTTGAGTTTTTGAGTTTTTCCGAACACTGGTTGGGCCTACTATGCTGTAAAAAGTGGATTGCCAAGACGAATGATCAAAACCACAGACAAACAGACGTAACACTTTGAATTTTTTTTCTTGAAAACATAGTATCTCAAAACATAGGACCTAAGTAACGACATCTCTCGAACTTCTCGCGGAAAACAAGCTTGCTCTCTAACTCGCAAACAATATTGCATACAAGTTCTATAGAATGTATACAAACGTCAAAGTGATCCGATGCCAGCGCTGCGGTGAGTAGTTCGCGGAACTGATAATATTCAAATCAACCGTTAAATGCGTGAACGAAGATACACAATGAAGAGTTATGTCTGTTTGTCTGTAATCAAAACGTTATGTCCATCATGTTACCGTTTTGGTTCCTGTACCCTATTGATTCTCTTCGAGCGAGAAAAACCAGGAGATAGCGAGAGCGAAGAATAGGGTATATGTGTGTTCATTGTGAATTCAATCTGTATGTCTGTTTCTTGTATGTAATATTGTCTTGTTTTGAATGTAAATATAATTAAATATGTAAGGCAAATGAAAGACCACTCCCAAACCAACGGTCCAATTAAATATTGTAACCCAGTCACACCAACAACACATAACACAGAACACATAACGGGAAGGAGTAAGGATGAAGATGGGCGTTGAAAACAGGAGAAGGATATGGACAAGGGGTGGTGGAAAAGTAGGAGGGAGGTGGAAATGGGCTTAGGTCAAGGGGAAGCTACTGGGTCAAACTGAAGAGAAGGTTCTCTTTCACTTCAGCCATTCCGCGAGATAGTTCGATCTGCCAAGTTTGCTATAAGTTTTGGAAAAAAATAGTGAAGAGCTAGTAGGACCCAATCAATAACCCGGTAGCGGAATTCCCAGCGGACCACCTCTCATATTCCCTTCAGGACCCATTTATTACGGGCTAAATCACGAGGGCGTCCGTTAACACGCCAACACCCGTGTAGCAAGCGTCCATCGGTAATACACCGACGACCACTGGGAGACCACCGTCGATCACCCGATCGAGCCCCAGTGCAACATCCGTCGTGCCACGTGCCACCGTGAACAGTCCGTTCATCCGCCGCTGAAAAACCCCACCCGCTGCAGAATCCCGTCATCGCTGGCCCGCAATCTACACACCCACACTACATACATAACAAGTGATTGAGATAATAAAGAGTAAAGTGATAAAAAGGTGTTTTGTGCTTCTGATCAATGTCGACAAGCCAGCAGCCGACCTTGAAGCTCTAGGGTTTCTAGCTCGAGCTAGCCAACAAAAGAGGCGAGTGTAGCCCACCCCAGACGATCTCCGTGGCTAGACCAGAGGTTAGGGGAATCCCGTTAAACTAGCCCATCTGGCTACACATTAACAATCAGTAGCAATATGGTCGTGAATGTGATGACACAGATAACTAAAGATCATATTGGAACGTACATACTAAATCGTTTGCTACAAATTTAAATCTCATAAAACTACTTCTGAATTCAATCTTGTTTCAATATAAATTGTACAAACCGATTGAGGCACTGGAAATCTTGGACGGTGGTTACATTCAATTATTCTTAATGTTTCTTTGAGAGCGTGGTTTAAAGGCTTGGACTTAAGTCGTGACTGTAGACTTATGTCCAACCACTACTCGCTAGATGCACATCTCAATAGAATAAACCTCGTGGACAGCAACATCTGTCGGTGTGGAAACGGTTACGATGACATCGATCACGCAGTTTGGCAATGTACGGATAATTTTTTAGATTTTGTTTGTCTTGTCCCCCCGTCTCGATGAGTCTCATCGTCGCCCACTGGTCACCCACCATAGCCGGTCGAACTCCAGACGAAACTAGAACCGCACTACCATTCATACTGGCGACAACACTCTGATGAGACAACGAAACCTTACCCCCAAGCTCCTCCCCTTTTCCTATCGTTCAAGTATGTATCCCTCTAACCTCGGGTAAGCCGCGAATATTCGGCTCAACTCCTACTAGACATAGAATTACGTGAATTTTGTTACAATGAATTATCGGCTTCGTAAAGCTTACGTGATTAAGCCTTACAAATAAACAAACTAGAGGAGCATGGTCTTACTTTTTTACCGAGTATGCTAAGGAAAGCTCTCAATAATACAACACGTCTTTCCGTGTACGCTTATGTCAAGAAATATTTCATTCCAGGGGGATATGATTAATGTATGCTGTTATGTGCTGCTCTACTTCTTAGTTATGCATCCAACCATCTTTGTTCGGGAAGCTATCCACAAGAGGATGAATACTGTGGCTTTTTATTCCTCACCCGACTGCTTTCAATTCCTCACAAAGCATTAACTTTTCACCAACGATATTTATACTAAATAAAGGAGAAAAAGGATAGCACAATCGAGATGGTAAATGCCAACGACAGCAGTCAGCAAACACAACAGATGGTTCACTTTTTTCTCTGGTCGTTCTGCTGTATTGAAATGGATTCGATTGGTGTGGAAACCGAGTGAGGGCCTTATTCTTCGTTTAAGTTCCTCGTCACAGCCAGAGGAGGCACGCGGTGTTTTGTGCTGCGATTCAGTTCCGAACGGGACCCCTAGCGCGATTCATAAAGCCATCATAGTTTACCATTCTTTGTATCACTTTTTGATGTGGCTACTAGCTTCTCTGTCAAGTGGAAAGGGAAGGTTTGCCCTTGTACATATGAACTTGAAACGGTTATGCGATTGATTTTCCCTGGCTTGTGATGGCTCGACTCAAATTGTGTATGCAAATAAGGATGCTCTACGACGACCCGGTTCTTTTTTTATCGTACGTGTGTCATATCGTATGTGTGGTGTGTATTTCATATTGCGCGTATTTTTCCATCATGATCTAGTTAGGGAACAGTTTATGTCGTATGGATACAGTTTGCTTTGCAGAAAAAATGATTCGTCTAGTTTATTCAACTTGAAACTTGAACCGTTTCAACGCAATTTATGAACGAGTGTCTGCCACGCGCGTCGTATCGTGTCAACATACGATGATTGTCATCGAACACTCTTTGACGACGTAGAAGAAGATGTCTGTTTAGAACAATATTGAATTAAGAATTACCAACTCATTCGATATCGCACGCTTGTTTACCTTTGTTCGCTTAGAAAAAATACTAACAACCATTGTATTTCTAACGATATTGTGAGCATGCAAACAAAGCATCATCATCATCATGACGAAGAGTCGATTGCCCTAAGTGGAAAAGTTTCCAAGAGCTGCAGGAGAGCAAAATTGTAAATCTTAAGTTTGAATTGTCGAAGGAACATTTTCAAGGTTGAGTTAATTTTTAAGGTGTTAGGGAAAGCTAATAATATCGAATTTAATGATTTTAACTGAAGTTTCAAGTACTGATCCCTCTGATCCCTTTTTAGAGTAGACTTCTTTAGTGAACATATATCTTCAAATTATCCGGTTTAACAATCTAAATTTGTATGGATAATCCGGATTACAAATGATCAAAACACGACATCGTCCTGCAATATGCATGTACAGGAATCCTCCGAAGGCATTGAATAATGTCATGGTGGGTGGTGCAGTCAATCTGATTTTTTGTTTGTGATAGAAATAGTTGTGGGTAGACTGCCTATGTCAAGATATCTTACTGATTCCATTTCTAAATTGAGGAGCCATAATTTTAATTAAAGTTGGTCTCACTGGGAGGTTTACTCCTGGTCTTCGGATGAAAACTGAAGCATATGGTTCCAAAACAGAAATTTTTTTGACACATTTAAATTTACATTTAAATTTTTCCTTGAAGAGAAAAGTCACACATCTATCACAAACGCTCCTCCACTTAAATAAGGTTATAGACTTGTGCATCTTCGGATTCCGAAATCGATTTTTTTTTTCCATAGATGTCAATTACTCTGAACAAATCATTACTGTCGTCTTATTAAATTATGGCATCTTTTCCACCCTCGTGCCAAGAGGGTATGGTCTCTATTCTCATATCGAATCTAAACGGAATGCTCCATTGTGTTCGTTGTCAGAAAATTAGTCAAGGGTGAAATTGTAACGGGGAAAACGCGCGAATCCCACATCCGAGACCTCTTGCCAATGTTCCTCTCTTTCCTCGGAATGCCACCATCTAGATCTTTTATTTTCGCCACATAATCGAATGAAAATGGTGTGCGAATGGAGCGATGATGTTGAAGTTTCTGGTGGTTAGCATTCTCATTCACTCATCGAGTTGCGCTGCTGATAGATGAGGCGGGGGTGGAGGTCTATCGCTTCCCATCAGGATTAGTTTTCTTTGTTCAAGGACGTCATTGCCTCGAAAATGTGGGCGTGGGTTCGCATCAACGATTTTTTTTGCCAGATCAAACGAACCACACAGCCGACAGGAATAAAGTTAGTTTAATTTAAGTGTAAATAAATTTTCGTAAAATTCGCAGCACCCAATCTAGCTGGCTTACAATTTCGTCACATGTTTTCCTAGACGGACGACGAAGACGAAAATCTACTTTGTACAGAGTTTGATTTGGCAGTAAAAACTTCGGCTTCCGCTGGGTAGTAAAAACCTGAGCGAATCCACCTATTGGTTACTTGTGCTTTTTTTTTTTGGGTAGTTTGGAGTGAAGTGGTTTAATTATTTCGATTAAAATTATTTCCAAAACCAATACCTTAAGTCTGAGCGATATTAAATTTTATAATGATACACAGACATAGACATTATTTTCAGTTCATCACGCTGTGTCAATTGTCATACGATATATGACTCTCCGGGCCTCAGACAAAAAAAAAAAAACGGGTTTTTGGGGATATTGTAGCTTTTCGGTACACCTAGGGGTACGTAAATGGCAAAAAGAAAACCACGGTACCTACTAGGAAGCGAAAAGTTCGAGCAAATATAAATTCCGTCTAGACTCGTTTTCGCAATTAAATTTGAATTTGTGAGCTGTCCTGCTGGAGAGTGAGTATACTCACTACCCTTATGTAGTGTTCATGCTGAAGGTCTTTGTTACGCTGTGTCGTAGGTACAGAAAGGTAAGGGATGTGATGCAAAACCATGGATGGTACAACAGAGACAAGTTTAGCACCCGCTGCGAAAAATTTGGATATTCAGGGGTGAAGCTGCTGCGGTAAGCTACCGAGGGATTTTGTTACGCCAATTGCAACGTTGAATGTTTAGTCTTCCTCTATGTGCACCGATATTTTAAAAACACATTTTTGATTGAGGGTCAAGTGTCATATTCCAATCGACTCAGTTTGACGAGACAGGAAAATGTTTGTCCATCAAACACGGATTTTCATGTGTTACGCACAACATTTTCTCGGAGATGGCTGAACTGAATCAAATGCAACCGGTTCCATTTTGTTTGTTTCTGTTTGAAATAACCACTACTGAATCTTATCCTGAACTAACATTTGGTTGCAGAGCTATGAATAAAGATGTAGAATTTCACAATCTAACTGTGATTTTTTTGGTGATGGCTGACTCCTTAAGTCTTTTTTTTTCTGATCATACATTTGATTCGGGAGATATAAAAAACGTAAAATTTTGCATTTAAGCTAATCTGCAAAAAGCACATATTTCAGCTCCCAAAATAATAATGAAATTTTAAACTCCCATTTTGCTGAACTACATTAATTGTGGCGTCCCAGTTTCAGTATTGTATGTTTTGTTGGCGGTAACATGAGTGTTTTCGATGAGTCAAGATAAAGTTTCCTTATACTGTGATACTCTCTCACTTTTGTCGGAGATGGTTGAACTGATTTGAGTTTCTTATTGTTTGTTTCCCATAGAGCAGTTCCACGTCCAATGACGAATCTATCTGACGCGTACTTCTCCGATTTGCATGAAACTGTTTAGTTTAGTTGTTTATTATAACCAATCATTCACATTTGACTTTAAAGTTGGCAATTTTGAATCATGAAAAATTTTTCAAAATAACGTATTTAATATTTTTTAACATATCAAAACTAGAAAATGTCACTTCCAATCGAAATGACGTCTGAGACAAAGTAAAAAAAATATTTTATTTTCAGATAAAAAAACATACACGGTTAAAACCCCAAAACAGTGCACCAAGCTTAAGTAGCTCTCTTTAATATTTTTTGTTTAAAAGCCTATAAAAAAGCTAACTTCTGTGAGATATTCAAATTTGACACATAGAAATGACAAATAATCATATAGCAACAACTTTTGGAAAAAAATTTAAAACGTTTTGTTCCTGCGATTTTTTGTTAAATTTTATTTTAAATACTATTTTTTAGACTTTCTTCACTCAAAAAAGAAAAAAAAAATAAAGGAACAAAACATGTAAACATCTGACAAAATGTGTTTTTCTATGATTTTTATGAATGTATTAGTGTCCATCTTGAAAAATTCACAGAAATTAGCATTTTGCTTAAGTTCTTTTTTTAATAAAAAAATATATATAAAATATTGATGAGGTCTTTACCTTATAGATTATGTATCATATTTTATTTTATATATTTTACCATGTATATTTTTTCCTGAAAAGCAATGGTTTTTCCCACATCTTTGTTAGGCATTATTTCGATTGGTTGTGAAGTTTTTGAGTTGAGATTTGTTGGAAAATTTCGAATACACTATTTTTATATTTTTTTTGACAGCTTCAAAATGACCGAAATTTAGCTCAAATATGAATAATTGACCACTTTAAATAATTATGCAAATTTTCATGCAACTCGGAAAAGGTCGGGACTGGACTTAATTTTTATTTTCTATATGATCTGGAAATACTCTATAGAACACTCTTATAATCATATTCCAATCGTACAGTTGATTCCGGAGATTTAGTAAAATCCGACTCCCTCTCTGTACGTTGTTTTGAAGCTATAAAACTACACTCAAAGTGTTTTTTTTATGTTGCTTCATACGTAGAGTTTACGATTTTTAGAGTTGGTTGGAGATGCTATTTTAACATGAAGCTTTAGTGTGATAATTTATTAGCTAGAGAATGGTCTGAAGAGGGTAGGTTGATAGTTCCGCTAAAGTACGGCAGTATGAAAATTGAACAGAAGTTGAAAATGAGCGAAGGATCATTAATGCAACAGTACAAGTCAAACGCACACTTCGTTGCCTAGCCCGTACGTGGAGATGAACTAGCCAAAAGCTAAAAATCTCTTTAATAAAGGTAATAAAAAAAAAACCAAACCCGTAGATTTGAAGTATGTATGCGTGCTTGACTTGCTCATATACTGTCCATACACTACCTAAAGCCCCACGTTGCCGAAAGCATTTGCATTTGATGGTGTGTTCACAGACAAACAGACGTAACTCTTCATTGTGTATCTTCGTTCACGCATTTAACGGTTGATTTGAATATTATCAGTTCCGCGAACTACTCGCCGCAGCGCTGACATCGGATCACTTTGACGTTTCTATACATTCTATAGAACTTGTATGCAATATTGTTTGCGAGTTAGAGAGCAAGCTTGTTTTCCGCGTGATGTTTTGAGATACTATGTTTTCAAGATTTTTTTTTTCTTCAAAGTGTTACGTCTGTTTGTCTGTGGTGTGTTCTAATGCAATTCTTCTTTACCCAACTATTGTGTTGCTCCTCTCGTCATGACCAACTTAGTCATCTCAGCGAAAATGCAGTAGGGTGGTTGTGGCGTGCTGTACCGTCATCAGTATTGTTGACGGCAACTCTCGCCTTGAGTTGCTGCATTCTTTTTTGACGTAGGACTACGTCTGTGATTTCTATATGGGGGTACACTTTGTGAAAACCGAAAATAGAACATGTAACAAAAATGAAAGATTTTGAACGTTAATAACTCAGCTGCCCCTGAACCAATTTCAATAATTTGATCACCAATCGATCAGATATATTTTGAGACATCTGTAAAATTTAAGACTTTATCATTTTTTTTTTAAATTTCACTGTTGAAAATTGCACGAATGTGCAACTGTTGCTTTGATAATTAAAATTATCGACGATTACCTGCGAAAAGCGATTTCCCTAACACAGATTTCAAAGTAAAAAGTAAAGAATTCCATCCGGTCTCACCAAACGGTGTTTATTCAATCACCGCGTGGTGAGTGGTGGTGTTCTCCAGTACACAACGAAATGCTACCTGCAAGCAGCGAGCTGCACCATGACCATCCATAGATGGAGGAAGAAACCGCATAGCTATTGATCGGAATCAGTAGCTCTTCGTTAGTCGCTGTGGGCCGTTCTTCCGGAAATTTTTTCCTTGTTCTCCTTTCAAGTTTCTTCTATCTTCCTGAGCGATTCATTCTGTGTTTTCCGACTGCCCCTCAATTAGTGTTCGCCTTCCTGTATGAGTTACGTTCAACTTTCTACTGCTCATGAAAGATTTTTTTTTAGTTTTCCCCAGGAAAATGTAAATCAAGTTTGTCCAGATGTCCCAGTTAGGAGACATTAGTCACCAACTCGCTATGACAGTTTACTTTGTGGTTTCATGTGAGCCTTAGATTGCCGGAGGTGGTGGGTTAAATTCCCGATCCGATCGAGGAAATCTTTCGGGTCGAAAATTTTCTCGACTTACCTGGACATAGAGTATCTGTGTGCTTGCCACACAATATACAACTACAGGCACTGGTCACTATCTTGGATTTCAAATTGACGTTGAACGTCGATTTTCGACTTCTATATACGCCGTATCTAAAGTGTTGGATTAAGGTCTGTTCATGGTGTGCTCAAATCATTTTCGGAGCGTTTGACGGTCGAGAGAAAACCCAGAAGGGATAAAAACATTGGACGTGCTGATCCTGTCATGGATCGAAAGGTGAAGAGGAACGGTGGCTCATAAAATAGGAATGTCACCTGGTTTTGTCCAAAAATCAAAACAACGTTTGAGACTGAAGTCGAATAAAGTAAAACAGTTCCAAATCGTAACGACAAACAGAATTTGACAGCAAAATCACGGATTCGACGTTTGTACTGCGAATATTTCACGAAGTTTTCATGCGTTGTTATGGATGATCAAACTTATGTTTTGGAGGATTTCAAGCAGCTTCCAGGACTGGCTTTCTATTCTGCTATGAAAAATGCTACAGTTGAGTATTTCTGGACGAAGAAGACGCAATTTGACAAAAAATACCTTATTTGGCAAGCAGTTACCACGCAGTTACTACAATCAGTCTGAGCTCTCATGGAACGTTCCTGCAAACGATCTTCCTAGCATTGATGTTCTTCACTCGAACATGCCCGCATCCTGCTGTGCTCTCCTTGATGGTTTCAACCTGCATGGCTTAACGCAAATCAACTCGATACTGAATAGCAACTCTCGGCTGCTTGATCTCGTTCTGCCGAAAGAAGCTGCAGGACTGGAATGTTCTATTCTAGCAGCCCCAGAGCCTTTGATTGGTATCGACACCAATCATCCTGCGTTGGAAGTTTCCATCAACATATCTGTTCATGTTCGCTACGATAACCCCCTGTTGATGTACATGAGCTCGACTTTCGTAGAGCAGATTTCGTCGCGCTGAGTCACTCGCTTGCCCAGGAAGATTGGCAGTTCCTTGACACGTGTTCATTTATTGATAAAGCCGTCAACTACTTCGCTGAGGTCGTCCATGGTCCAATGCTCGACTACGAAATTTGAAGCGTCTGAGATCAAAGGCCCTCCGTAAATACTGTCGTACTCGTAACCTATTCACCAAACGATTATTTTCAACAGCGAGCAACGAATATCGCACATATAACCGCATTCTTTACCAGAGCTACACAAGGCGTGTGCAGGCTAATTTACGACTTAATCCAAAGCAGTTCTGGTCATTCGTGAATACCAAACGAAACGAGGAGGGGCTACCAGTCGAAATTCACCTGGGTGATAGAATCGCCAGCAATTCCCTTGAGAAATGTAATCTTCTGGCAGAACATTTCAAAAGCATTTTCAATGACACTACGGCTTCGTTGTCCCAAGTTGCTGAGGCGATTTCAATTTTTCGATTACCTCGGTTACAGTAGACCTCGTCGAATCCGCCATCAAGAAGCTGAAATTTTCTAATGCTGCTGGCCCTGACGGGATCCCCTCAAGTATCCGGAAGCGATGCTGTTCAGAGTTTCGCGATCCTGCCTTTCTAAAAGCTCTATACTGCTCTCTAGTGCGATCGATCTTGGAATTCAGCTCGGTAGTATGGTGCCCGTATCAAGCAGTTTGGATAGCGAGGATTGAATCTGTTCAAAGGAAATTTGTTCGGTATGCCTTTCGTCACCTTCCTTGGAATGACCCTGTGAACCTTCCGCCGTACGAAGATCGTTGTCAACTCCTGGGTCTTGAAACACTAGAACATAGGCGGACGATTAGTCAGGCCGTGTTCGCAGCGAAAGTACTTATTGGTGATATCGACTCTCCAGGAATCATGGCTGAATTCGAAATCTACGCACCCGAACGAGTTCTTTGGTTGAGCAGTTTCCTGCATCTTGGACCTCGTGCTCTGAACTACAGCTTGCATGACCAAATACGGTTCATGTCTGGGCGTTTCAACGAGTTTTACGAGTTTTTCGACTTTAACTGTGCAGCGGAAACCTTTCGTCACCGTATTCAACGCAGACTCCTGAGAAGGATGAGGACTTCTACCTGATTAACGGACAACTATATGCCATAGGAGGATAACTTTTTTATGCTATAGACTTGATTAATGTTCGTTGTAATTGTATTGTATTACTGTGATTCATGTATTTCGAAAAGATATGGGTGTTTTACGCTTTTTCTAGGATTTTCCCCATCAGGCTTCATTTAGACACATTAAGTCCGATGAAGAAAAACAAATTAAATAAATAAATATCTGAGGAGTCTGTACAAACCCTAATGGATGGAGTTAAGCACTAAGTTCGAAAATTATATGCAAATACCGAATAACTATGTTTTGACTCCGTGAATTTTTAAATCAAATCCTATGAATCTGAAATGAACAACTACAATTGAAATATAATCCGAAATTTGTGTTTTACTTAAGTTTTGATGTGTCCGGATTATTGTGGATACATACCTTAATTAACTTTCATGTACATTACCAAACGTTAGTTTGTGTGCTGGCTTAAAGTCACATCAATAAAGAAAATTGACCCTAAGTCTAACCTATTTTGGGGGCTGATATTCCTCAATCAGTTGCACACTAACAAAATCTGAATTTTACTGGTGATGTAAACATCCATGCATGTAAACTTCCTTTTCACGTAAACTAGCAGCTTGCAAGAAATGTTGCAAACAAAGGTGGAAACTTGCATACAATATATGGAATATTGCATTACATGTCTCATAAATTTACACAATTTATAATGTAAATTTGTATGATTTCTGACGCTCAATTTATGTGCATCGTAATAACGGAAATTTACACTACTTTTTATTAGCTGTGTGGGATTAAAATAATCCATCTGGTATTTTGTTTTTGGTGCATTGCTACATATGAATATTTTGGCTCTCCACTATTTTGGTGGACAATTTTGAATTATTCAAATTTCTGCCGAAAACATATGTCCAGCGGATTCAGGAATGTCAGCACCCAACCTAATTTTTGGTATTGAAACACCGGATGTAGAGTAAAGTGTGGCAAAAGTTCGGCTTTAGTTGAAAAATTAAAACATCTCAAAACTGCAAGCGTTTGGAATCACACTCATTACATACACATGATTCCTAATTCATGGTTTCTAACTTATTGTTACAAAGCTTTGATGAATTTTCAGTTTATTCGTAACTAGAAGGATTTTTTTCGAACGGATATTCAAAACGAACTTTTTGGTCAAAATTTCGATTCAGCAATGGGGAAAAAGTTCAAAATATAATGGCAGTTTTTGAGAAGTTTTGCCACTACAAATCTTTAAATTCCCCCTAATGGTTTGACGGACATAAAGAAACCAAACGTTTTTGCCCAGATATTGACAGAACTTTGCGAACAATGAACATCAGCTTTCTGATGACAAATCAAAAGTCTGATACTAATACAATTATATTCAAGCGGAGACGAACCAGCCCAGGGCTGAGAGTCTCCTTAATAAACTTAATATATATCTTCAAGAAATGCACAATAATGTCCTGAAATAAAATTACTCCTTCACTATTCCATTTTTCTTGTTGCAATCCCTTAAAGTTGGTAAAAATTATATGATTTATCATTCTGAAACAAACATTTGCCTGCAATTCTTCGGAAATATGAAAAAAATGATTTTTTTTTGGGAAAGTCTATTTATAAAAGACTTTCCAAAAAAGTGCCTGAACATTGAGTTTTCTTTTTCACGGGTTTCAAAAACCTCGATTGGAGCTTTTGCCCACCTTATTTTACATACCGTTTCCGTTCTGAAAATATTCAAATCTGACACATTTTCGGAAACTGGTTTCCAAATTTACGTCGGAAATTTATTTGCGACCTATACTTATTGTCTCCATTTGAATATATCAATAGTGTAGGGTATCTGACACATTTTCGGATGCCGGAAGTAGCCATCTTGGAATACAAAATGACGCTAGACGTCGATTTGTGATCTCTACACGTCGTTCTCGTTCACCCAGTCGTAATATGAGTAATTGATTTGCAATATTTCAACTGGTTCGGTGGTCATCTTGGTGGTATTTTAAAGGTGATTTTGACCCTATCTGTCTTCAAATTTGGTAAACCGCTAGTTTATGATTTTTTATTATTATTATAGTCACTTTAACGCTCTTGGGTCATTCGTGAATTGTCCGGGGGTGAGAGTTGAACTCGTGACTTTGGCGTGAGATATATGGATGTTAACCACTACGCCGTGGTCACCCCCCGTTAGTGTTTGATTTTGTTTTGTTTTTTTTTTTCAAAGTAATTACTATCGCAAAGCCTTACTACCGTTGGAGATGAATTTACATTTTGATTTTTCAGAAAATACCCGAAAATTAATGCAAATAAGTTTTTTTTTCGGTGATCATGATGGTCGTCCTGTAATCACAAATGTCTTCAAAATTAAGACATGTCTTCAAATCTGGTATCCCAGATTAAGAAGTATATCTTCTGATAAAGGAGTCGGAGTTGGAATCGGTATGACTCCGATTCCGACTTCAACTTCTCAGACCGTAAAAATCCATCCGACTCCGATTCCAATTCTTCACAGGCCTATTTTACACCCCCTGGAATAATTATGACAATTTGAACCGCTAAGCTAGTTGAAAATCGGAGCCAAACCAGGCTTCATCCCTGAATCTCATCGCTCATGTGGCCACCGGCTTTTATAACGAAATAAATAACAGAACTGGGCAATAAAACCATCGGAGTAAAAGCGCAATAAGTGCTTTCCTATTGCCATCTTTATTGTCTGCTCTACTGATGGTGGCGTTCTGAAATGTACGTATCTACTTTGCCACTTTCCCTGCCACTGGAACTGCTGCCGTTGCTGCAGATTCACCATGACTCGTGGTTCGTCGACAGTGAAGTCAGTGAAAGGAAGACGCTAGAACTTTATCGTGCGCTTTGAGCAGCGGTAGTCTGTATCAGATCTCGCGAGAGGAAACCATGTAGGTGGTGCAATTGCATTGATTTGAACTATTACGTTGGTAATTTTAAGTGGCACCGTTCCTCGAACACATGTACGCCGTGGTTCAACTCTTTGATTGCTACAGGTAGCACTGGGATTGGGAATTTGTGGGATAATTTCACAATACGCCCCAAGTGAGGCCTCCCGAATGCCTAGTTAGTAAAGGCTTGGCATGGGTTCGATCTGAGATGGAAAATTTATCGAATTGCCTATTCAAAGTATCACTGTACTTGCCACACAATATACACATGTAGAAAGCTCTTAATCAGTTACTTTGGAAGTACTCAAAGTTGAGGACTGAATTTTAAGTTCCAGTTGAGATGTAATAGTCAAATAAGAAGCAGAAGACGAGTTTGATGGTGCGGAAGCAATGTGAAGTTTAAACTTTTGTTGGTTGGGAAGGGCAGCCCTAAGTTTGCACCTTTAGAATTGATAAAACGATCCATAAAATATTGAAAAATGTTCCATTAAAAACATCCAAATGATCCATAAAACATCGGATAAAATCCCTAAAAAAGTGTGGATGATCCATAAAAAATATCAATATTATCAATATTTTATGTGAAATTTAGCAACACAATTGTAAAAATGTACCACTAAATTTCTAAATAATGAGCATTGGAATTGTACAAATTACCCTTAAACATATTGCAATTGATCCATAAAACATTCAGCAATGAACCTTAAACTAAAGAAAGTGATCCATAAAAAAAATCAAGTTTGCACACTTAAAAATATAGGCATGATCCATAAATTAGACGTATATTATTCATGTTTAGGACACTATTTTTTTTTTAATTTTGATCCATAAACCTTGAAAAATTGCTCCACTGCTTATCTACTTATATTTACTGTCCTGCCCGTGTATTTAAGGTAGATGTGCAAAGCGACGGAAGGCGTCTAGAATTAGCTTCCAAAAGAAGGTTCTATAATAATATTCTTAAGAAGCTTCCTATGGAAGCTTCATTTAGAAACTTAGAAGCTTATTCTAGTCGCTCGCCCATCGTTCTGCTCTTCTGACAAAAAAAACACGGGCAGAACAGTAAACCTGAGTAGCTACGCAGTAATGTAGCAATTTTCCAAGGTTTATTGATCATATTAAAAAACATATGTATACATATAGACCGAGGGGAGCGACTCTCACTACGATGCAGGAAAAATTGTGTTTTGTTTCGGCTAGCTGCACGCACGCTGAGTAGATAGAAAGAAGATTGATGACGATTCTGAAGATTTCCTGTAAAAAGATGAGGTGCGATGCAAGTAGATGTGAGAAATGAAAGAATATTTTTCGAAGATTGATTCGCTAGTGGTAGATATGTTGAGCATCTAGAATTGAGATTTGGATGTGTCGCTCCCCTCGATATAGACTATAATTGGAACACACCAAAATAAGCACGTCTACCAACAACTGGAACACCTAGGTAGATCCATAAAATTAACATTTATTTTTCATTTTTTCTTAAGAAGATTATTATAGAAGCTTCTTTTGGAAGCTAATTCTAGACGCTTGACCATCGCTCCGCACATCTACCTAAAAACACGGCAGGACAGTAAATCTAAGTAGTTAAGCAGTAATGGAGCAATTTTTCATGGTTTATGGATCAAAATTAATAATACAGTGTTCAAAACGTGAATAATATACGTCTAATTTATGGATCATGGCTGTTCAGAATATCGGGATAACCCTGTACCGCCAAAACTAGTTACAACCCTGTGGGAGATTCAGAGAGCTACGGTAACGGTCGCTGTCAGAAATGACAGACGTCAGGTTTGGTTCAACGGAACTGTGAACTCACAGCCTCCTATCGCTTTTCATGGAGGAATTTCTCTTCCTCCAGCGCTTTCTTATTTGCGCTTTTCTCCTGCAGCAACTGGTCTAGGGATTCTTCCAGGCTGACCTCATTGTACTTCCTTTTCCAGATTCGGTTGCGGCATCACTCCTCGCTCTATTATTTCTACTAGGTGGTTTCTTTGGGACAGACTTCTTGGTTCCTTTTGCCACCTTCAGCATATTTGTGCACTTATAGCACGTCTACGGAACCTCCTTTACAGCTGTTGTCTTACCAGCACAACTATAATGGGTCCAGAAATCGCAGACATCACACTGGACCATATCATCTACGTGGTCATGGCCTTCACAAAGCGTACAGTTTATATCGCTGTTCTGTTCTTCACTCAACGGTGGTGTTAATCCCTCTGACATTTTGAGGTTATATCCGATGTTGTTCTTAAAGAATGTTCGGATTAATGAAAGCAACTTCCTCAGAGCAGTCTCGTTTTGGACAGCTTGAAGCTGAAATAGGTTTTATTATAAGCATTAAGATTGGTTTTGATTTTATATTAGTTTAATAAAACCCATTTCAGCTTCAGGCTGTCCAAAACGAGACTGCTCGGAGGAAGTTGCTTTCATTGATACGAACATGGCTATATTTTTAAGTGCGCAAACATGATTTTCTTTGGATCACTTTCTTTAGTTTAAGGTTCACTGCTGAATGTATTATGGATCAATTGCAATATGTTTATGGGTAATTCGTACAATTTCAATGCTCATTCCTTAGAAATTTAGCGGTACATTTTTACAATTGTGTTGCTAAATTTTACATTAAATATGGTTCATATTGATATTTTTTATGGATCATTCACACTTTTTTAAGGATTTTCTCCGAAGTTTTATGGATCATTTGGATGTTTTTTATGGAACGTTTTCCAATATTTTATGGAACATTTATTGGTTTTTATGTTCAAAAGTATGTTTGCCGTTGGGAAGTTTCGTCACGGGAGCTGTTCGGATTAAATTTGGTTAGTCAACGTCGACAAATATTTATCTTATTATTTATGCATACACGAGTATATATTGTATCTTCATTCTTTCTTGTGACCTTCGGAAAATTCAGCAACAAAAACAACAACAAGATCATACTTCAAAAAGAGATTGCAAAAAGCTTTCCCAGCTCCTGCTCCGTATCCGCTTCTCCATGGTGGCCTCGTCAGTGAACGATAATCTTTCCATCCTTCCAAAAGAACAGGAAAAGATACGATAAATACGCACCCCATTTCAATTAGGAGCCCATTTGGATTGTTTATTTGATGACCCAGTTTGGTAAACACAGTGGGAGGATACAACATTCCGGTTGCTTTTCCATTCCTACTTTTCGGGATACTTCTGCCTCAACACTATCCAGCAATAACCGTAGTGAAATAGAAATAAAAATTAAGAACGTCATAATCGAATAAATCACATTCCACTGCGTCCTAGCAAGAAGTACGGTCGACTTAGTTCGCGCTCCGCTATTTTGGAAGTTTTCTCGCTATTCGCTTGATTTAAATTGTCAGTTTTTTCTCGCTTAGAGTTCCCAGCTAAATAATTAACTAAAAGTGAGTTTTTTTTCTGAGAAGAAAGTGTGTTTTCGGCATCATCGGAAGGAAAATTGTTTTTACGATTGCCAATTCGCCAACCATTTTGCGCACCATCGGTGCGTGGTAACGCATACCTGCACACGGATCATCGTCATCGAGTGTCAGCATCTGCCTCCGCATTTACACCGCTCATCTATCATCGTGTGTTCAGCTGAGTGCCGACCCTCACATAAGCACACACCAACGAAGACCGCCCGCACACGCTGATCGAAGATCATCCACGCTGCGCGTCGCTCCGCTGCTGCCGTTTAAACGCTCGGTGGTAGTAGTATAGGATTATCAGATAAGTTTTTGTTCTTGTTTCTCTCTTTCGCCCACAGTTAAATTTTAAGTTTGTGTTCTGTGTTTGTAGTTTTTTTTTTGTGTATTGTGTCCGAGTGATTATCGTTTCAGTGGTAGAGCGTTTTTCGCTCCCACTAGTACGGCAAAATGGACATTTTGTCGCAAGACGAAATGGACGTTTTGTCGGAAGATGACACCACTTTGCCACGCGATGGCAAGAAGGGTCGAAAACGTACGTCATCTCTCCCTGGTTCATCGTCTCAGTCTGGCAAAGGACAGGCTCAGATAAACCCCCGATCGCAAGCCTATCCAGATGACTCGACTGGCCCATGGGTTGTCTACTTTCAGCCCAGAAACAAACCTTTGAATGTAATGCAAATTACGAATGATCTGACGAAGCGATACTCGGCCGTGACTGAAATCACGAAGGTTAGGCACAATAAACTTCGTGTCTCCGTCTCTAACCTGAAGCAGGCTAACGAGATTGCTGCCTCCCAGCTCTTCACGCTCGAGTATAGAGTTTACATCCCAGCTCGTGATGTGGAGATCGAAGGTGTGGTCACCGAAGCGAGTCTGACCCCCGAGATCTTGGAGAAGCAGGCGGTTGGCCGTTTCAAGAACCGTTTGCTTCCTCCGGTGAAGATACTGGATGTCCAAAAACTGGGTTCAGTATCTGTCAGCGAGGGTAAAAAGAGTTTTACCCCCACAGACTCGTTCCGTGTGACCTTTTCTGGTTCAGCCCTTCCTCACTACATCGAGCTGGGAAAACTTCGACTACCTGTGCGTTTGTTCGTTCCCCGGGTCATGAACTGCCAAAACTGTAAGCAGTTGGGACATACGGCCTCCCACTGTGGCAGCAAGGCACGCTGTTCCAAATGCGGAGAGAAGCATGGGGATGACACCTGTGCAGCTACCGCACCAAAATGCGTGTACTGTAAGGGAACTCCTCATGGTATCTCGTCATGCCCGGTGTACAAACAACGCGGGGAGAAATTACAACGCTCACTTAAGGAACGTTCCCGGCAGTCTTTTGCAGAAATGCTTAAGACGGCCACGCCATCGACCAACGACAAAAATCCCTTTTCTCTTTTGTCAGATGACGAGACTGACTCTGACTTGGCTGAGGAGGGAACTTCTTTCTGTTTTTCAGCACGGAAACGAAAACGCATCCGTTCGCGGAAAGTTGAGAATGAAGAACCCCAAATCAGCTTGCCCAAATCAAGGAGTGGTGGAAAAAAGGAAGTTTCTACTCCTCCTGGATTCAGAAGAACTAACTATACCCAGGATTTTCCACCTCTCCCGGGGACATCCAAAACCCCTGATGTCCCATTTTTAAGAACAGAAGCCCCTTCTTCATCTGGGTTGTTCTCATTTGATAAAATTGTGGACGATATTCTCAAGTACCTGAATATTTCTGATCCTCTCAAAAGCATTGTTCTGGCAATGCTTCCTACTGTGAAGACCCTCTTGAAGCAATTGACATTGAAGTGGCCCCTCATTGCAGCAATCATTTCCTTCGATGGATAATTTTCCAAACGAGGTCGGGGATTTGATCACTGTTCTACAGTGGAATTGTCGAAGTCTCATTCCTAAATTAGATTCTTTTAAGTTTTTAATTCACAATAATGATTGTGATGCATTTGCTGTTTGTGAAACTTGGCTCTCTTCAGATATCGATCTTCCTTTTTATGATTTTAACATTATTCGACTGGATCGTGAGGATTCGCGTGGAGGAGGGGTACTTTTGGGGATCAAAAAGTGCCATTCTTTCTATAGAGTGAATCTTCCACAATTTACAGGTATTGAAGTTGTCGCATGTCAGGCTATTATTAAAGGTAAGAGCCTTTGTATTGCTTCTGTTTATATTCCTCCTAGAGCCGTTGTTAATCGAAAACAACTTTCAGATATATGTTCAGTACTTCCTGCTCCACGGTTGATTATGGGAGATTTTAATTCCCACGGTACAGGCTGGGGGGAACTGTATGATGACAACCGTTCTACTTTTATATATGACCTCTGTGATAACTTCAATATGACAATTCTTAACAATGGAGAAGTAACACGTTTGGCTGGACCATCTTCGAATGGAAGTAAATTAGACCTCACACTTTGCTCTAACTCATTATCGTTGGATTGCACGTGGAATGTGATCCAGGATCCCCACGGTAGTGATCACTTGCCGATCAAAATTTCGATTGCCAGTGGGTTCAATCCGTCGGAATCCGTTAACGTCGCGTACGACCTCACCCGTAATATCGATTGGACAACGTTCAAGACCGTGATAGAGGAAGCCGTGTCGTCGGTAGAAGGGCTTCCACCGTTGGAGGAATATAACTTCCTCTCCAATCTGATCTTGGACAGCGCGCTTCGAGCTCAAACTCGGCCGGTTCCTGGAACGTCTTTGCGTAGGAAACCTCCTTCCCCTTGGCAATGCACTGAGGTTTATCGTAAAAAGTCCGACGCGTTTAAGCTTTTCCGGAAACGTGGAACACCCGTGTATTTCGAAGCGTACTCGGCTCTTGAACGCGAACTCAAGAGCCTCATCAAAGCCAAGAAACGCGGATACTGGCGGCAATTCGTGGACGGATTATCGCGCGAAACGTCGATGAATACGCTTTGGAATGCGGCGCGAAGGATGCGTAACCGGTCTTCGAACAACGAGAGCGAGGAGTACTCAGATCGTTGGATTCTCAAGTTCGCGCGAAAAGTATGTCCTGATTCCGTGCCGGCACAGATGATTCCTCGCGAAACGACGAATTCTGTAGACGAGATCAGCCAGCCTTTTTCAATGCTGGAACTCTCACTCGCGCTCCTTTCGTGTGGCAATTCAGGTTCAACTTGTTGAAGAACCTCCCAGACGTCGCTAAGAGGCGCATGTTGAACTTGTTTTGTCAGTTCCTGGAGCTCAATATTGTTCCGGATGATTGGAGGCAAGTGAGAGTTATAGCCATTGAAAAGCCTGGAAAACCCGCTTCAGATCATAACTCGTATCGTCCCATCGCGATGTTATCGTGCATTCGAAAATTGTTGGAGAAAATGATCCTTTTTCGCTTGGACAAATGGGTTGAGACGAACCACCTACTCTCAGATACTCAATTTGGATTCCGTAGGGGCAAGGGAACGAACGACTGTCTCGCGTTGCTTTCCACAGAAATTCAGTTGGCTTTTGCTAAAAAAGAGCAAATGGCTTCTGTATTCTTGGATATCAAGGGGGCTTTTGATTCAGTATCCGTTGAAGTCCTTTCAGACAAACTCCACGCTTGTGGCCTTTCTCCATTAATAAATAACTTTTTGTACAATTTGCTGTCAGAGAAACATATGAGCTTTTCTCATGGAAACTCTACAGCTTCTCGATTTAGTTACATGGGTCTCCCCCAGGGCTCATGTTTAAGCCCCCTTTTGTATAATTTCTACGTCAGAGAAATTGACAATTGTCTAAGTGACAACTGCACGTTGAGACAACTTGCAGATGACGGCGTAGTGTCTATGACAGGGCCCAAAGGGGTCGACCTGCAAGGACCCTTACAGGATACCTTAGACAATTTGTCTACTTGGGCTATTCAGCTAGGTATCGAATTCTCCACGGAGAAAACTGAGTTGGTCGTTTTTTCTAGGAAGCATAGCCCAGCACAACCAAAGCTTCAACTTTTGGGTAAACCGATCACTCATTCTATGTCCTTCAAATATCTTGGGGTCTGGTTCGATTCAAAATGCACCTGGAGATCCCACATTGAGTATCTGAGACGAAAATGCCAACAAAGGATCAATTTTCTCCGAACAATTACCGGAACGTGGTGGGGAGCCCATCCGCAAGATCTTCTAACGTTGTACCGGACAACGATTTTATCGGTTTTAGAATACGGTAGTTTTTGTTTCCAGTCGGCGGCTAAAACTCACATCATCAAACTGGAACGTATCCAGTATCGTTGTCTTCGTATCGCGTTAGGATGCATGCACTCGACTCATACGATGAGTCTAGAAGTGTTGGCGGGCATGTTGCCACTATCGGATCGGTTCTCGGAATTGTCCCTCAGGCTCCTCACCCGTTGCGAAGTTATGAACCCACTGGTAATCGAAAACTTTGAAAAGCTTCTTGAGCTGAACCCTCAAACTCGTTTTATGTCATTGTACTACGTGTACATAACACAGGATGTCAGCCCCTCACAGCATAATCCTCATCGTGTATGCTTCTCCGACTTCGGCAATTCAGTTAGTTTTGATTTATCTATGACGCGGGAGATTCGTGGGATCCCAGAATATCATCGTTCCATGATTGTTCCGTCAATTTACGCTGCAAAGTTTGGCCAAGTTGATTCCGCAAGATCGTTCTTCACAGATGGATCACTAATAGAGTCGTCCGCTGGTTTTGGTATTTTTAACGAATTTCATAGCGCCTCTCGAATGCTTCAAGCTCCTTGTTCCGTATATGTTGCTGAGCTGGCGGCAATACACTATACGCTAGAAACGATCGCCTCACTTGCACCAGATCATTATTTTATTTTTACGGATAGTCTCAGTTCTGTCGAGGCTATTCGCTCTATGAGGCCGGTAAAGCACTCCTCGTATTTTCTCATGAAAATACGAGAGCTTTTAAGTGCTTTATCTTTAAGATCTTTTGTCTTCACCTTTGCATGGGTCCCATCTCATTGCTCGATTCCGGGCAATGAGATGGCTGACTCACTTGCTAAGGTGGGCGCTATGGAAGGCGATATTTACGATCGACAAATCGCCTACGATGAATTTTTCTTCATTTATCGTCAACAGTCACTCGTCAGCTGGCAGAATAAGTGGAGTGAAGGGAGTTTGGGACGATGGCTATATTCGATCATCCCTAAGGTGTCGAAGAGTTCTTGGTTCAAGGGGTTGGATGTGGGTCGAGACTTCATTCGTATGATGTCTCGCCTCATGTCCAATCACTATTCGTTAAACGCTCACTTGTTCCGTGTTGGGCTGAAGGACAGCAGTCTCTGTGAATGTGGACAATGTTACCAGGACGCAGATCACATTATTTGGTCTTGTGCTGAGCATCGCGGAGTCAGATCTGAACTGTACGATTCCCTTCGGGCTCGAGGTAGACAACCTAATGTTCCAGTTCGGGATATTTTGGCTAGACGCGATCTGGAGTTTATGAAACTCATATATGTTTACTTTAAGAATATTAACATTAGATTGTAAGTTTTATTAACCTTGTGTTTAGTTTGTATTTTGTACGTGTGGGTTTTTTTATGTTTGTTTTCAAGATGAATAGAAATTAGTTCATGTTTTAGGATTAATTAAATATTTGTATCGTAAACCACATTTCAAACCTCCCTCTCCCTTTTCCCATCCAAAAAAAATTGTAAATCCCCACTAACCTCGAGACAACCGCGAGTATCCGGTCCAGCTCCTTTAACTTTAAATATAAGAAATCAATAATGTATAACAAAAATGATAACTCGGCTCTGTAAAGTTTATTCGATTGAGCCTGTACAAATAAAGTAATTAATAAAAAAAAATAATCGAATAAAATGATTGCATTAAAAGCTCTCCTGGGGCGCTAGGAAATCGACCACTGTCTGGATAGCTGACTGTGCTCACATTACCCGGATTGGCTGACAGTCAGTTGGTCGGATGGTGGAGACGCATGGTTGCTTGTTGGCATGTTTGTTAAAATAAACAGCAATCCAGTCTGAAAGAAAACAGACCTCCCCCGTGTCCTTTTTCTCTCATATTCACTCACTTATTTTCGTATAACGATCTCATCAACGAAAGCTCAATAACCGAGTCGTGCAAAGTGAGTTCGGTGGAAAAAGAAATTAGATCCCGACGTGTTTCGCCTTTCTAAAAGTGATAGGTGGGTATCAATGTCCAAGTGAAGGTGGAGTGGAAAGATTATAGAGGAGCTAAAATCTACGAAAATACCAATCACTGGAAATCGATAGTTATTTTTTTTCGATTCATTTGCATTACTCCATCAAAATCAAGAAAACCGGAGTGGGTCTGCGTTAAATCACCGAGACTGTTTTTTTTTTTCGGTGGAAATCAAGAACCGATATCGACGCATTTAATCGCCTATCAGCGTGGAGTTAATGTGCGTCATTTGTGGATAGAACAATCTTTCGAGAATTTTGCACAACGCTCAGCTGGCAGACGCGGTGTAATGCACGACCGACACGGGTTGAGTGTATCCATTTCAACCTTTCATAGATTGATGTACTTTGCCTTGCTGACAGAGCAGGGGAAATACGAAACGATGCTCCTTTGACAGGATCAATTGCTTTCGGTAAAAATAGCTTGTCAAAATCAGCATGCCGAAGCCATACTTTCCGAGAGGGTTGGGTTGTTGGCACAATGTTGTATGAAAAAGTTTTCGTGTTCAAGTCAATTGATTGGATAATGTCGATACTTGGAGGTACGTCTATGTTCGGTTAACAGTTTTAACAACGTTATAACAAAGTTTTCTTAGAAGATGAGGTGAATGAGGTTTTCAAAACTTTTTCGAAGTACGTAAAGTCGCTAGCGTTTATAATCACATGGGATTATCTGCGGGAATTGATTTTCCTTTTGAACGATCTATATCTGATTTTTCGTTTACCTGAAGGAAGGTAATATTATTGCAAACTGCTCAATACTATCTCGATTCTACGAAGCAATTATCTGCCAATTCCAAACCGGAACCTACTCTGAAGGCAAACTTTCACAGCCTATCATGCTACAATTTGGCAATGGCAGACATGGCTGCGGGCGATGACAGCGGCCAATTTCCCTGATTGAAACTAATCGTCTGATTGACGCGCAAACATCCGATTCCATCCGAACTTGCTATTCATCAAATCAGACTAACCGACGCGACGGTTGGTGGTAATGGTAGGTACTAGCCTGCCTACCAAACAAACACACCGGATGGAAGCGCATCACTTTGACCCAAGCTTGTTTGTAGAAATCAAGGTTTATAGCTCAACTGGCCACTCACTACCAGCAGAAGCGACGGACTGATACAGGACCGTTTTGGGATGTAAAGTTAGGGTGGATGATAAAGGGAATAGATCCCAGAGCAAAATGTGTTTGACATTAATCACGCTGTTGGGTCGCTCAACCTATTTGCAGTACGTGCAGGTTTTCCGGTGTGTTTGTGAAACAGGCTTACTATAGGAGGATGTTTATAATCTAGTTATCAGTGCCCTTTGCAAGTCACGTTTGCTTATGCTCTAAAAGAGCACATTATGATTATTAAGTTACCATCGATTCAGCCGCCCCAGCATAAACTTTGAAATTTGATAACGCTTAGCGATTCTGAAAACAAAATGCCTATGTTGCAGTTCGATTGAAATAAATCACCACCCTTCGTTTTCAAATAAGTGACTTGTTTTTGGCTTATCCCTTCCATAAATTCCAGGCAAACCCTTTCTTTTGGTGTGGATGATTTATCACTTTTCAACAACCAACAACAACGGTGGTTGCTGGTCCTTTCGTCCCGATAAACTGATTTTTCCTTTGCTTTATACACACATACCTACACAAATGGTTTCCTGTGGAAACAACACCAGCGACCATAAGAAGACAGGGCCACTCGAAAACGGAAATTGTTTGGATCGCCTCAGTGGGTGGCCGTCTGAAAATTGAGTCACTAAACTGGCGGTGGCTCCCTATTTTACCCGGCTCAACTAACGTCTGGCTTGTGGTTCCTCCATGCCATAAGGGTTGAGAGGAGTATATTTTCATTTAAGTGATTGTTTTTTCCCACCCGTTGAGCGTTTGCCACCATTCACTTTGGAGGGTGAACGCGAAGAAGAGGTCACGTAGCAACACAAAAACTGCGTGTTTTCAACCACCCCATCTTCTTGAGGGCTCAGTGAGTGAGCGGGAATCTTTAGCCTTTCAGCAGCGACGTTGATTTATGGTTGGCAGAAGAACCGACGAAAGGTGATATGTTGCAAACAGAAATGCCGGTTATTTTTGTAGAGTGTTTTGTTTACAAATTGATATCGTACACGTGCATCATAACATGGAAAGCGAGGCATAGGAAACCGCATTCACCGTATGCATAAGCCTTATTGGCGGAAGCTGTTTGTGATAGGACAGGATTTACACGTGACAGGAGCATAAATTCCCTGGTAAACAGGGCACCTAAAAGTTTTACCCGTGTGTGCCAAGTTTGATTGAGAGGTTAATTAGAATAACAAATTATTGCCCGTAGCCCAAATGATGGATTACTGGTAAAGGGAAAAGTTTGGAAAATGATTACCTGTTGCCTAACGGCGCTGTTAGTTGTTTGAAGAGTTGGAAGTAATCAGGATAAAGTCGATACAAGATGAAGAAAAGGACGAGTTCAGTTTTGGTTTAATGGTTGGCGGCAGCCCACGCTAATTGTGTCTGATAGTAGATGCTGAGCTCAAGAGCAAGTCGCCAAGCACGATAATCAGCCACTAGCGTGCACAGGAATCTTGTTAAGGAGGAGCATTTTTTTTTTCTTTGGTGCATTTAATCTGGGGATGGGGAGTACTCCTAAGTACGTCGTAGATGGTGCTGTCCTCCTCCCACTTTTTCCCTACTGTTCAATTTAGCTCATTTTACTTATTTTTTGCTCCGGTGGTGGTTCATCTTCTTCAATGCTAACTGCTTTCAGACAGCCAATGGAAATTGTCAATTTTAGTAAGACAACAATCGACCAAGGTTCAATGGCAAACTAATACCCACTTTTCAATTAGAGAATCCAAAAGTTTTTTTTTTAAACTCCATGAGCTCTTTTGAAATTCTTCTCAGAAGTCCACTGGAGTTATTTTTAGAACCCTCCTTGACTTTTACTCACAACACCTTAGAACTGAAATTTCCTTAGAGTTTCAGAATAATTTCCCCAGTATTATCCAGAAATTATTCCCGGAATGAGCTAGAAATCATCGGTTCTCCCTTGAAATTTTCCTCAAAATCCCTTTGGAATTTCACTCAAAATTTAATTTTCCCGGTATTCTTTTCGGAATTATCTTGGAACTATAACAGGATTCACTAGAAATAATTCGCAGAATTTTCTTGGAATACTGCCCAGAAATTCTTTGCAACTGTCCTCAGAATTCAATATCCTTGAGGATCTTCTCGGATTTTTTTAGAACTCTCCTAAGAGCTCTTTTGAAATTCTTCTCAGAAGTCCACTGGAATTATATATAGAACTCTTTATGATTTTTTCTCAAAACACTTTGAAACTGAATGCGCTAGAAATTTTCCTCGGAATTCGCTTGAAATTTTGCTTAAAATCCCTTTGAAAATTCACTCAAAATTTTGATTGTCTCGGTATTCTTTTCGAAATTATCTTAGAACTAGCTGCATGATGTACTAGAAATTGTCCGCAGAATTTTCTTTGAATTATCTCCAGAAATATTTTGGAACTGTGCTAGGAATTCAATATCATTGAGGTTCTTCTCGAAATATTTTAGAACTTCTTTTTTCTCAGAACACCTAGGAACTGAAATTTTCCTAAATTTTCAGAAGAGTTTCCTCTATATTCTCCAGAAATTCTTCCCAAAATGAGTTTGAAATTATCCTCGGAATTTCCTTGAAATTTTCCTCAACATCACTTTGGAATTTCATTTAAAAATTGGTTCTCTCGGTATTCTTTTCGAAATTATCTTGGAATTATCTGCAGGATTCACTAGAAATTATTTGCAGAATTTTCATGGAATCATCCCCAGAAATCATTTCTTTTTTAACTTGTCTTCAGAATTCTTCTCGGAAGTCAAGTTTAAGTTGTCCGTCCATTCACCAAAACGTTGTAGTTTTTTCTACCAGAAATGTTCAATAAAGCTTGCCCCTCCATTCACCAGAACTGTGCAATGTTTACATCAGAAATTTTCAATTCAGCTATCGCCTCCATGCCGCAGATTGTTGCAAATCTTGCACCAGAAATTTTCAATACAACTTGCCCCAGAAAATTTCAATTGACCAGAACGATGCAAATTTTCCACCGTTAATGTTCAATAAAAATTGTTCTCCAATCCTTTTTCCATTTTCCACCAGACATTTTCAATATAGCTTGCTTCTTCTATCATCAGAATGTTGCAGTTTTTCCACCAAATAAAGCTTGCCCCTATTTTCCGATTTTTCTGCATAAATTTTCCCTCCAATAATCAGAATAGTGCAAATTTTACACCAGAAATTATTATTAAAGTTTGTTCCTCTACTAAGCAAAAGGATGCAAATTTGAGACCAAACATTTTCCGAAAAGCTTGCCCATCCGTTCACCAGAATGGTGCAGATTTTCCTCCAGTAGTTTTCAATATAGTTTAATTTAAATAAAGCTTGTGTCTTCATTTACCAGACCAGTGCAAGTTTTCCACCAGAAATTTTCTGTTCATTTAGTATGAAATGAATTTATTTACCTTCAAATCAAGTTATCAAGAAATCAAGTTATTTTATATCATAATTTGGAAATGTGGAAATACACATCTTATATATAAAAGGAGGGGCAATTGCCCCACCTTGGCCCACCCTGTGCACGCCGGTGAAATCAGCCACAAGGTATAGGAATGGTTTAGATCCACTTCATGATATGCCTTGGTCAGTTGGTGCGTAGGATGACAATGTGATTGGCACAACCCTTGGGCATTAATTAGATGCCGAAATAGGCAATTTGTGATGCGGGAATTATCTTTTGGAGCTAATCATCTTATCGGTAAATTCATTTCACATGTTTATCAAAGACCGTCGTTGTGTGCTTGAGTATCTGGACGTACACTGGAGCAGCATTTTACCCATGGTGCGGAAGGAAGTCGTTTGGAAGAATATTTATGGAAATATTGAAAATAGTACATTTTAGTTCATAAATTTCAGATGGCCATAATTGATCAGCAGGAAGCGCAGTTTGGAGTGCCATTGATTTTTGTTAAGATATGGTAAATGTCGGCTTCGGCACTAATTAACAGTTTTTGGCAACGCTAATTTCACTGTATTTTCCCATCAAAACGCTTCAGTGAATGTATTCAACCGATTTCATAGCCTTTCAGTTTCAATCTGATCACATTTTTACGACTTAGCAATCCTGTTATGCCATAAATAAATGCGATATTTAAATCGTTAGCATTCGGTGTATACGCATTCAATCTGGTTATTCCTCGGTAGAGAAAATTGTTCGGCTGCCTTTCAGTTTATCCTTCTTTCCTTCTACTGCTGTCAGTTTCGAGTCTAGCTGCTCTAGTGACTGGTTGGAAGAATTTACACTCGTTCGGCAATCTGTTCGTTGGCGAGGATGGCTGTTTTCCTGATGAATGTGGGCATTTCCTGATGAATGTGGCAGTCGAGTATTAGGACAAGACACTGAAGAAGTCTGCACATTGTAGACGAAATACGCGTATGTGTCAAGGATAAGCAAATAAGGTAGTAGAATTAAATGGAAATGACTAATCCTTCTCTCTCTCTTTATATTATATGGCTGTTTTATTTCCGTGGTGCTCGCGTGAGAGAATGAATATCCCCATGCTTGTTTATGAAAAAAAAAGTTAAAATAATTACTTTTGAAAAACGCAATATTACTTATTAAAAGAAGTATACAGTATCCCCCCGCTCACCCGACAAAACCAGGCCGGACTATCGGGGCTTGACTCGCTAATCCAACTGTCAAATCCATACTAAAAGCATGCTTATAGCACAAATCTGAAAATCCGGATTAACGGGGTCCGGATTATCGAGTCGTCGAATTAACGAGTGTCGGATGAGCGGGAGGATACTTTGCTTCCTTGAGCAATTTTTCTAATGAGTTGTTCTACAACTTTGTCGAAAATTGCGCTGGTCTGCGCTTTATTTGTTGGAACATTAGGGGACATTATATCACCGCGACCATTACTTTTGTCTAATCACATAAAAATCAACTCGCGCCATTTTCAGATATAAACAGTGGCGGGACCATCATAATCATCAATTAAATACGGCTTCTGGACCGTACCATAATGTAGTGGTTCGAAAGTGAGGAAGAGGAAATAATATAAACAAACATTACTCATCCATTACAAACATTGAAATATTCGTGAAATCTTGAAGATTTCTTCTTCTTCTTCGCATTTCAAGCTTATTGCATATCGCATATTAGCTTATTGCATGCTCTCAACTTAGTGTCCTAGATGCACTTCCACTGTTATTAATTGAGAGATTTCGATGCCTGTACCATTTTTGCATTGGTATAATGGTGTGGCAAGTCCAATCATACACTTCTATGCCCAGGGAAGTCGAGAAATTTTCCAACCCGAAAAATTGCTAGACCTAACCGGGAATTGAACTCAGCCACCTCCAGCATGGTCTTGCTTTGTAGCTGCGCCTTTACCGACTGAGCTAAGGGAGGCCTTGAAGACTTTGAAAAGTTTATTAAAAAAAAACTCCCGAGGGAAAAAAGTGATAGTTGGATAAAAATATGGTGTAAGCGAGAACCGGATTCGATAACATGGTTGATTGCTTTCGGGAACGTCATTTTATTTGGATTGCTTTGTGTCGCTCAGCTTGAACGATCGTCAGTCGCAGTGGTTTGTTTGTGATTTAAGGAATTCGGTGGACTAGTGGAAATCGTTTATTCCTATCGAGGTGGATATCTACCATGCTATAAATGATCGCATCAATTTCCAAAGTGATCCGAGATTTAATTCACCCTTTCCACCAACAAAAACGAATCTCCCGTGGAAGCCAATGAGATGCAGATGTGAGTGCAAATCAAAATTTAACGAACTTAATTTTAAGCGCACTACTCAATTATTATCTGTACTCAATCTTGTGATGATATCATTGCCAAAACTTGTACACTATTACTTAGAACTGAAAAAAAATCTAAATGCCGTTCTACGAGATCGCTGAGTAGTAGATTTATAATAGTACACAATGTTATACTAAATTTTTCGCCTCGTTCTATGTTCCGATTATGACAGGGGTTGGGTTGGTCATTCCCAAGTTGATACGAATTAGAGCCATAGAACCTAATGATATTATCTTGAGGATCAAAATGTGCTTTTAAGGTATTCGAATTTACCGAAAAGAATTATTTCAGTTTTTTGAGCTGGCTTTCAAACTCCATAGAAATAATTGGTTAATATTGAAATGCTTTGTCACATATAAATCTAGTTTCAAATCTTCTCTTTTGAGTTTTTAGTGGTTTTTAGATTTAGATTGTAATTATTTCTTCCTTTTGCTAGACGACTAGAATTTTAACCGGTTATGATGACAATGTGCTAGAGCTAAGCCCTCTTTTATTATGGAAAATTTTCAGATGTCACGAAAAGTGCTCTTTTTACTTTTAAAGAAAACATCAGTGACAAGAACTTACAGCTCTCGCTATCAAAAGTTTTCTTCATTAATCTTGCATAATAAATTGCTCAAGATGAGCGGTGGGCGTTCATTGTCCTGAAGCGTCTCAACCGGGAAAAAAAAATGAAAATAAACAAAAAATTTAATAGCACTTAAACGAGCATAAATTTGTTAAACTGACAGCGCGTCGCTGAGCATTACTCTGAGGCATATATATGAACAATTTGAATCTTCTTTGGAGGTTGTTTTCTCGATGCTTAATAAGTTTACACGGTGGTCTCAGGACAGGACCGGATTGGGGTTTATATTCCAAAATTTAGTACTTTGGTGTTTAAATGTTTCATTTTAAAAACAAGTTCGAAATAGGATTGAAACAATTTGAAACCGCGTATGTTGACTGTCTTCAATGAATTCAACTCTGCAGGTTTCAACTTTTCTCATTCGATCATAAATCTAGTTGCTTCCATTCGTTTTCTCTTGCTTTCTTCTTCGGCTGCCCTACGGTAGTGGAGTAAATGGAAACATATGACCCTTCATTATATCGCTTAGAACAATGCATTTTCATCAGCCATATCCTGTCCATCGTAATGACAACAAATTCAAAACAACATACATTGCTGATACACTCAAAGCAAATAGAAGGTTCTACGTTGTAAATAGTATGCAAATGTCAGCCTCCATATAGAATGCGCTCTCCACCAGGATAACGAACTTTTTTTTCTCCTAGTTTATTTCGATATTGGGTGGAAAAATATTTTCTCTATTTAATAGACTAGAAACAATGCAACGGCAAATTTTTCGTGGAAAAACAGCCAGCTGGTGGACAGTGATCCCTTTGCTGGAGTGTTTCATTCCTCCTGACGAGGACGACGACGCCGACGACGATGGACGCCATGCATCGTCGGAGTTTTAGAATGGTCATGTCCTGTGGGGACTGTGTAGTTTGTTGCTTATCGTGGCGGCATCATCGTCACGTTTATTTATATTGTTCGTATCCTAGTTTTTCCCACTCACTTCGAAGGGTAATAGGTTTGGGTGGCAGCTGGGTTTTTCCTGACGCTGGATGGCATAAATTCTGGGAGCAGTGAACGTATTTATGAGTGCAGATCGGATTTAGTCATGTACGTCGTACGTGATGCTGCTCCTGTTGCTGGGCGCTGCGAATGTCCTTCGTTTTCTTATCTGTGTCAGGTCCAGCAGGAATTTATCACATTACTTTGTTGCAGATGATGTTTTTTCGAGCGTTATGTTTAGATAAATCCGGGATACCACCAAAGCTTGCTGGGTTAAAAAAAATGAGAGGAATTGAATTTGAATTGAAATTGAAGTGGGAAATTTCTTAAGAATTTGAAAAGCATTAAAACAGATCAGTTTAGCATTTAAGCAGCTATTTGGAGATACAAAATTGGTTCCTTTGCCTTCTTCGGCTTTTCGTTCCTGATGAAATGCACGTGTGTCATTATTTCAGCTTAGTTGTTAATCCTGATAAATTCCAATGCTTATGCTTATCTCCAGTAACGCGAGTTTTATGTACATTATGTAGATTTTTCCATTGAAGAACATTGTGGAATTTATTTGAATTATGATTTTTTTTATGGTTTTTCCAGTATGAAGTATGATGATATTAAAATTAATAAACCCATTTGGCTCCCGGTCTGCCAAAGATTTTTTTTAGAAGAAGAATATCTAGAAAAAAAGCAAGGAGTACATGTAGATGGAATGTCATCTATAAGGGTACCTTTACCAATGCAATTTGCCTCCTTGCAGGCAGATGGGTAATGTTTTTTACAGCAGAAAATATTCAGAAAACACATTTTTTTAACTTTTTGCCATGAAAACTCAAGGATTTAAATTAAATATGTACGAACAAAGTGTAACATGATCAGTCAAGCTCCTAGAGCTCCAGCAAAGTTGATCTAAATGTGCCATATGGGGAAGTGGAAATGCATTTCTCCGGAATCAAACTCATTTCACATAGTCAACGGAATTGCACTTCCGTCCGGCGAAACTATCAACGATGCCAAAGTACGAAATTGGAAAATAAAATTAATAATTCAACAGTTTATATTGCCAGGTTATATCTGTACAGCTCTCTCTTTTGGCAATATAAAGATATCAGAATCAATGTCTATGAGAGATTTTGTTTGGAACTATTGCAAAGCTAACCAATTCATCAGCATTGATTACAACTTTGTGTGAACACTTGTTTGTGTCCACCACATGCTTCGTTTATGGCATATGAGTTTGGGTCACGTGATTGATGGAAATCGGTAGGTACAGGTAAGGTTGTGTTTTGTGGGCCTACCGTTTCCGCATCAGCAGATATTGTCGTTGCAGTTGAACACTGGAAAACCCACTAGCGAAATTATATTTTACTCTCGTTCTATAATACCACGTGCATTATAGTGCACCATTTCCGGCACTATGTATAAGGTATATAACGAGAGTAAAGGTTTTCGCTAGTGGGTTGTTCCAGTTTTAAGCTATAACGACAATATTGCTGTCCCTAAGTTGCGCTTGAATGTACGCTTCTAGCGAGTAATGGACTCTAGTCTACTCTTCATAAGAATAAATTCACGACATAAGTTCAATCTTCGAATAATTTCATAGTTCTCAACACATTGCCAACACAAGAGGGACGCACTAAACACACACAAAAAGTGATATTTGTTGGCCATACTGCATTTTCCTGCGAGCCCACTGCCGTACTATTCAAACTTGACCGACCTTGAGTTGTACATAATAACATAATATGAGCTGCATTTCTTTAAATAAAATATATTGTTTGATTCAAATCCAAGTATCGCAATTATATCTCAATACACCTGTAAAATATTTGGAGAAGTTAAAGTCTATTTGTTGTACATTTTTAATATCTGATGACATTTTGCGTTCACTTACGCATTTTTTTAGAAAATTCATTCAGAATATCAAGTTTTTTTTTTTAAATTTCATGTGATACATATTGTTCAATACTCTTAAAATAATAGCATTGATATGGAAAATATTGAATTCACCATTATCGATCGAGGCAACATCTTAAAACTATTCTTTGCAACCTCAACTTTGTACCTCTCATGTTTAAAGATGCATGGCTTTTATGTTTTTGGAAAATTTTCATAAAATTTTACGTTTTACAACTTTGCTAAAGACAGCAAACCTCTATCTTGCGAAATAAAAAAGCTTGTATCGCTGCGCCATCTTCACGGCCAAAACTTGAACTATTTTAATCCATTATTTTTTTTCCTTCTTTTCTTAAATGCGCTAACATAAAAATTATTTTTTTTTAATTAAAATGCACTACACACTTAGATTTTTTGCCGAGATTGGCACCATCGAACAGTTCGGCATTTTATTTTGCTGGATCTCAGTGAAAAAATTGCCGAGAATCAGCTAAAAAACACGAATTTTGCCGTGATCCGAGCTAACAAACATAAATTTTACTGAATCTCTGCAAGTTTTTCACTGAAATCCAGCAAAATAAAAAGCCGAGTGGTGCCCTCGGCAAAAAATCTAAGTGTGTACATTTTACAGGATACTAACATATACTGATGATCTCTACAACATATAAGGGCCAAACTATATGCTTTCAAATTAAACTTGTTGCATGTGCATTATTGCTTGGTTACCTCAATGTACCCAATACCGGACTGTATGTTAATCCGGACATTTATTTATTATAATATATTACGTCTACTTTGTGTGATGATTCAAAATGATACTCAAAGACCATGATAAATAAATACGTGCTATTTTGAGCATATTAGGCGCCCCGTAACGTGGGGAGATCACCATTTTGAGTTACGTTACGGGATGTAAGATCTAACACCGATTCTTAGTCCAGGCTACTTCAAACTAGGGGAACATGATTTTTCAGTAACGGCGCCGGTGGTGTAGTGGTAAGCGTGATTACCTCTCACCCCAGCAGGCCTGGGTTCAATACCAGTCGGCGCCACCGGGATGTTCTGAGGCATAACATCTCTGATCACGCCTTCCTTCGGATGGGAAGTAAAGCCGTTGGTCCCCGGTTCATGAGTTTGATGGGTCGATAGGTAGGGTCCAGGTGTGGGAGCTGCCTTCCTGGCACGTTGGTAACATTCGTGCTCAGCACGGAAAACAAGATCGACGGAAAAAACTAACCAAAAGAAAAAAAAAACTGATTTTTCAGTAATCAAAGGAACACATCTTAGTCCTTGTTCCTTTTTATGCCTTGTTTATAGTGGCAAGACTCGGCTTTGCCCACCGAGGATGATCTTGAAACAAGGAAGAAATGAGTTAATTAGTCTTCATTTATGTGATTCCTAATCTTCGATAGCAATAAACAGAGAAAGGCAATCTAGTTCGAAGTAATTAAGGGTAGGGTTCTGATGCATGATCATTATTGGTGCCATTGCTTAATTTTGTTGCTACACCCAACCGGATGATGTAAGATTCTCTTATAATTATGTGGGATTCATCATCAGAGGATGTTAGTGGAGACTACCCGCATGAACCGAGGATGCGATATACCTAGCTGTGGTCCAATTCAAGAAAATTGGAGACCGAAAAATGTAGAGTGTATTAGTGAGGTAAATTAGTTATGTCGCAAAAAATGGGAAACATATTGTCGACTGGACTCGTACCACAAAACGTAGCGATTATCAGCCCTGTGCTTTCTCCACTGCTCTCTCCATGTTTCTGAATACGGATAGCCTAAAAGCAAACATGAAGCGCTCATTTTCTCGCATACTCGACTTCGTATGCTTTTTCTGCTGGAGAGATTCGAGGCAAGTGTGTGCGTCGTTCTACAATGTTCTACAATGTACGTCGTTCAACAAGCTTACTTCATTCCACATCGAACGCTCGACTGTTTCGGTCAAGTATTGCTTGCACTCCGTAATCGGTACTAGTTTTTTTCCCCTATTGAGGTTTTTTTCAATCCTCTTTCATACTGAGTGGTGTTGTAGTATACAACAGTGTAGTGAGCATCGCGGAATTGTAATTGCCGCTCAATCGTTCGAGAAAGGAAGAAGTCATTTCCGGCCGAGTCCGGCAGATGAGCTGTACATCTCTAACCAACAAGTTTCATCGCATCACTAAACGGCAAAATCAAGGTCATCGAGTTCACCAGCCGGCGAGCCAGCCGGTGCTTTTTTGCAAGTTGATTAATCTCCTTATAGTGTTGATTAACTTTCCAGGCACCGTTTTTTTTTCCATTTTAAAGGTTTTTTTTTTGCTTTGT